>NC_080426.1:34641167-35241167 GCF_029873635.1 Malania oleifera | reverse complement strand
TATCACGTCATACATCCCAGCTCAGCAGGTTACAATCCACCTGGGCCCGTGGGCACCAGGGATATAACAAAACATACAGCAGAAGCCTACGCAGCAGAAAGTATAAAATCATATACATCTCATCATAAAGTGCATAACACATACCAGAGTCACTACAATTACTATCTCACAGTATATACATCTCAAAAATGAAATCTAGGGACAATCCCCACAAAACCTAACTGTCCCTACCAAAAACTTACCCTTCCAAAGAGGGCAAACAACTGATCTAGATCAGCGGGGCTTTTCCCGCTCTCCTATCAGGGGCTCCTGAAAAATGTATAAGATTTAGGGGTGAGACACCTCTCAGTAAGGGAAATAAACTAATACCAGTGTGTGGCAACATAAGTATTATGTGTTCTACATATACCATACATAACATATTCAATACTATTTATTAAATCTGGGAAAACATACATGTCTCATCTCATACACTAATAATAACATAAAACAATCCTGGTAGGTTAGCTGGCTGTTGTCATGTATTACCCCCACATGACTGGGTTGTGTGGCCCGAAGGCGGGACCTGACAATGGTTGGCCGACCACTGCCAAGTCAAATAGTAGTCTGTAGGTCCGATGGGTCTACCCAGACTGGTCCGTACACCAGGGGCGATAACAGCACACTTCTTGAAAATAACCACATCGACCATCCAATCTCACACCACTTCGTACAGCGGCGTTAACACAGATATCATGATCACGAGGACCATGGACACATAACAACGGTACCGTGCAAGTGCTAGCCTAGACCAAGCCAACCAGGTTCTGATATCATATACATATACTAAAACCGTGATACATAAATATCTCATATCATTTATTTTCACATCAATCATATCATTTCACATATATACGTGTATCATGAAAATCATCGGCCCGTACGCCAGTATTACACATTTTAACATAGCACGGCCCGTACGCCGGCCAATCACATAGCACAGCCCGTACGCTGGCAAACCACATAGCACGGCCCATACGCCGGCAAATCACATAGCACAGCCAGTACGCTGGCAAATCACATAGCACGGCCCATACGCCGGCAAATCTCATCCACATAGCACGGCCCATACGCCGGCAAATCGCATATACATATAAAAATATCTCGACCCGTACGCCGGTTTTTCATCATAGAAATCCATATCGTCCCCATTCCAAAAAAAAAAAACAGTATTTCACAACATTTTTATACTCATGCCACACTAAACAAATTTTTCTACGTATTCAACATATAATCATTTAAACAGTATTTTCCAAATATAAATCATATATATAAATATATTTATTTTTCCTGAAACCAGATGCTATATATATATATACATACATTTTCTCAAAACAAAACTAGCTTAGTTTATCCCCTTACCTGATTCCTGAAAAGCCCCTAAGAAAATCTTTCCCGTACCCACAAGGTTCTCAACTCAATACCCTGAAAATGAAAACTCGCAGAATTAAAGTTTAGTATTTTCGTACGTACAATATTTTCTATAACTACCACTAAGTCAAATTCGACTTAAAAAATCTTACCTCAACTTAGGGATGATTTCCAACGTTCCCAATCAATACCCTGGAACTGAAAATTTCCAGTATTAAAGTTCAGTATTTTTACGTGTATATTACTTTCTTCAACTGTCAAAAATCTAAATATTGAATATAAAGCCTTACCTTGGATTTGGGATGAAATCCAACTTCGTTTTCCTGACGATCCGTTCCGGCAGACTTGTAGAGAACTTCGCCAGGAGCGTCGTGGTGGTTTCGGTTTGTCGATCAGGCGTAAAACTAGCCCGGAATCGAAGAGAGAGAGTCGTAGGAGAGAGAGAGAGAGAGAGAGAGAGAGAGAGAGAGAGAGAGAGAGAGAGAGCACTTCCACAAATATCCAATTTAGCTTCTTGAAGAAGCTTCCCACTTTATATATATATACACCTTTAACCTTTATGTTAAATACATATCATAATAACTTACTTATATATATATATATATATACATGCTTCAATATATATATATATATATATATATATTTTCCTTATCATACTATTCATTTTACTATTTAATTTAATTAATTAATTTTATTATTATTATATATACATATATATATTTTTTAAATTAAATTTTATTATTATTTTTTTTTTCCGGATACTACATATGACCTAGTTTGTTTTCTGACTGCAACGGATAAATTGATGTGATCGATTGCAATCTTATCATAAGGAAGCTCATGGCCATCTATTACCCGATCGGGATTGGGCGTGGACTCATGGTTGCTCAGAGCTATCGTCAGTTCCAACTCTCTGGGTGCCTCATGTATGAGATTCTCTCTGTTCTTTGTTTTTGTCCTTCTTAAGTAAACAAGTATTTCCTTATTATTTTGTTTTTCTGCATCTCCCCCTAAGTTTAAGTGATCTTTTGTACATGATAGGTCAGGCAATGATGCAATGGATATGAGTGGTTTCAAAGAACGTGACATCAAGGTTAACAAATAATTTTATTTTATTTTTTGTGACGGGATCATAACATTTGTAGCCTTTCTGAGTAGAAGAGTAATCAATAAAAACACAGTTAATGGTACGAGGTTCCAATTTATCCCGATTGTGAGCATGAATACGAACAAATGTAGTACATCTAAATATTTTTAGAGAGAGATTGGAATCGAGCTGAGAGTTGGGAAAACATTCGTGGAACTTTTGAAGAGGAGTGGCAAAAGAAAGAACCCGACTTGACATTCGATTAATAGAGCTGTTAAAATGATATCACCCCAAAAATATTTTTTCATATTTGTAGTGAACATCAAGGCCAGAGCTACTTCAAGAATATGCATATTTTTACGTTCAGCAGCCCCATTTTGTTCAGGGGTATCCACACAACAACTTTGATGAACAATTCCATTTTCTTGAAGATAATGTCCCAAGATATTATTGAAATATTTCGTACCACTATCAATACGTAAAATTTGAATGTGAGTTTGGAATTGTGTTTGAATCATGGAATGGAAACTGACAAAAATAGAGCAAACTTCAATTTTATCTTTCAACAAGTAAACCCAGCAAATACGAGTATGATCATCAATAAAAGTAATAAATCATTTCATATGAGTGCGATTAAAAGAGCGCGAGGGCCCCCATAAATCAATGTGAATCATAGTAAACGGGCTGGATGGTTTGTATGTGGACTTTGGAAAGGAATTACATTGGTTTTTTGCAAGTTCATAAACCTCACACAGAAAATCAAAAGACGTTTTATTTAAACAAATGGAAGGAAATAAACATCTTATGTAACGCCCTCAAAATTCATACCATTTATATATATATATATATATATATATATATATATATATATATATATGTCCATATCCATACTTAAGCAGCGGAAACATATATCATGCAACCATTTACATATTTATTATGCAATACTAGAATTCTGTATATACAGACCATAGTCATGCAAAAATACCCCTCCAGCATCATCTACTCAAAAATACTCAGCTCTGACAAAAACTCACCCTATAACCAGGGTGATCAAACTACTTTCTATCCGTGAGCCTGATCTGCTCTCCTAGTTAGCTCACCTGAAAAATGGTAAAGTAATGGGGTGAGTCGACGCTCAGTAAATGGAAATATGCTATTACTAGTGTGTGGCAACTAAGTTAAGAATACTTAAAAATAGTACTGAACTATAATGCAATAAAACATCTGTAAAGCATATTTTCCTTTCACAATTTAAGATATACTGTATTGTCTCTATTTCTACTTTTCATACTGATAATATCATACTATACTCATCATATACTATAAAACTGTATACATTTACATATCTATACTTTATCCCTGGGACTTTGTACATCATGATTTGATCCCTCATGACAGGGTTGTGTGGCCCGTAGGCAGGGCTTCATCTGGTCGGCCCTCCAGATAAGTCAATATACTCTACACTGCCTCAGTCCGGCCAAACTGCATCCTCTCCTAGGCGCAGGACTGGCTGCTACCTCGTCTAACCGGCCCCCTCTACCCAATGTACTATGGAGTTGCATCCTCTTTAAGCACGGTTAGACAGTACCCACACACTATCTAAGATATGTGGTTGCACTCTATCTGTATATAACAACGGTACCGTGCTCTGTAAATTGTATATGTACTGTATTTGTCTATAATCTTTCCACAGGGATCTAATACTATATACATATATACATATATACTCCTTTATTGTTTTCGCCATGTTTCCAAAGTTACCATAATGCTATCTTTCTGTATTGTAAATACTGTAATCTCTATATACTATATCAGTAGCATCTTGATGCTACCCTTGTATGTCTGTCTATACACTCTATCTATATACTCTGTATGTTATGGTTATAGAAAACATGACATACTATAACTCTGTATATACTGTTCTGTATAAAGCTATGATATAAATACTGATCTGAACAAAACTGTACACATGTATACGTATATATATATCTGTTTCATGAAACTACTCATATAAAAGCTGTATATGTAGGTACATTTTTCTATATAATCTCTGTGAATATATATATATATATATATCTATATATTCAGTATAGTATGATTCATTATGAAATCTGTATACATTTCTTCATTACATAAAAATCTACTCAGACCACACAAGTATTTAAACTCATATTCTATAAATACTGTATAATAAACTAGTATAAATATGTATCTATGATGTCTCTAATAGCATTATGAAAATTCCTAGCATAGCATATTTCCCTTACCTTAGCTTTGAAAAGCCCCTATAAAATTATGGCTCTATACCCGCAGGATTCCTAACTCAACATCCTGAAAACACAATCCTCCAGAACAAAACATCAGTATTTTCTTACCTACAACATTTCTCATAATTTAAGGAAAAACAAATATTGAATAAAATGCCTTACCTTGAGATTGGGACAAAATGCAACCCAACTTTTCCAACGATCAGCTCCGGCAGACTTGCAGAGAATCTCGCCAGGATCGTCGTGGTAGCCTCAGATCTTCGATCCGACGAGAAACAGGCCCGAAAATGAAGAGAGAAGTGAGAGAAAGTCGTAGAGAGAGAGAGAGGAGAGAGAGAGGGGCACGGATAAGTGATAAAATCTGAGTTTTCCCCTTATATACTGTTGCCTTCATCGACGAGACACGTCATCTCGTCGACGAATCTTTCAATAAATTCGTCGACGAGTCCCTGTATTCATCAATGAAATTCAGGCGGTCCCATAAATTTTCTCGTCGACGAGGCCCTGTATTCGTCGACGAGTTTCCTTATGTACTCGTTGACGAAATCCTATATTCGTCGATGAGTTTCCTTATGTACTTGTCGACGAAGCCCTGTATTCGTCGACTGGGCTTCGTCGACGAGTTTCCTTATGTACTCATCGACGAAGTCTTGTATTCGTCGACGAGTTCTGGAAATTCCTTGAAATTATTATTATTATCCCCAACTATTATTATCTCTAAAATGCGATTCCGCGTTCGTCGACGAAGTCTACTGCCTCCTTCTGTTCTTGTTTCCATTTTTCCTTTCTTTTTAATATTTAAATATCAGTATTTTCTAGGACGTTACATTTTCCCTTCCTTATAAAATTTCGTCCTCAAAATTTACTAGCTGTATCCCTTCAATATATTCCATCATTCTATAGAGGAAAAATGGTCTACTTATTTTATTTCCTACCCTCACTTGTGGCGGAGGAATACCGTGGTTACATTTATGTCCTAGGAGATTACATATATATAAACTAAAAACTATCTACTAAATAAAATCAGTACATGTACCTGCAAAAGAAACCTATCTAACAATTATACTTTACCTGAGTCTATACCTCTTGGAACAACTGCGGGTATCTTTGTCTAATCTGCTCCTCAAGCTCCCAAGAAGCTTCCTCTATAGCATGATTCTTCCACAAAACTTTAACTAACTGTATTTCTTTAGTACGTAAAGTCTAAACCTTTTTATCCAAAATATGTACTAGTACTTCTTCATATACCAATAAATTCTTAAGCTCTATCTCTACATAGCTAATGATGTGGGATGGGTCTGGGACGTATTTTCGTAACATGGCAACATGAAACACGTCATGAATACGAGCCAAAGTTGGCGGCAAAACTAGCCTGTAGGCAACTGATCATATTCTCTCAAGTATCTCAAAAGGGCCAATATACCTAGGGCTCAACTTGCCCTTCTTCCCAAACATCATAACTCCTTTCAGAGGAGCTATCTTAAAAAATACTCGATCTCCCACATCAAATTCCAACTTTTGGCGGCGAGTGTCTGCATAACTTTTTTGCCGACTCTATGCTGAATTAATTCTTTCTCTAATTAATCGGACTTTGTCGGACGCCTGTTGTTTTATCTCGGGACCCAGCATTCGCCTTTTACCTACTTCATCCCAGAAAAGAGGAGAACGACATCTCTTGCCATATAATGCCTCGTATGGAGCCATGCCGATACTAGCCTGATAGCTACTATTGTAAGCAAATTCAACTAACGGCATAAACTGGATCCAATTGCCTCCAAAATCAAGTACACAAGCACGAAGCATATCTTCCAATATTTGAATTGTCCTCTCAGTCTGACCATCTGTCTGAGGATGAAAAGTAATGCTAAAAGCTAACTACGTACCCATAGCCTCTTGAAAGCTTTTTCAGAATCGTGAAGTAAACCGAGGGTCTTGGTCCGAGACTATGGATACTGGCACTCCATGAACAAGAACTATCTCCTGAACATATATCTCTGCCAGTCTGTCCATAGAATAACCTATTTTAATAGGGATGAAATGAGCAGTCTTCGTCAAACGATCAATAACTACCCAAATTGCATTCAATCCCTATCGCACCGGTGGTAACCCCATAACAAAATCCATTGAAACGTGGTCCCACTTCCACTTCGAAATAAACAATGGCTGCAATTGTCCTGCTGGTCTCAGGTGCTCAGCTTTAACCTATTGACACGTCAAGTACTGTTAAACAAATTCGACTATCTCTCTCTTCATTCCACTCCACTAGAAATACTCTCGCAGGTCCCTGTACATTTTAGTACTGCCGGAATGGACCGTGTATAGGGATCTATGAGCCTCCTCCAGTATAGTCCTCCTGATCTCAACATCTGCAGGAACACATAGCCTAGTACGGAATCGCAGAATTTCGTCATCTGATATGCTGAACTCCTCACCCTGACCATCACACACTCTAGCCATCATCGCTGCCAAATCTGCATCGTCACGTTGAGCTGCTTTAATCCTCTCATAAAGCGTGGGTTGCACTACTAAGCTGGAAATAACTGCCTGAGGACTCTCCTCCACCAATTCTATACTGAGCCCAAATCCACCAGAATTGAGTGTTGAATCTCCATGGTTGCCAGTACGGATCCCCCTGATTTTCTGCTCAAAGCATCTGCCACTACGTTTGCTTTTCCTAAGTGGTAATTAATCGTGCAATCATAATCTTTTATAAGTTTTAGCCACCTTCTTTGCCGCATATTTAACTCTTTCTGGGTAAAGAAATATTTTAGGCTCTTGTGATCCGTGAAAATA
Organism: Malania oleifera; assembly: GCF_029873635.1. Classification (NCBI taxonomy): domain Eukaryota; kingdom Viridiplantae; phylum Streptophyta; class Magnoliopsida; order Santalales; family Ximeniaceae; genus Malania; species Malania oleifera. The sequence continues at coordinate 35,233,610 of NC_080426.1, read as the reverse complement.
TCGCACTTCCCACCATATAAATAATGCTTCCAGATCTTGAGAGCACACACCACTGCAGCAAGCTCTAAATCATGTATAGGATAATTCTTTTCATATTCTTTAAACTGTCTGGACACATAAACAATGACCCTGTCATGCTGCATCAACACGCATCCAAGAACCTTCAAAGAGGCATCACTGTATATCATAAAACCATCCTCCCCTGATGGAATAGCCAATACTGGGGCTGAAACTAACCGCTGCTTTAACTCTTGAAAGCTCTGCTCATAGTCACCAGTCTATTCAAATTTTACATTTTTCTTCGTAAATCGTGTTAATGGACCTAATAGCTTGGAAAAATCCTCCACAAAGCGTCGGTAATAACCTGCTAACCCCAGAAAACTCCTAACTTTCTGAACATTTCCCAGCCTCTCCCAATTCACCACTGCCTTTATTTTGCTCGGATCAACTGATACTCCTGCTTCTGAGATCACATGGTCAAGAAAAGTAATCTGCCTTAACCAGAACTCACATTTCTTTAATTTTGCATATAATTTCCTTTCTCTCAATATCTGCAATACCAGCCTTAAATGATGCTCGTGCTCCTCAATACTCCTCGAGTAGACCAGTATATCATCAATAAACACAACCACAAACTGATCCAAATACTAGTGGAATACCTGATTCATCAAATCCATGAAAATCGCTGGTGCATTAGTCAACCCAAATGACATTACTAAGAACTCGTAATGCCCATACCTGGTACAAAATGCGATCTTCGAGATGTCTTTGGCTTTAACTTTCACCTAATTATAACCTGACTGCAGATCAATCTTAGAGTAAACCTAGGTCCCCTGGAGCTGATCAAATAAATCATCGATCCTAGGGAGAGGATATTTATTCTTGACTGTCAATTTATTTATCTCCCTATAATCGATGCACAATCTCATGGTTCCATCTTTCTTTTTCATGAACAAAACTGGTGCTCCCCAGGACGACACACTAGGCCTGATGAAACCTTTATCCAGTAACTCCTGTAACTGATCTTTCAATTCTTTTAACTCAACTGGGGCCATACAGTACGGTGCTTTAGATACTGGTACAGATCCCGACAACAAGTCTATAGTGAACTCAATCTCATGATCTGGTGGCAAACCAGACAATTATTCAGGAAATACATCTGGGAATTCCCTCACTACTGGTATGTCAGCTTGTCCCAATTCTTCTTTTGGAAAATTCCTTTATGTATGCGACATACCCCTGACAACCACCCTATAACAATCTCCTCACCTAAATAGCCGACACTAGCCGTGGTGAGGCACGTACACGTGAACCCGCAAATCTAAACTCTGACTCGCCCGAGGGTCTAAAAATCACTTCCTTTAGATGACAATCAATATTTGTGTGATAAGTTGCTAACCAATCCATGCCTAGTATCACATCAAATCCTTGCATATCTAGGACCACAAGATCGGCTAGCAGCACTCTCTCCTGAATACTTACTTGAAAATTTTGAAGTACCCTCTTGCATCTAATCACAGATCCCATCGGCATGCCCACTGACAATTTTATATCTAATGGTTGTGTCTCTATTCCAGCTATTCTCACATACCCCGCCGATATGAAAGAGTGGGTGGCACCTGTATCAAACAAGACAATCATTTTATATAGTAAAGCAGTAAGAGTACTTGTGACAACGTCTCCAGCCGTCTCAGCGTCTCCTGGTGTCAACACATAGACCCTCGCTGGCGCAGTGTTCCTCTGTTGACCACTGCGGGGCGCCTGATATCCACCTCGAAATGATCTGGGAACCTGTGCATAATTCGACGACATATGACATGATCGAGCCATATGATCGGGTCTCTCGCAACAATAGCAAACATTCTCCCCAAATCGACATTCACTTGGGTGTCTCCGTCCACATCTGGCACAAGTGGCGGGAGGCTGACTGCTCTGGAATCCCCTGTGCTCTACCATCTATCTCTGGCCTCCACCAGATCTACCTTCTCTCCAAGGGCCTCGGCTGGGACCTGCCTGATAAATCAAAGGCACAACCCTCTTCTTCTGACTCTGTGTCTCCGTCTCTCCAGATAGACTCTCCTCCACTTTAGTGGCCCGTCAACCAGTTCTGAATCCTGGATCCTCAGTACCGCCACCTGCCTGTAAATATCATGCCTCAAATTTCTCTCAAACATTCTAGCCTTCTTTGTTTCATCTAGGACAATAGAGGGGCAGAAGCGAGAGAGCTCAATAAATCTTACAGTATACTGTGGGATAGTCAACGATCCCTGAGACAGACTCAGAAACTCCTGTACTCGAGCCTCTCTGATTGAAGTCGGATAATACCTATCAAAGAACATATCCCTGAATCGAGCCCAGGTCATCTGCACTGGTATAGCTCTCTGTTCCTCCAACAACCTGGTGGCTGCCCACCATCTCTCGGCCTCCCCCGCCAGCCTATATGTAGCATATAAAACTCTCTGCTCGTTGGTGCAACCCTACAAACCCAACTTATTTAACTAAAACTCCAAATCCTCTGTTAACTATCCCTCTTGATTCTAGCCCCAAAATCCACTCCTGCAACCCAAACACATAACTCGTCGACAATTTACTATGGTCTTTCTAAAATCGTCACCCCAGGAAAAACACAGAAACAATTACAAAATCCTATATCTAGATCACAGAATAAAATCTAAAATCTTTCCCTATATTCTAGTATTGTTTTCCGCTGCACTTTAGAGTCTACAAAACCTAGCAACCTACGCTCTGATACCAAATTGTAATGCCCTCAAAATTCATACCATTTATATATATATATATATATATATATATATATATATATCCATATCCATACCTAAGCAGCGGAAACACATCATGCAAACATTTACATATTTATTATGCAATACCAAAATTCTGTATATACAGACCACAGTCATACGAAAATACCCCTCCAGCATCATCTACTCAAAAATACTCAGCTTTGACAAAAACTCACCCTATAACCAGGGTGATCAAACTACTTTCTATCCGCGAGCCTGATATGCTCGCCTAACTGGCTCACATGAAAAATGGTAAAGCAATGGGGTGAGTCGACACTCAATAAGTGGAAATATGCTATTACTAGTGTGTGGCAACTAAGTTAAGAATACTTAAAAATAGTACTGAACTGTAATGCAATAAAACATATGTAAAACATATTTTCCTTTCATAATTTAAGATATACTATATTGTCTGTATTTCTACTTTTCATACTGATAATATCATACTATACTCATCATATATTGTAAAACTATATACATTTACATATCTATACCTTATCCCTGGGACTCTATACGTCATGATTTGACCCCTCATGACAGGGTTGTGCGGCCCGTAGGCAGGACTTCATCTGGTCGGCCCTTTAGATAAGTCAAAATACTCTACACTACCTCAGCCCAGCCAAACTGCATCCTCTCCTAGGCGCGCGACTAGCTGCTACCTCGTCCAACCAGCCCCCTCTACCCAGTGTACTGGGGAGCTGCATCCTCTCCGAACACAATTAGACGGTACCCACACACTATCTGAGATATGTGGTTGCACTCTATCTGTATATAATAACGGTACCGTGCTCTGTAAACTGTATCTGTCTGTAATCTTTCCATAAGAATCTGATACTATATACATATATATATATATATATACTCCTTTACTATTTTTGTCATTTTTCCAAAGTTACCATAATGCTAACTTTCTGTACTATAAATACTGTAATCTCTGTATACTATATCGGTAGCATCTTGATGCTACCCTTGTATGTCTGTCTATACACTCTGTATGTTATGGTTATAAGAAACATGACATACTATAACTCTATATATACTATTCTGTATAAAGCTGTGATATAAATAATGATCTGAACAAAACTGTACACATGTATACGTATATATATATATATATATATATATATATATATCTGTTTCATGAAACTACTGATATAAAAGCTATATATGCAGGTACATTTTTCTGTATAATCTCTGTGAATATATATATATATATATATATATATGTATATATCTGTATATCTAGTATAGTATGATTCATTATGAAAGTTGTATACATTTCTTCATTACATAAAAATCTACTCAGGCCACACAAGTATTTAAACTTATATTCTATAAATACTGTATAATAAACTGGTATAAATATGTATATATGATTTCTCTAATAACATTATGAAAATTCCTAACATAGCATTTCCCTTACCTTAACTTTGAAAAGCCCCTATAAAATTATGAATCTATACCCGCAGGGTTCCTAACTCAACATCCTGAAAATACAATCCCCCAGAACAAAACATCAGTATTTTCTTACCTACAACATTTCTCATAACTGAAGGAAAGAAAAATATTGAATAAAATGTCTTACCCTGAGATTGGGACGAAATCCAACCCAACTTTTCCAGCGATCAGCTCCGGCAGACTTGCAGAGAATCTCGCCAGGAGCGTAGTGGTAGCCTCAAATCTTCGATCTAGTGAGAAACAGGCCCGAAAACGAAGAGAGAAGTGAGAGAGAGTTGTAGAGAGACAGAGGGGCGCAGATAAGTGATAAAAATCTGAGTTTTCCCCTTATATATTGTGGCTTTCGTCGACGAGACATGTCATCTCGTCGACGAATCTTTCAATAAATTCGTTGACGAGTCCCTATATTCGTCGATGAAATTCAGGCTATCCCATAACCCCTCTCGATATTTTCTCATCGACGAGGCCCTATATTCGTCAATGAGTTTCCTTATGTAATCGTCGACGAAATCCTGTATTCGTCGATGAGTTTCCTTATGTACTCGTTGACGAAGCCCTGTATTCGTTGACGAGTTCTGGAAATTCCTTGAAATTATTATTATTATTATCCCCAACTATTATTATCTCCAAAATGCGATGTCGTCGACAAACGCGGAGCGTTCGTCGACGAAGTCTACTGCCTCCTTCTATTCCTGTTTTCATTTTTCCTTTCTCTTTAATATTTAAATATCCGTATTTTCTAGGTCGTTACATCTTAAATATTGATAATTTGAATGACCCTTCATAGAATGCCATAACAAAATTTCACTATCCTTAGAAATAGATGCAGAATCACAAATAGCAATTTTACATTGTTCACTCCTATTTGCCTCCTCAAAGTAGTAGAGTCCCTCACATGCCTTAGCACTGCCAATCGTCTTTCCCAATGATAAGTCCTAGGAAACACAAGAGAGGAAACAAATTTAGTAGAGGAATTGGAATCCTTTGTCAACTGGTTAATGAATAACAAATTGCAAGACAATTTAGGGACATATAGGACAGATTTTAGAATTATAGAATCAGAGATTCAAATACTTCTTTTGCCGGCAACAAATGAGAGTGATCCATCTACAATTTTAACTTTCAAATTTCTAGCACATGGTGAATAGGATGAGAACGGATGATAAGCATCAGTCATGTTATCAGAGGCACCAGAATCAATTATCCATGGTAATTTGTAATGTGATATAGTATTTAAGGTCGTCAAAAAATTACCTTGGTGGGCTAAAGAACGAGAGGGAATACTTGTAGATGACTGACCTGATGCTAAAATGGTAGAGAACATTTTATAGAGGTGCTCCAACTGCTCTGGACTGAATGCGCCACTTGAAGTGGCATTGTTATTTTTCTCGCCTTGTGATTTCTCAGCTGGAAAATCAATAGCAGCTTGATAGTCACGATTTTTTTTTATTTTGTCTCGGCTTCCAATATGCAGGTTTCCCATGTATTTCCCAGTAAGTATCTTTTGAATGGTCCAGCTTGCGGCAGTGCTCACACTAGGGTCTCCCTTTATGTGTGTTTGGGCTTGTATCCGCATGGGTTCTTGAGATTAGGGCAGATATCCCAGGCCCATTATTTCTAGTCAGTGCCTTCAGCATAACATTGTGACAACTTTCCTGTGATGACCTGAAAATTTATAACCTGCTATAATCATAAATACTTTCTCATACCACAAACATAAATATAAATGCAACCTGCCCTAACTAGGGAATCCTAGATGCACTTGCTAGTACTGTAAAGAAACCGAGCTTGTTGAATTATGGCTCATTCTAGAAGCCTACCATTGCCATTAAAGTCTTCAATGGTGGGCTATTTTTTCAAAGTTAGGTGATTAGTGTTTGTAATAGTGGTATTTTCTAACCTATATAAACTCATCACCTCCATTTGTAATCTCATCCCCAAATTTGCTTACTTCTCTCTTAGGCACATTCTCTCTTCTCTCTCTCATTTTGTAATATTTCTATAATAGAGAAATATTGATTGATAGTGTCCGAGGACGTAGGCACAATTAGCCGAACCTCGTTAAATTCTGGTGTTCTTCATTTTATCTATTCAATAGTTAGCTTTTGTCGAGTATAGTTGTAGTAATATATTGTGTGAATTACATGTCTAAGGAAAATTTTGTCTAGGAAAGAGGGATTTAAGCGGTCCGTTGTGACCCCCCACTTCCATGGGAATCTACCTGGTGTAATTTTGCACAATTATTCACTCTCCATTTACCTGTACAATAGTAAACTGTGGTAAAGTTAGGTGGAACAATCTCAAGTTTCACAACAATTGGTATCAGAGTCAAGGTTATTCTTAGTATGCTCTGTGGTTGCAGCTTAGTCTGATATTCCACATCAGAAAAGTTTTCCTTGGGTTATTGGCATTCCGCATCGGCAGCTATTGAATAGCATTTATGGCAGAGATGGCAGATAGTGCAAAAGCATCCACATCAAACTCGTCTATTTTGGCAAGAACTACTGTGACAAATGCCAGATTTGCAATGGAGATTTTTTACGGCACCGGTCATTTTGGTATGTGGCAAAGTGAGGTTCTAAACGCTCTCTTTCAACAAGGTCTAGACATTGCCATTGAAGAAGAGAAACCAGAAGATATTGAGAAGAAAGAATGGGGGACCATCAATCGGTTAGCATGTGGTACAATTCGATCGTGTCTTTCAAGAGAGCAGAAGTATGCATTCTGTAAGAAAACTTCTGCAAACAAGTTGTGGAAGGCACTAGAGGAAAAGTTTTTGAAGAAAAGCTCTCAGAACAAACTCCATATGAAGAAGAGACTATTTCGCTTCACTTCTGTCTCGAGTACCACTATGAATGATCATATCACCAACTTTAATAGGTTGGTTACTGATCTAGTTAATCTGGATGAGACTTTTAAAGATGAAGACCTGGCTTTAATGTTGTTGGGATCCCTTCCTGAGGAGTTTGAGTTTCTTGAAACTACTTTGCTCCATGGAAAGGATAAAGTGTCTCTTGGCGAGGTTTGTGCTGCTTTGTACAGCTATGAATTGAGGCAGAAGGACAAGCTTGAAAGCACAAGTGGAGCCAACGAGGCTCTCGTAGTTCGAGGCCGTTCACAAAGCTAGAATAGTAGAAAGAAAGAGAGATCCAAGTCAAGGTCCAGACCAAACAAAGATGAATGTGCCTTTTGTCGGGAAAAGGGGCATTGGAAGAAAGACTGTCCGAAGCTAAAGAATAAAGGCAAACCTGATAAAGGAAAGACCATCTCAAATGTGGTTGAGTACGAAGATGGAAGCTCAGATCTTTCGCTTGCTGCTACACCATCAACTAGTTCTTCGAGTATATGGCTACTAGATTCTTGGTGTAGCCATTATATATGTCCCAATTGGTTCTTTGATTTTAAAGAACTAGAAGGTGGAGTCGTCTACACAACAAATGATGTCCCTCTTACCACACATGGGATTGGTTCAATCCACTTAAGGAATCAAGATGGATCAATCAAAATATTAACGGACGTTAGATATGTGCCAAGTTTGATGAAGAATCTTATTTCTGTGGGAACCCTAGAATCGAAGGGATTCAAAGTAACAGCAGAAAACGGAGTCATGAAGATCATCTCTGGTGCACTCATGGTAATCAAGGGAATTCAGAAGAACAATAACTTGTATCACTATCAAGGTCGTACAGTTATTGGGACGGCAGCAACAGTTTCTTCTGATGATAAAGAAATAGAAGCAACTAGGTTATGGCATATACGCTTGGGGCATACAGGTGAAAAATCCTTGGGACTTCTTACAAATCAAGGATTATTAAAGGGAGCAAAGACCTGCAAACTAGATTTCTGTGAACATTGCATCAAAGGGAAGCAAACAAGAGTAAAATTTGGTACTGCAATCCATAATACCAAGGGTATTTTGGATTATGTTCACTCTGATGTGTGGGGACCTTCCAAGACAACTTCACTGGGAGGAAAACACTACTATGTGACCTTTGTTGACAATTTTTCTTGAAGAGTATGGGTGTATACTATGAAAATTAAGGATGAAGTGTTAGGAGTCTTCCTCAAATGGAAAAATATGGTGGAAACTCAAACAAGCAGAAGGATCAAGTACCTCCGTACAGATAATGGTGGAGAATATAGAAGTGATCCATTTATTAAAATCTGCAAAGATGAAGGTATTATTCGACACTTCACAGTGAGAAGTACACCACAACAGAATGGAGTGGCAGAACGTATGAATCGAACACTGTTGGAGAAGGTTCGGTGTATGTTGTCCAATGCTGGGTTGGGTAGAGAATTTTGGGCTAAGGCTGTAACATATGCCTACCACCTCATCAACAGCCTACCATGTACTGCTATTTGTGGTAAAACACCGTTGGAGAAATGGTTTGGAAAGTCTGCTACAAATTATGATTCCTTACATGTATTCGGCTCCACTGCCTACTATCATGTCAAGGAATCAAAGCTGGATCCGAGGGCTAAGAAAGCAATCTTTATGGGAATCACCTCTGGAGTAAAGGGATATCGTCTTTGGTGTCCAGAGACAAAGAAAATAATCTTCAGCAGGGATGTTACCTTTAATGAATCTACTTTTTTAAGAAAGGTGACAATAGAAAGTGTTGAGCAAAAAGATGGTAGAGTTTGATAGAAGAATTGTTTACCCAGAAAATGAAGACTCTCCTATGGTAGAAGAAGAGTCGCCTGTAGAAGAGGTTTCAACCCAAGAACCTCCACAGCAACATGAATCTATTGCATTGAGTAAGCCAAAGAGAAAAATTAGAAAGCCTACTCGCTTTGTTGACATGGTGGCTTACGCATCTCCAATTGCAAACGATGATACTCCTGTTACTTACAATGAAGCAATCCAAAGTTTGGAAGAAAAAAAGTGGAGGGAAGCCATGAATGAAGAAATGCAGTCCCTTCATAAGAATCGAACATGGAAGCTTGTTAGTCTTCCGAAGGGAAAGAAGGCAATTGGGTGTAAATGGGTATATACAAAGAAAGATGGATTTCCTGACAAGAATAGTGTTCGCTACAAAGCAAGGTTGGTGGCTAAAGGCTATGCACAAACGGAGGGAATTGATTACAATGAGGTATTTTCTCCAGTAGTAAAACATTCCTCCATTAGAATCTTATTAGCTTTGGTAGCAAAATTGGATATGGAACTAGTTCAATTAGATGTAAAAACTGCATTTTTACATGGAGACTTGGAAAAGGAAATCTACATGACTCAGCCAAGAGGTTTCATAGTTGCTGGAAAAGAAAATATGGTGTGCAAACTTGAAAAATCGTTGTATGGATTAAAGCAATCCCCAAGGCAGTGGTACAAACGATTTGACAAGTTTATGATGGGGCAAAAGTACAAAAGAAGCAAATATGATCACTGTGTGTATTTTTGCAAGTTACAAGATAGATCTTTCATATATCTTCTTCTTTATGTTGATGATATATTGATAGCCTCCAAAAGTCAGAAAGAAATTGACAAACTGAAGACTCAGTTGAATAGAGAGTTTAAGATGAAGGATCTAGGCGAAGCAAAAAAAATTCTCGGTATGAAGATAAGTAGAGATAAGAAATTGGGGAGGCTTTGCTTGACTCAAAAACAATATTTGAGGAAAGTACTGAAGCATTTTGGTATGGATGAGAAGTCAAAACCTATTAGTACTCCGCTTGCTCCTCATTTCAAGCTAAATGCATCTATGTCTCCAAAAGCTGAAGCAAAACGAGAATACATGTCAAAAGTACCGTATTCAAGTGCTGTTGGTAGCTTGATGTATGTCATGGTGTGTACAAGGCTCGATATTTCACAAGCCATTGGAGTTGTGAGCAGGTATATGCATGATCCTGAAAAGGAACATTGGCAAGCTGTGAAATGGATTCTACGATACATTTTGTATATGGTAGATGTCAGACTGATATTTGAGCAGGATAAGCAAGATGATCATAGTGTTGTTGGATACTGTGATTTCGACTACGCTGGTGATTTGGATAAGCGTCAGTCAACTACTGGCTATGTTTTTACTCTTGCAAAATTGCCAGTTAGTTGGAGGTCTACTTTACAGTCAACAGTTGCTTTGTCCACTACAGAGGCAGAGTATATGGTCGTCACAGAGGCTGTAAAGGAGGCAATTTGGCTTCAAAGATTGATGAAAGTTTTGGGAATTGAGCAGAAGCACATCAAAGTGCATTGTGATAGCCAAAGTGCTATCCATCTAGCAAAAAACCAATTCTACCATTCAAGGACAAAACACATCGATGTTCGATATCACTTTGTTCGAGAAATTTTGGAAGAAGGTGGAGTAGTAATCCAGAAGATTCGAACCACTAAGAATCCTGCTGATATGATGACAAAAGTAATTGTGGTCAGATTTCAACATTACTTGAACTTGATCAACATTGTTAAAAATTGAAAGATTTGCGCTACAAGCGCATTTGAAGACATTATGGAATCCATGAGAGATGTTAAGAGATGGAATTTCACCAAGGTGGAGATTTGTTGAATTATGGCTCATTCTAGAAGCCTACCATTGCCATTGAAGTCTTCAATGGTGGGCTATTTTTTCAAAGGTAGGTGATTAGTGGTTGTAATAGTGGTATTTCCTAACTTATATAAACTCATCACCTCCATTTGTAATCCTATCCGCAAATTTGCCTACTTCTCTCTTAGGCACATTCTCTCTTCTCTTTCTCATTTTGTAATATTTCTAGAATAGAGAAATATTGATTGATAGTGTCCGAGGACGTAGGCACAATTAGCCGAACCTCGTTAAATTCTGGTGTTTTTCATTTCATCTATTCAGTAGTTCGCTTTTGTCGGGTATAATTGTAGTAATATATTGTGTGAATTACATGTCTAAGGAAAATTTTGTCTAGGAAAGAGGGATTTAAGCGGTCCGTTGTGACCCCCTACTTCCCTGAGAATTTACCTGGTGTAATTTGCACAATTATTCACTCTCTATTTACCTATACAATAGTAAACTGTGGTAAAGTTAGGTGGAACAATCTCAAGTTTCACAACAGAGCCTCCCTTCGTTTCTGAGTTCCTCGGAATCCCTCGCTCCAAACACATCCAAGAAGCAAGTGTCCTCCAACCTCGCTATCAGCTCTTGGCTCTCTTGCGAAAATGCAAGGTCTTGCTGCGGTGGTTCTGGGAACTAATCCGGAAAAAGGATTTGGGATTGGGCCTGGGACTGATCCATGCTTGGATTGAACTCCAGTTGAACAACGGTGGTGGTGTCATAATTAAGCAAGTTGGGGTTCATATCCACCAATTCCGGCAGTGGCACCATCTTCATCATTTCATAGGATGATGAGGATGATGAACAGAGCTGAAGTTTTGTGCAGGATGGTTCTTCCTCAGCCGAAGAACTAAAAAATCATTTCACTTCCCACTAATTTCTGCGTAGTAGTGGCATAAAAAAATGTTAAATTTACCTCAATTGGAACAGCATGGAAGACAGGAGCTTCCCTAGTGATGATGGGCGTGGGTCGGGGTCTGGGAGGAGCAGTCTGCAGAATCCTGGCCAGCCTCTTCTGCCGGCTGCTCCAGAAATTCTTGACATCGTTGTCGGTTCTTCCCGGCAAGTAAGTCGCGATTCTCGCCCATTTGTTCCCGAATTGCGCCTGTAGTTCTATCACCACCCTCTCCTCCTCCGTAGAAAACTTCACCCTACTTCAGAAAACAGAGACAGAAACAGAGACACCCACATCAAGTTCATGAGGTACGAAATCGACCAAACAGGGCGAACCCAAAATGATTTTTCTTTTTTTCACAGGTGGAGATGGAAATGGAGGAATTCAATTACAAATTGCTTACTATTTCAAGTTGGGTCGGAGCTTGTTGACCCACCGGAGGCGGCAGGACTTGCCGGTGCAGTGCAAGAGGCCTTTGGATCGAATGGAGCTCCAATCTCGGGGGCCATACTTCTTCACGTGGTTTACTAGGACTTCATCTTCCTCTGCCTTCCACGGCCCTTTCATTATCTCCCCCGCCGCCATTCCTCCGTCTCTGTCTCTGTCTTCGGCCATTGCCCCCACATTCCACGAGAAAGAATTCCGATCACCGAAATCAGTGGACTATCCTAGGTTTCGATTTGCAATTTCGTTGTCTTTTTTTTGGGCTATGAAATTTGTTCGTTCGTGGGGGGTAGTGACAGTTAAGATGGTTACTCCACTCTCCTCCACTACACACCCCCACATTTCCCACTTTTTCTCATTTTCGAAATGGGTAATGAAGTTACGTCCATACCCCTCGTTCGGCGGTGGAATTCCCCGGACATAGATGTCCTGACTGGGTAATTCATAATCCACAACCCGCACGTGTCCAATCTGTGTGACCAAAACAAGTAACAAAGACAATTATGGTGCGTTTAGTAATTAAAAATTCGAATTTAAAGTTTGAACAAATTTTAATATAATGTTATATTATATTTTATCTAAATTTAATCAAAATTTAAATCGAAAATCTCTATCAATTTAAGTAATATATATACTCATACAAAATTTTTAAAAAAAATTGAGGCTAATGTAAATTTATTTATTGGTTCCAAACTTAACTTAAAAAATATATAAAATTTGACCAAATAAATAAAAAAAAAATTCGTTATTGATCCAAATATACACGTAAATCCACCTGTCCTAAATTTGTTTAACTAAAAAAATCAAGCTTCTATATCAAAATGTCAAACAGGCAAAGTACTGTAGAAAGTACAAAATAACAAACTATCTAATATAACCAAACTTGAGAAATTCAAAACCTTTATAATCTTAAGAAGCCAACATTATCTTCTCCACAACTTTATTAGTTAACAGAATAAGAAGAACTTCAACACCTTCAAAGAAGAAAGAATTCCTAAAGTAATAAATTGTAGTCGACCAAGCCATCTTACAGACAATTTTTCTTTGAATAGTCCATAGAATTCATGCTGGTGGCTGCACTGGTATCTGTGAAGCTACACTGTTTTTAGGATATGAAGTTCTTCAACACATTATTGTCATGAGGCACGACGACCGCATGGACAACTTCAAACCCTTGTGGGCGTCCACGGCGGCACGCCCCTAGGACCCCTCGCTCATCGATGCCGGCCTTGTCTGCGCCTTCCGCACCGCTCGTCGGCTACACGACCGTATCCCCTCCCCCATTCGCTCGTCTTCGTCTCCCCATTCCTCCGCTGCGTCCAGACCGCGTCTCCGCCGTCTCCGTGGATGATCCCTCCGGGATCAAGGTCAGATTGCCATGTCATTTACTGCTTTGTTCTACATTCGTTGTGTAACGACCTACTTAATTTTCACATTTTTTTTTTATAAAATCAATATCACAAATTCCAACTCAGCAGATCATAATTCGCCTGGACCCGTGGGTACTAGGGATACATCAGAACACGTAACGGAAGCTTAAGCAGCAGGAAACATACAATCACAATATTATAAATACAAAAACATCCATCACATTACCATAAATATCAGAGTCACAATATCCACTGTATTTCAGTATATACATCCCAAAAACAAAATTTAGGGACATTTCCCACAAAATCCAACTATCCCTACTAAAACTTACCCTTCAAAGAGGGCTAACAAACAGCACTAGATCAGCGGGGTTTTTCCTGCTCTCCTATCTGTGGCTTCTGAAAAGTTTATAAAATTTTGGGATGAGACACCTCTTAGTAAGGGAAATAAACTAATACCAGTTTGTGGTAACATGAGTATTCCATGTTATACATATATCGTATAGAAACATATTTAACAACTGTTATGTCATATCTAGGAAAACATCATAACATGGCAGAATATACTGCATTTTCATAATCATATTTCATCTTATAAAATATAATACAAAAACATCCTTGGTGGGTTAGTTGGCTGTTGTCATGTATTACCCCCACATGACTAGGTTGTGTGGCCTGAAGGCGAGACTTGACAATGGTTGACCGACCACTGTCAAGTCAAAAGTACCGTCTGTAAGTCTGATGGGTCTGCCTGACCTAGTCCGTACACCAGGGGCGCTCACACACTTCTTAAAAACCACATCGACCATCTAATCTCACACCACTTCGTACAGCGGCATTAACACAAATATCATGATTATGATGACCATGGACACATAGCAACGATACCGTGCAAGTACTAGCCTAAACCAGACCAACCAGGTTCTGATATCATATAACATATATTGAAATTGTGATACATGGATATCTCATATCATTAATTATTAGATTAATCATATCATTTTGCATATTTATGTATATCATGAAAAATCATTGGCCCGTATGCTGATATTTCACATTTTATCATAGCTTGGCCCATACGCCTGCAAATCATAACCTAGCAGAGCCCGTACGCTAGCAAATCATTTCCATAACTCGGCCCGTACTCTAGAAAATCATACACATAGCATAGCCCGTACGCTGGCAAATCATATCCATGACACATCCCATACGCTGGCAAATCATACACATAGCTAGGCCCGTACGCTGGCAAACATATATAAAAATCTCGGCCCGTATGCCGTTTTTTCATTATAAAAATCCGTATCATAATCACATTTCCAGAAAACAATATTTCATAACAATTTCTACTCGTGCCACACTGAACATGTTTTTCATATATTCAACATACCATCATTTTTAACAGTGTTTTCTCAAATATAAATCATATATATAGACATATTTACTTTCCTGAAATCAAATGCTATATATACATACATTTTCTTAAAAGAACTAGTTTAGTTTATCCCCTTACCTGATTCTTAAAAAACCCCTAAGAAAATCTGTCCTGCACTCGCAGGGTTCCCCGCTCAACACCCTGGAAACAACATTCCCTAGAACTAAAGTTCAGTATTTTTACGCGTATATCACTTCCTACAACTCTCAATTAACCAAATACTGAGTAGAAAGCCTTACTTTGGATTTGGGATGGTTTCCAACTCAGCCCCATGGACGATCCGCTCCGGCAGACTTGTAGAGAACTTTCCCAGGAGCGTCGTGGTGGCTTCAGATCGTCGAACCAGTGGAAATTCAGCCCAAAATCTTAGTGATAAGTAGGAGAAATTGTGTGAGGAGAGAGAAAAAGATTTGACAAAAGAAAATGAAGTGAAAATCACGTTTAACCCTATTTATACTGCGAGATTCGTCAACGAACCACATCACCTCGTCAACGAGTCCTGTAGAAAGTTAGTCGACAAACTTCAACCCTCGTCGACAAATTTCAGGCTTCCAAAAATCCTCTCTTGGTATCTTCTCGTCGACGAATCCTATCCTCGTTAACGAGCTCCTATTATACCCTCTTCGACGAGTCCCATGTATTCATCGACGATGAGCTGAAAAATTCCTTGGGATTATCCATTCCAAAATGCAACGTCATCGACGAACGCGAAGTCGACTGCCTCCTTCTGTTTCCGATTTCCATTTCCCTTTCTTTTTATTATTTAAATACCATTATTCTTCGGGTCATTACACATTGTGATTTTATTTTTCTTCAGAATCTTGGTAACTGGAAATTTGGGTGAAGACTGAATCGAATAATTTTGAGAAAAAAAAATTGGTGAAATTTTGATGGATAAACAAATGGACTAGCAGAAAATAATAACTTGAATTCTAACTAAGAGGGAAAAATCTCTTGTTGGTCTGCAAATTGAGACGCCACTGCTCCATCATAGCTTCATTAGTTGCGGTAGGCAAGTAGTGACATGAACTTAGAAACCAGAGCATTTCTTTTATGCGATCAACATCTGAGTTCCACATCACTGACCCCACTCTTCACTGAACAAAGAGAGGGTTCTCAAAGTATACGCAGCCTTACTCCTGTGGAGAAACTATTTCCTTAGACTCGAACCTGTGACCAACTGGTCACAAAGGAGCAACCTTACCGTTATTCAGGCTCGTTGTCAATATGTGACCTAGCTATATGCGATAATTACCTTCCCAAAATTTTCTCATGGGGGAACATTAGTTCTCTCGATGGTTCAAGGGAAATGAGCAACCTTACCGTTGATCGAAGGCGGACCCTCAATATGTGACCTAGCTATATGCGATAATTACCATCCCAAAATTTTCTCATTGGGGGAACATTAGTTGTCTCGATGGTTCAAGGGAAATATTGTTTGCTATTTTGTGGTGCTTTGTGGTTGACTAGAGTTTAACTGCGTGAAATTATTTCAGGTCTTGCTCTATAACTAGCACCTTAGGTGAATCAAGCTTGAATTAAAGAAGGAAGGGGTTTGAGAAATACTAAAAAAAGATTATTAACTGGTATATTTAGTTGGAAAATTGGTTAAGGTTGGCTAAATTCATGATAATTTTCCAGTTGATAGAATAAACACATAGAATTGTAAGCCCTATGACAACATGCTCTAATAATTGTTTGAAGTTTCATATCTATATGAATCCTTTTTAAATCTCATCCCTAGTAGGAAAAATAAAGGACTCCCTTTAACTACTCTTTTAATTTCTATTTGACAATCCTCTGTTATATTATAGTAAGATTGTTTGTGTACAGGACTTGATTTGGAAATTTGTATCAGATCAAAGCATATCCAAATGCTAAATGAGGAGAGATTGTCTGGATCCCATCTGATCTCTCAACATGTGCATTTAGATACAGTAAATGAATTGTTTTTGTGCTGGACCTGATTTGGAAAGTCGTATCAGATCAAAGCATATCCAAATGCAATATAAGGAGAGATTGTCTAGATCCCATCTGATCTGTCATCATGTGCATTTAGATACAGTATATGAATCTTCTTGCAATTAGTTACTAGGCTTGCATATTCAATTCAATCAAGCAATTTTGACCACCTAATGCACTGGTAAAGATGCTCTGTGCTGAACAACTACCACAATATATGTTTGTTGAAGCGGCTAACTGGCTATTGTACGTACTATGTACAAATATGCATGTTCATGTCTGATATTAATTAATTGAAAATTCAAAAGTATTAAAACGATATCTATTGTGCGTGTGTATTTTATATATATATATATATATATATATATATATATATATATTATATGTATGTATACATATGGATGGATATGATACGGTAATCTGCTTCCAAATTCATGTGTTCAGATTGTTTGGATGTTGTCAAATTCCACTTCCGGCCTGCCAGGTCTATCGGTTAACTGCTTGACTCTATTTTATCCACACTATAGGTTTCAATTGAGTATGGATTGCGTGAGATTTTGAACGAGATAGCCATAAGAGTACCTCCCAAAGATGAGAACTGGGGTTTCAATGTCTCAGAGCTTGAAGCTATGTTCCCTGCTGGAACGATGGATCATACTGTGAAACGTATATATAAACAGGTTTAAACAATGTTACTTTTTTAATTTGTCCTTTTAATTAATTCTTCATATATCAGCATGATTACACCTATCCACAAGAAGTGTTATGCACACTGACATAGTTTCATTGCTCGAGGAACTTTAGTTGCCCCAATAGGAAGAGACAATTTTGAGTGCGAGGACCAAATATAAAGAGGTTATTCAAGCTCTTGCTGATAAATTCCCTTTAGAAAACTTGTTGCTTGTCACACACGGTAAGCTTCACTCTGGGTTGTTCCATTCATTGAGCTTTAAATTTTATTTTATTTTTATCAAGATGGCATTCTAATGCTTGAGATTGTTTCAAGGATATGAATATGTAGCGAAAACCATGCTTTTGTACCTAGATATCGGACCTGAATCAATAATGAAATCTTTTAATGGTTCTTCACTTTCTTTTTTCCTTTCACCAAACATTGCTCTAGACAAAAGCAAACTGCCTTTAGTAGCATTTGAAGTGACCATATCCTTTCATATATATGAGATTACTTTCAGGTTTCCAAGACACTATATTCGAACTTCCTATCCTTTTGTGATGACTCCATTTTGTTCCCTTTCTCCTTCTATCGACTACTTTCAAAGCAGCATTTTTTAAATGTTATATGCCGACTTGCCTCTCTCTTTTTCCTTAATGATGATCTATTTTTAAAATTTGTTTCTATGGATTGTTGGTTTGTGCCTTCTACATTATTCAAGTATAGTTTGCAATCATTTCCTTTCCTTGATGTGGTGTCCAAAATGCTGTAATCTTGTTTTTCTACAAGCCTAGCTCATCAATAAGATCACCAACCTAATTTGTTGAGTTGTGATTTATATCATGCAGGGGAAGGAGTTGCCGTTGCAGCTTTTGCATTCATGAAGGACACTACAGTTTGTGGGGTAGATTATTATGCATGCTTGCATTTAAGAAGGACTGTCTTGTTTGGTGAATGCCAATCTTTTACAGCTGAAAACTTTGATGTGCTAACAAAGAACAGCGAAACTGGTATCAGTTATTGTATTTTGAGTGATATACCATTTGAAGTGTGACTTTTTGCACCAGCCGCTTATTCTAGATCTCTCTTGAAGTGCAACCTAATGAGCCCTATTAGAAGCAATTTGTGTGTGTGTTTTCTGCTCGTGAGTTTTCATTTTCAATCCTCGGTCTTGAAAAAAGCAGAGATGCAAGTGGGCAACAACGGACTTCACCATTTGATGAATTGGAGTGAACATAAATCTCCAGCAGAGTTGCAAAAAATATTTGTGTAGTTGTTCTTAAATAAGGTCTTCAATGAAAAAGATTTGTGTGGTTGGTCTTAAATAAAATGGATTTCACTATCTGAAAAAAAAAATCTCAGCAATATGAGGATTTTGAGGCTACAACAAGTTCAGGTGCCCCGTTTATCTATTTGTATGCTCACATACTTGCAAGCCTAATAGAGCTAAACCTTGGAACATTGGACATATTGCAGATTAAACTAGCAAACCCAAACATCTTAACTTAATCTTAACCATTTGATTGGAAAATGATCTTGAATAAGTTCAATATTTCCTCGAACCCAAGATGATTGTGTGCACTGAAATATAAATTTAGTCAAGTCAACTTGCTACCTATTTTGGCTCAACTTGCACTATGACTTGACCCAGTTCAATTTTGTTTGACTTGGAGTTGGAGTTCAACCACCTTTAACACAATAATGTTCATATAATTATGTATTATATATTTTTCAACCAAATCAAGTTTGGTTGACTTTGGGAGCTAAGTCATGCTTGAGTTTAACAAAATAATTATTGTAAGTTTGCTTTCTTTCATCTCGAGAATTTGAATATTAAAACTTCTCAAGTTGAATCAAATTTGAGTATCCGAATCTAACTCACATACATTTCAAGTGTTGTGTCATCCAGCGCAAATGGAATATTTTGTGAAAGTAAATTTTCCCAAACCAAACTTTCCTTGAGCTTTTTACTTTAGTGGCAAAATTTTTTTTGTAACTTTACTGTATCACTTCATTTAAAAAAAGAAAGAAGAAGCAAATAGGGATCATAGAAAGAGAGTTGGCACAGAGGGCTTGCATTTGTCACATAGATCAACCTTGTCAAATTAATTTCAACCTAAAAGAAACCATGTAGGAAAATAGAGTTCATTTTTTCCCTACACCTACACGGACAAAACAAAAGCATCAGCATTTACCACTCTGAAGGGCTGAGAAGCGGCTCAATGTGGTCAAACACGTCCGTGGGAAAATCATCAAAGAAGCTGTCCGGAGTCATCAGCTTCTCCTCTTTCACCTTCTTCCCCCCATTCTCACAGCACCCCATTTCTTCCGACGGCACTGTAAAGAAACTGAGCCTCCCTTCGTTTCCGAGTTCCTCGGAATCCCTCCCTCCAAACACATCCAAGAAGCAGGGGTCCTCCAGCCTCGCCATCAGCTCTTGGCTCTCCTGCGAAAATGCAAGGTCTTGCTGCGGTGGTTCTGGGAACTGATCCGGAAAAAGGATTTGGGATTGGGCCAGGGACTGATCCATGCTTGGATTGAACTCCAGTTGAGCAACGGTGGTCGTGTCATAATTAAGCAAGTTGGGGTTCATATTCACCAATTCCGGCAGTGGCACCATCTTCATCATTTCATAGGATGATGAGGATGATGAACAGGGCTGAAGTTTTGTGCAGGATGGTTCTTCCTCAGCCGAAGAAGTAAACTTTGGCGCCTAATGCCCAAGTAAAAAAAAAAATCATTTCACTTCCCACTAATTTTTGCGTAGTAGTGGCATAAAAAAATGTTAAATTTACCTCAATTGGAACAGCATGGAAGACAGGAGCTTCCCTAGTGATGATGGGCGTGGGTTGGGGTCTGGGAGGAGCAGTCTGCAGAATCCTGGCCAGCCTCTTCTGCCGGCTGCTCCAGAAATTCTTGACATCGTTGTCGGTCCTTCCCGGCAAGTAAGTCGCGATTCTCGCCCATTTGTTCCCGAATTGCGCCTGCAGTTCTATCACCACCCTCTCCTCCTCCATAGAAAACTTCACCCCACTTCAGAAAACAGAGACACCCACGTCAAGTTCATGTAGTACGAAATCGACCAAACAGGGCGAACCCAAAATATTTTTCTTTTTTTCACAGGTGGAGATGGAAATGGAGGAAATCAAGTACAAATTGCTTACTGTTTCAAGTTGGGTCGGAGCTTGTTGACCCACCGGAGGCGGCAGGACTTGCCGGTGCGGTGCAAGAGGCCTTTGGATCGAATGGAGCTCCAATCTCGGGGGCCATACTTCTTCACGTGGTTTACGAGGACTTCATCTTCCTCCGCCTTCCACGGCCCTTTCCTTATCTCTCCCGCCGCCGTTCCTCCGTCTCTGTCTCTGTCTCCGGCCATTGCCCCCACATTCCACGAGAAAGAATTCCGATCACCGAAATCAGTGGACTATCCTAGGTTTGGATTTGCAACTTCGTTTTGTCTTTTTTTTGGGCTATGAAATTTGTTCGTTCGTGGGGTGTAGTGACAGTTAAGGCGGTTACTCCACTCTCCACTACACACCCCCGTATTTCCCACTTTTTCTCATTTTCGAAATGGGTAATGAAGTTACGTCCATGCCCCTCGTTCGGCGGTGGAATTCCCCGGACATAGATGTCCTGATGGTTAGTAAAAATTTCACATGCAGTTATTATTGTTTCATTTTATTTTCTTAATTCAAAAGGCGCCCTTATTAATAGCAAAAAATTTTAGGCAAGCAAAGTATGTGGGTAAACATAAATATTTGTGTGTTGTTGAATCATATATGGTAGACTTTCACTATGAATGCTCAATAAAAGGTCATGTGAAGTTTGAATTTCTTAAAAAATTGGAATATTTTATTACCCTCTGTGAGTATTGGTTCTTTTGAAATTCTTTTCCATTATACGTGTACACTAGTTATAGGGTTATGCATGTTTATATGCTTTCTTGTTTCAGCATGCATTGTTTATCATTTTTTAGTGAGCTCTCTGGAAAAGCTTTATTTGGTGAACATTGTAGTTGTGAACTTTAATGACAAACAAAACTATGGTTACATGAGGTGGATTGGAATGAGTAGTTTATGATGCATTTTTATGTGTAACTTGGTTGTTCTAACCATTCGAGATGGACTGAGCTATTGATTCTGTGAAGTTGATATCTATGCCCTTGTCCTTGATAAAAAAATATTGGAGGTTTAAACCTTAAATTTCACAAGTCAATGTTGTATAGATTTCATTTATATTTTAGAAATATACAGATGTACGGCTGGATAGGTAGAGTGCATCTGATGCGAGAAAAGTCTTCAAAGTTATAGGTTTCTTTATCTCCAGCATATCAAACAATTGGAACCAGAGAGTTTTGAATTTTTTTTTTTTTTGGATCAGTAAAATTAGAAAGCTTTAAAGGGCACCAGGGGCGTGCTACACATTCGAAGGGGAAATCACCCACACTGCAGGGTGTGAAAAAAGTCTCGCATTGTATGGGCGTCAAACAAAAACTAGCCATTATGCCAGCTAGTTAGCATATTGGCTGTTAGGGTAGTGAAACATTTTAGCTGAAGGCTTCTTTAACTATTTCTTGATGTTTGGGCTATTTGGGAAGGCTATCTCAACTTCATAGTCTCAAGATTTCTTCCAGATCAGTATATTCCAATTCTGGAGTGTAACTTATTGCAGTAAATCTATCTTCCTCGAGTATAATTCTGTCTCCTTTATATTCATGATGATGTCCAAGTTTACACAGCGCTCTGTCCTCATCTATATATTATTGACCCTATTTGCAAATTGCAGGTATGATTTCATATTTATATTAGTTATTTATTAATGTAACTCAAGCAGTTCAGATTATGCAACACATGAGTCTTCAATAGCTGCCAATAGAGCAAGGACATGAATGTAGTTCGTGTATTTAGTTCTTTCTGACAAAATCATGCACATTATTGTCACATACTATGTTATTTATTTAAAGGATCTCATTGCCTAGAGTCACATAGTTGTACAGCCTAACTCATCTTACAGCATAGTTGTACAGCGTGTATTCATCGCACAGCAAGGAGCAGTCATGCTTATTTTCTGTAATGTTGGATGCAATGTTGACAACTGAATAATAGTTGTTACTGGTTGCACTTTATTGTTGCCCTTGATTTTCTCAATCACCTTTCAGTTTGCTTATATGTCATGTCTCTGGAACATGAGTTTTCCTTCGGATTTCTTTCTAGTTTTGTCCCATAAATTGCAACTTGACATTTGTATGGTTGCTGACTAAAGAGATCGTACCATATCTTATGTATGTATGAAAAACCTTTGGAAGGTTATAGAGTTGATTGAACATTTGATTTTACTTTGTTTTGTTGTTTAAATTTTTATGTAATAGGCTAAATGAATAGTTCTAAAAGGATGAAATATTTGTAAGACAAATTTAACTTCGAAATTAGTTTGTAGATGCAATTAAAAAGAGTGAAATCTGTTAACTTACAATGGCAACGGAGAAGGCAACAAATAAATTCTAGGAAAAGGAAATAGCTAAACTGACAGTTGGTGGGAGGACTGCAGATATGCCAGTGAAGGAAATGAGGATGGAATGAATAAAATTTAGCACATTCAAGGTTGATTTCTCTTTCCTAATTTGTTAAAAGTGATGATGGTGTTCTGCAGGATTTTCTCTTCTATTTAGGGGCTTCAGGAGTGGGGAATTTATCGTTGGCAGTCAATCAGCATACCAACTGACAAATAACTATAGAGCAAATACTGTGACTCCTTGCTTTGTGAGATCCTTCACATCAACAACCTCTGAGCCTCCAAGAGAAAACCAATCAGAGGTTTGAGTTTTAATTGAAGCTTCTGAATATATTTATTTATTGATTATTTATTTACATTTGTTGGTTGGTAGCTAACTCTGGTTCAGCACACAAGATTATTGTGTTGATGCTATTTAGTGGGCACACTTGATCCAAAATTAAGTATTTAACTGATTAATTTACAATTAACAACTATAATCTACACTTACTTAATTCTCAAGGATCATTACCGGCCTATAAGCCTTGAAGTTAATCACTGTCACCATCATTACTATCTATTATTAACTAAAGTTTTCATCAAGCTAAAGTATAGTTACCTGTAAATGGAGATGTTTGTAAAATCATATGCTAAAAATTCTTAAGCGAATCACAAAAAGTAAAGAAAAAAATTTTAAAAAAAATAAATTAATGATCATTCCCTTGATATGTGCATTGAAGTCTGCAAATACATCACTAAACAAAACATGTTAAGTTCTACTTGTTTGTTAGTATCAAAACAAGATGTTAAACCTTATAAGGCCAACAAAAGTATTTGTTAACCAATGTCCAGGCATGCATTGATTTATTAAAACAATATGGTGATGCAATGAGTAAATAAATAGAATTTAGGAACATTTCTCATACGTGCATGCAGGTATTATAATTTTAATATACTAGTGCAGTTGTTGCTAGTATTATTATTAAGCATACTAATACAATATTTAAATTATTATAATTTATATCTTGTAGCTATTAAAATAACGCTTTTTTAAATACGGAGGGTTCGAATTATCTACCTAATTTATTAGAATGGATTATATTTTATTATCAAACTTATTGAATCTTAAAGATTGATATTGTTATTAAAATAGTATATATTAACCATATATGAATAAAAATAGCTATATTTAATAAATATAAATTTCAAGACTGCAAAATTACTATGGGCATCATTTCCAAAATGTTTTAACCCATTGTGACTTGATTTTAACCTAAAAATTTACTTTATTGCAAAAAAAAAAATTTCTGCCTAATATAGGTAGTCTTTAATTACAGATACATACATTTGGTTATAATACTCATTATTGATATATTATTTCGTTCATAATATTTCAATCAAATGTGCAAAATTAATTTTTACGTCAAATTTTACATTTGAAATCCTCATTCGATATTAGTATGGTGTATATCTGTATTTTTTTTTTTATCAATAAAGAAAGTATATATTAACAGGGCATCAAGAGGATGCCAATCCAAAGCACAAGAAATCAACCACCCTGAAGGGTGTTTACAAAAATGAAAAATTACATTAAACTCATTTGTTAGAAGTCCGCTATGCCAACTTGTAACCACAGTAAACCACTGTTCTTTGCTGAACTGAAGTTTTGAGGTTGAATTTTTGAAAACTCTTCTGTTCCTCTCTTTCCAACACACCAGAAGACAGCAAGAGGAATGGAAGACAAATCCTTCCTCTTTTCCTTTGTTGTCCGAGTCCTTCTCCAGGCCCAGAACTCCCCTCCAACAGATCTAGCGGTTACCCACAGTCGTCCAATAAGAGACAAAGCCGCATTCCAAAGATTTCTAGTCCAGGGGCAAGAAGGATATGATCTACTGATTTTGCATCTGCCATGCAAAGGGCGCATCTGTTGGCAATGGAGAACCCCCTTCTTGCAAGTTGTCCAGGGTCAAGATCTTACTATGAGCTACTTCCTAGGTAAAAATGGCAACCTTATTAGGGGCAGCTGTCTTCCAAAATCTGTATTTTGTTTTCCTAAATTAGTTTTAAATTTAAATTACTCCATCACAAATAAATTTACATCATCTACAGTAACATGTTCCTAACATCTTTCAAATTCTATGTACTACATACAATTTATGTAAACACCACCATTTCCATCTAAATTTATCAATATTTGACAGTGATGTTGAACAAATGTTGCAAAATAATGTGCTAAATTTTGATTTTATTGTTGAAACTAATTATCAAATTTCATAAGCATGCCTACCGGGAAGTGCGGGCTGGTTTTTCTAGTTGTGAATTGAATTTGGAGTATTAGGGTCTATCCCTTTGTCAAGGACATGAGGTCTTGCATTAACTTGGCATCAAAGCCACTCCACTGCTGCATTGCTCTACCAGCTGTCATTCCACCAACCCTCCATCATTGTTAGTGTTTGAAGTGCCACTACACGACCACGCCACCACAAGCAATCAGTACACAACACCATAGCCCTCATTCAACAATCCCATTGTCCTTCAATCCACCACCACTGACAGGATCCTTGAGTTCCTCCCCATGCTGTCATCGATGTTCCGGTGCCAACCTTGTTGCAACCTTTTGCTGTAGACCCCAACATTGTTGCAGACAACCCAACCCTGTGCTGCGCCACCCCATTGTTCCACCACCATGAAGCCCCAACACTATAGTCACCACTATGCTGCCAATACCCTCAGCTTCAATGCTGCACTAGTGTAGGATCATCACTCACTTGCCATTGCTAGCCACTAATCTCATCCTAGTCTTGTCATCATTCACCTTCAATTGATGTTGCCACCCAGTGAAAGTAGGGTTGAGACGCTAATGTTTCAGTACTCTCCTTTTTTTTCAAAGAAGCAGCCATGCATGCCTTCTCAAGGTTCAGCTCGAGCCATCCCTTCAACCTGATCCAATTCAGAACTGCTCAAACCCACCAAATCCAATCCTGTTGAACTGATTTTATTCAGCCTAGTTCGATTGGATTTTCACTGCTTTTTTCATATTTTTTCATTCTTGTTTGTCTCAATGTCCTTGATGAGGAGTCTAAGCGGATTAGGCAACAGTTTGATGAGGAAGTCATCAGCCTCAATAATATATTGATAGAGTTAATAACCTCTTTAAAGACATTGCTAGGAAAGGAGGGAATTAAGAATGCAAATGGTACCATTAGCTCAACCATAACAACTACCGCGCCATTTGTTTTGACAGTTACTGAGCTAATCAATCAATCTGATATTGTTAAAGTCCACGCTAAGGTTGATTGAAGAGTTTATTTGTGGAGAAGAGGCCAGGTCTATGGATATGTCTAGTGAGCCTGCGGTTGAAACTTGGGCTGCGACTAGTTGTAATGTTTTATTTACATCAGGATTTGAGGGCAAGAGGGAGTTAGGGAGCCTGAAGAATCCATGAGGGAACTTGAGGAGGTGGAAACAATAAGGATTAAGACATCTTCTGGATGGTACATTTGTTCAGTTTAAGGCTAAAGACACAAGTTAGGTTGCATATGTGGAATTTACCATTCCTGATAGACTTGTTTTCAGTGAGTGCCCAGTTGCATTCGTATTTGTTTTTTAAGCTGGCTGATTATAGTATTCATCTCCTAATTTCTTGATTCTTCTGTTCTATTCTGCACAAGTTTTGAATTTAAGGTCAATTTTTTAGCAATTGAGGGAGAGCGATAAAATGTGAGCTTCAAGGATCAAAATTCATTGCATTTAGGATTTTAGAGATTTTTGGACAATCTTGTAGTTTATTATTATTTTTCAAGATTTTTCCTATTTTTCTGACATTTTATAGTTGGTTTTTATTAGGTAATGATCCAATAGAATCTAGGGTTTTATTATTAAGAAAGAGGTTACCTAGTAATGTCTTAAGTTTCCTAATTTTAGTTGCTTGATTCTCAAGCATGTTAGGCCTATAAGTAGGTGATTGAAAGAGGCTTTATTTAGATTCGATGATTATGGATTGAATTTGGAGCATTAGGATTTTTATCCCCTTGTGCAGGGACATGAGATCATGCCTTAAGAGGCTGAACTAATAATTAAAATAAACACATTAGGGTTTAGGATTCAGCAATCTTTTGACCCTATTCTGTAAAATTGGCCTCCAAATTGGGTCAAAATGACCCATCCAATAGCCGGCTTATTAACTTTCTGCATCAATTCCCTTCTACTGAAAAGGAATTTAACTTTATTTACTTGGGGTTGGAACTGAGTCCACTACTCTGAAATGAATCATCTTGCTTCTTAAGAAAGGAACCAGAAGTGCACCTATTTGATTAGTGGAAGAGCTCAAGATGGCATCAATTTATACCTGTTCTTGTTGATGGAAAAAGCATATGAATTTTCGTAAGCATCATGCTTAGCCCTCCTCTCAAATAACCATGGCCCCAAAAGAATAGGTTGAAGCACTAAACAATATCTCACGTTACCATCTTCATCCAGGTCACTTTGGAGTTGTGCCCTAGCTCCAATTTGCTGGCATTATCATCTTCTTTTTATGTTACTTGCCATTATTTTATTAGGAAATTGTATGGGTCTATGCTGAAAACCCTAGCACTAGAAACATTTAATTGCCATCAGGACCTTAGAAGTCGATCCGTAGGGCCCCATAGTCGTCCATATGCTGTTAGTCTAAAATCCTTTACTCAGCTGCTCAACTGACTTTACATGCACAATTCTACTGGTAGACTTCTCAAACTAAAGGGCCAAGGTAGCTCTAGGAGGATAACATTGTATATCCTTCTCTATTCGATTAGCAACTTGTACTGCATCTCCAACTATAGTGGTGTGAAATACAGCAAGCTTGGATGCAATGACTGGTATCAATATTTTTCCTTACAAAGCAATCTTGACATCTTCTTATTTGCTTGGATAGCCAAATGATAGAATTTACTAGTGTAATCGGGTAGTATCTTGTCTTCTTGCTTCAAATCAAAATGGTGCGAATAAACATGTTATTGGTAGTTGGGAAGTTCGAACTGTTCCTGCATGGCTCACTTTGTCTTATCCCATGTTCAGATTTCATTGTATCTGCTTCTTCCAAACATCTGTTGTTTAATAGTCCAAATTTGAGCAATTCCCTTCAATTTGGAGTTGGCTGATTATAGTTTTCGGGCTTCATTCATGTAATAAAACTTGAGCAATTCCTTTCATTGTATCTGCTTCTTCCAAAATCTTCGTTTTCTCTCTCTAAAAATCGCCTCCTTTGCCTTCTCTCTTCAAATCCGGCCTGAATCAGTCCAAATCGCTGAACGGAAGCCGCTACGGTGTTCTAAGGAGGATTTTCTACACATCTAGTGGAGTAGATTTCTAAACTGGGCTATTTGGGAAGTCCCAAGTTGAGGTAAGGATTAGGTTTCCTAGTTTTTGGGTTTTTAAATGCTTATTTGAGGTTTATAAGTTGATAAACTGCTGAAATAATGGGTTATTTGGGGTATATCTGACTAAACTAGGGTTTTGATTCAAGGTCCAAGTGAACGTCGCGGGTATTGGTTCGGGGATCTTGCCGGCGTAGTTCAGAAGTCAGGTAAGTGGAAAAATATATATTAAACCAAAATTTTTATGAATTTAATGGAAAATGAATTGTATTATATATACGTGTATATGTTCGGTATGAGTTTAAAATGCCAACCATGTAAATTATATTTTTTGAGCCTAGGATCACTTATTTAGCTATGTATATGTGAAAATGAACTGATGAAAGTGAAATGTATTTTCTGAGAAATTATGTGAGAAACGAAAATTATATTTTCAGTATTTAAATGCTAAATGTGGGTTGATTTATTTTACAAGGAATATGTACGAATTTTATTGCTAAATTGTGTGGCATGAGTAAATATAAATTATGTGCAAATATATGTTAAATGTATGAGATGCAGGCTAAATAAGTAAAGCAATAAGAATGAAATATAATATGAATCATGCTGCTTGTGTATGTTAATGCAACCATGTAAATGTATGACAGCTGAAAGTCGTGTTAGCAGATTTTAACACATTTCTATGTGGACTAACTGGTGACAGCTAAAAGGAGCTGTGTTAGCAGATTCTAGCGCATTTCTATGTGGACTAACTAATGACGACTAAAGAGTAGTTGTAATACCAATGAATGAAATGAAAATGAAATGAAATGACAATGGAATGAAATGTGAAATATTAACGATGTAAATGAGAAAGAGTCACTTAAAGTAAAATGCAATGCAATGTTAAAGTTACGAACATGAACAGATTTGAATGGTTGAATAATGACAGAAAGAATGATGTACTATGATATTAGAAGTATTTATGCTAATAGAATATGTTACAACTGGGGTGGGGCATACTCTTTGCCAGAGGGTTTGCTGAGAAAGGCAAGTGCGCTAGTAGTATTAGGTGTAACAATAGGCTGCATAACGCATTAGGGCAGAGGGAGCCTACTTGTATGGGCAGGTAGATTTCCCTATCTTTGGGACCTTCGCTAGTAAACTTTTGTATGAACTGTGTGAATATGAGATCAATCTAATACTTGAGGGTTTACTGAATAAGGTGAGTGCACTGGTATGCTTCAGCAGCGACCCTATGGTCGCCTAAGTATCAGAGCATAAGGGTACTACTTGTATGGGCAGATAATCACCCCTATCCTTGGGTATCTCGTGGATTAAATATTTTGCATGTGTTTGGTTAGGCTCAAAGGATTTCAGTGTTTATGGTAATGTTTTGCAAATGTTATTAAAATGATATTTAAAAACCTCATGTTAGCCACAAGCTGTTTTAATATAATGTTTATTCCCTTACTGAGATGTGTGTCACCCGAATATGAATATTTCTTTTTCAGGACATCCTCGAAGTCGGACTTAGAGAGCTCAAGGGTTTATAGCATTTTTGAGGATTATAAAGAGAAAAGGTATATTTTGATAGTAATGTTGGGTTGTATAAAGTTTAAATTTATGTTTTTATGTTTTAAGTCTGTTGAGAAAGGAATGATTGTGAATACTGGTTTTGTGGATTGAGTTTTTTGAGTTATGTAGTTTTGTGAATACAGGTGGATGAATGGTTAATATGGATTATAGGTAGAAATAGTAAACTCTGGTATTATATTTACGGAGACTATGTTTATGTTTTTCGCTGTGTATATGGTATATATTATGGATTATCAAGATTTAATTAGATACAACGCACCGGACCGGATTTAAGGGTTCGGGCCGTTACATGTAATATATAGAACATGGAGATAAATATGTGTAACTGGGGTGGTTTAGAACTCTAGTAATGTGTTTGACGTTTAAATATCTTCCGCTGCATGTTTAAATTGAGTTTTAACGACCGAGACCCCCAGGACCCCCTATTTGGGTTCGGGTTGTTATAATTGTGGTATCAAAGATAAATGTATGGGAAATAGCACTCCGTGCCCCACCAGGTTTGGGGCGCTACAGTCTAGCCCATTCGAACCCATGATGGAGGTGGCTTCAATCTCGCCGTCGAGAGCTTCAGAGGTGCTCGACCACCCTCTTCTATTGACGGCGTCGTCTACCATTGCTAACTAAGGTTTAGAAACCCTAATTCTGATACCATGAAAACATAATAGAATTTTTGTATTTCTTGAATAATTTCGTACAAACCAATATATAGTATTTATAATACAATCGAAAAAAAACTAAATAGGGAAACAATCTCCTAAAAGAATCTCTCTTAATAATATACAATCTTCTACATATATACTTCCCTAAAATATTTCAAGATACTCGGGATTTCTACACATTCCCTACTTCCACAATCCACAAGATTCATTGATTCCCCTTTCTCCTTCCCCTCCATGTTCCCTTAAACTCCAAGCTATAAAACAAAGCTTCCTCTTTCCCATTCTAGCTCTACTCACTTATTTCCATTTCACAAATTCTAGCACTCAAATTATATCCCTCCAAGTCTCCATCTCATGGAACTTTTCAAATATCTTTAATTGAAGGTACATGACTGCAACTGAAGATTAAAATTCATATAACATAATCCACAGCCTACCAAGATGCTCTATGCAACAAGAATGGCAAAAGGTCCACGCAATCTAATTTCATTTCCAAATTTATTTAGTAATAGTTTCTATGGGCATTGTTAAATATGTGTCAAAGATAATTAAATTATGAAGTTTGCATGATTTATTGCACGAAAATAAAATAAAACTATTAAGAGTTTTTGGTTAAGAAATTTTACAAAAGACGATATTATGGTAATGCATTTGAAATATGTTGCTAAAAAAATAATTTAATTGAAGAAATGAGTTCAAATAAATTTGTGAAGCCACTAAAAATTTTGCTATGAGAATTAACTCTTGGGCTTCTAGGACGTGCTCCTTTCGTGGACAAGACTCCCCTAAGCATTCTTGTTGAAATATTTTCTAAAATATATGGTTTTATGGGTTTTTCAAAGTTTTTTTTTTTTTGATGAATTTTCTAAAGTATTTAATGTTATGTGGGTTTGTCCCACATTGGAAAAAGTGGAAAAGGAAAGGTCATTAATAAATGACAATGTGGAATAATCTCTTAAAATTGGTTAAGAGATAGTTCAAGGGAACACTTCGCATCGTCCACACACGCACACAAGCGCGCACGGCATGGGTTGTAGTGCGCTAGTGGCGCACAAGCACTTTGCACGCTTGTATCGTTGCGAGATCTTGACCATTGATCATGATCGGATGGTTAAAAATTAATTTTATATTTTTAGAATTAAGTGGCATGACCAAGTGGTGCAACCAGGAGACCAGGCGCGACCTGGTCGACGGTACCATCAATTAAACATGAAATCCCAAGAGTCTCAACTAGGGGCTCAACCAAGGCGCAACCAGGCTCGACCAAGTCAACGTCGGGTGCAACCAGGTCAAATCTGCTTCGCAATTTGAATAGATGTAACCTTTCAGAAAAGGCATAATTCTGTCTAAATAGATAGAATTAACTCCACAAAATACACAGAAAATTCATCATTCTCTCATTCTCTTCCTTACATAAAGCTTCCACAAGTTACATGTTTTTCAAATATGGATTCTATTTTCCGTAAAGATAGAATTACAGAAAGTTTGTTCAGATTATTCTAAGGGTGTTTGTGATCAGTTTTCGTTTTTGTATAACCCAGACTGATATCATATTATATTCTGGACTTCATTGTATCCTGAAAATGTATTTGCTGACTCAATACACACCGATCTGGTGGGAACAAATAAAGTTTTAAGGAAAACGACATTGTAACGTGTCTTGAAGCATTTTCTGTTCTGTAGTATTTCTCCTATCTTATTCTTACAATCTTAACACGTTCTTCAACCTTGAGGGAATTTGCTGCGGATTTTGTTAAACTCAAACGATTTGATGAAAGCAATTTCAGGCGCTGGCAGAAAAAGATGCACTTTCTTCTTGCAGGTCTCAAAGTGGTGTATGTACTGACCACTCCCAAACCTGCTGTGAACGAGAATGAAACCTTGGTTGAAGGACATGCAATATTAAAATGGGAACAAGATGATTATATATGCAAAGGTCATATTTGCAATTAAATGTCAAACAATTTGTTCGATCTCTATTAGAATATGGCTACTGCAAAAGAGTTGTGGGATACACTTGAGGCCAAGTATTTCACAAATGAAGCGACGAGTAAGAAATTTCTAACTGGTAAATTTTTCAATTATACCATGGTTGACAATAGGTCTGTTGTAGAGCAATTTCATGAAATTATGCATATCCTTAACCAATTTAATCAACATAATATGAAAATGGATGAATGCATTTATGTTTCATCTATCATTGATAAGTTGCCTCCATCCTGGAAAGATGTTAGAAAATCTTTGAAGCACAAGAAGGATGACGTGTCTCTTGAACAATTGGGTCAACATTTCCAGGTTAAGGAAGTATTCAGACAGAACCAAAAAGGTGCAAAAGAGCATACTTCCAAAGTGCTTATGATGGAAAAAGGAGACAATTCTAAACAACCCCAACATCCCAAGAAAGGGAATTTGAAGAGGAAGTACAATTATGACAAGAATCAAAATAAGAACAAGAAAGGTTCATGCTTTTATTGTGAAAAACCTAGACACTACAAAAGTGAATGTCATCTTCTCAAGAAAAAGCAAGATGAAACAAACTCTAAAAAGTTTGTGGCAATGAATTCTGAAATCAATATTGTTGAAGATGACTGTGCATGGTGGATTGACTCAGGTGCAACAAAGCATGTTTGCAAAGACAATAGTTCATTCTCAAAGTATGAACCAGTGGAAAATGACAATGTTCTCTACATGGGAAATTCTTCCATTGCTATAATCAAAGGCAAAGGAGATGTCACTTTTGAATTTACTTTTGAAAAAAGTTTGACTCTCACCGATGTATACCATGTAACATAAATTAGAAAGAATCTAGTTTCTAGAAGCCTACTTAATGAGTTTGATTTTAAGTTAGTGTTTAAATCTGACAAATTTGTACTCTCTAAGGGTGGAGTCTTTGTGGGAAAAAGGGTATATGTATGAGGGTTTGTTTAACCTTAATATCAATAAAGTGAATGTTTTTGTTTTTTTGTTGATTCACTTTCTTTATGGCATAATTGTTTAGGACATATTAATACAACAAAATTGCATGATATGGCTAATATGGAATTAATTCTTAGATATGTAAATGACATGGATGATAAGTGCAGTGTATGCTATGGCTTCTACTAGACCTGATATTGCATTTGCTGTTGGTAAACTTAATAGATATACTAGTAATCCTAGTGATATTCATTGGCATGCTATATATAGAGTGTTATAGTATTTGAAAAATATTATGGATTATGGCATACATTATGATGGATATCCTCTTGTTTTATAAGGATCACATATGCCAGTTGGATCACTGATCGTAATGATCATACATCAACCAATGGGTGGATATTCACCCTTGGTGGAGGAGCTATCTCCTGGGGTTCAAAGAAGCAAAGCCTTATAACAGATTCCATTATGGCATCAAAATTTGTGGTTTTAGCTTCTTGTAGCAAAGAGGCAGAATGGCTTAGGAATTTGCTATTAGAAATTCTAGTTTGGCCAAAGCCTATGCCACCTATATCTTTACATTGTGACAGTGGGGCAACTTTGTCACGGGTATATAGTAATATATATAATGGTAAATCCAGACATATTGGCCTAAGGCATAGCTATGTGAGGCAGTTAATTACAGATGGTGTAATTATCATAGATTTTGTGAGATCAAGTCAAAATTTGGCTGATCCATTAACAAAAGGACTTGCAAGAGACATGGTCTAGAAAACATCAAAGGGGATGGGACTTAAATCCATAACTCAGAGTCACCAATGATGGAAACTCGACTCAACACTTGAAATTTTCAAGCTCTTGAGTTCAATGAGCAAAGTACATCATATGTAGTGACTAGAAGCACTAAAATGTATATGTGTCACATAATCCATCCTAAGGAAAATAGTGTTTTATACCTGTAATGAGAAAAAAGTGAAGGTTGAGCTTAAGCTCTTAATAGGATTATAACAAGTTCTGTAAGGTACTTTAATTACAGGGGTATCATTGATAATCCTATCTATATGAGTGTCGAAAGTGGTGTCGCTTCCTATGAGAGATGGATTTATCTCTAGAGCACTCATCAAACTAGGATATAGACGCAAGGCCAATCCACGTGTCGGCTTTTGGTAACACCCAAAGATCTGATAATTTGTGTATGATATGTATCTGGTTAATCAAAAGAAGATTGTTAGTTCAAAGTGTGACTAACTTTTATATGTATTCACTAAGTGAAGGTTCAAATTCTAAGAACACCTTCATTTATGCATAAATTATCTCTTATCTGAATAAATTGTTTTTCATCTATATTTTGAAAATGGTGGGAAAATGTTGAAATATTTTCTAAAATGTATGGTTTCATGGGTTTTTCAAAGTTTTTCTTTTGGTGAATTTTCTAAAGTATTTAATGTTATGTGGGTTTATCCCACATTGGAAAAAGTGGGAAAGGAAAGGTCGCTAATAAATGACAAGGTGGAATAATCTCTTAAAATTGGTTAAGAGATATTATTAGTGTGTACTCTAGTGCACCCTAGGATGGTCCACACATGCACACGCAAACACACACATGCGCGGCGTGGGCTATAGGACGCTAGTGGTGCATTTAGTTGGCGCACAAGCACTTTGCACGTTTGCATCGTTGTGAGATCGTGACCGTTGATCATGATCAAATGGTTAAAAATTAATCTTATATTTTTTACGATTAAATGGCGCGACCAAGTGGTGCGACCGGGAGACCAGGTGCAAAAATGGTCCACGGTACTATCGACTGAACATGAAATCCCGAGAGTTTCAACAAGGGACTCGACCAAGCTCAACCAGGTTGACACCAAGTGCAACCAGGTCGAATCTGTTTCGCGATTTAAATAGATGCAACCTTTCGGAAAAGACATAATTCCGTCTATAAATAGACAGAATTAACTCCACAAAATACACAAATTCATCATTCTCTCATTCTCTTCCTTATCCACAAGTTATATGTTTTTCAAATTTGGATTCTATTTTCTACAGAGATAGAATTACAGAAAGTTTGTTCAAATTATTCTAAGGGTGTTTGTGATCAGTTTTTGTTTGTATATAACGCAAACTGATATCAGAATATATTCTGGGCTTCATTATATCCTGAAAACATATTTGCTAACTCAATACACACCAATCTGATGGAGGCAAATAACATTTTAAGGAAAACGATAATATAACATGCCTTGAAGCATTTTCTGTTCTGCAGCATTTCTCCTATCTTATTCCTACAATTCTTAGCTTGTGTTCGTGTGTACCGAGCTAAGGGGGTTAAAAAGGCACAAAAACTTTGAAGTGAAAAAATAAAATTTTACCTATGTAAATTAAATTAATCCACACAATTTTAGTAAATATAACTATTAACGCTCTTTAACTTATCTGGTAACACAATATCAAGATTCAAGCACAATAAGTAAGAGACAGATTTATTGATGCTAAGGCTGCAATTGAAAACACTAAAGGAATGTTTGGTGTTATTGTTTTTTTCTATTTCTACTTCTTCAAAGTAAAAAAACAGATTATAAAAACACGTTTGTTTTTATTGTTAGTTTTCTATTTTTGTTGTTGATTTTTAACTGTTTGTGAAAAATCTAAGTTATTTTGACAACCAGTTGCCAAAAGTTTTAACATCCAGAAATAGTTTTCTTAGATTAAATTATTTACTTTATACATCTTAAATTAAAATTAAAATTAAAATTAAATGATCATATGAATTTAAATATAATTCAAATAAAAACATACATAAATTTCAAAAAATAATAATAAATCCAATTACAAAATACTTTCACAATTTTTCAATTGTCATGTTCAATAAAATTTTTATTGTAAAGTAAATTTTGAAAGTAGAACAATTAAGTAAAATAAGTATGATACATTTTATTTTTATTATAACAATTTTTTTAATGTAACATTATTTATAATTTCATTATTTTAATCATATTTTTATAGTATTTTGATTTAAAGAAGAAAATGAGCATTTTTTAAATTATTTTTTTACTATATATTAATTTTATAAATGTTAACCCAACAAGTTGCTAGTTTCAAATTTTCAGTTCTTGTTTCTGATTTTTTATTTTCATTTCTAATTTTCATTTCTCTAAATTTTGACCGAGATACCAAACGACCCCTTAATCATCAAAAAATCACTTACATCATAAGTGAGGATAATATAAACACTCGTATATGCAAGTACCTTTATGATAGAATACATGTTCGATTACTATTAATCAAATAATTACTTTTTATATTAGAAGCGTTTATATTGCAATAGTATATGTTTGGTGGCCCAAATAATGCAACTGCTCATATGATTTCCTGCTACACTATTTGGTCATATCCAAAGAAAACAAACTTCACAAAGTATTAGCAAAAAGAGTAGATCATATTAAAGCCAAGTGCAAAAATAATAAACCTCGAAATTGCAAATAATTTTAATAAAAATAGAGGAACGCGCTTTACAAAAAATAAATAAATAAAAACCCATTAACCAAAAAGTTTAGTAGAAAATGGCATGCTCTCTTTACGATTAACTCTTATACGAAAATTATTATGATATAATGCTATTTCCTAGAAACAAATAGGCTTGGAATTATCTCATGCACTGCAGCCAATTATTGCACTCGAGATGTTCCTATAAGACGAACATGTAATAGTTGCAACTAGATATATTCCCAAGCATCGAACTAAAATTCTATATGAATAATCATAAAAAGGATCATAATCATTCAAGATTTGGCTCCAAACTTGTAAATAGAGAGTCTAGTTCCAATCTCAGCTGTGTCTGAGGAGAATCTACATGTTGGTAAGCCAATCTAGGTTGACCTAGTAACTATCAACTCATACAATAGGAGCAAATTCTGACGTCCACTTGCATGCAAGCTGAGTAGTTCCAGTGTGTTGCATACCAATTAAAATTCATCTTAAACAACAACCTGGCTCCATCAACCCCACAGAGAAGTCCAAACTACATGCTTGCAAGCAAGAAAACAATTTAAACGAGAGCCCATGGTCAGATGGTCCCTAAAACTGCATACTTATGGTTAATGCCCAGCACTTCTCTGTCAATACATCCTACTGCAGTAAAACTTATGGTTATCAAAGTAAAACTATCCTACGATTTACTCAAAATTCAATACTTTGATTGGTTATTCAAATACGACATGATAAGAAAACCCAACCTAATAATTTCTCATTATGCACAAGCACATAACAGGAACTGGACCCACATTTTTT
Organism: Malania oleifera; assembly: GCF_029873635.1. Lineage (NCBI taxonomy): Eukaryota > Viridiplantae > Streptophyta > Magnoliopsida > Santalales > Ximeniaceae > Malania > Malania oleifera. The sequence continues at coordinate 35,195,770 of NC_080426.1, read as the reverse complement.
TAGTGGTGTTGATCCACCCATGTATGTATGTGTGTATGCATATATGTGTGTGTGTGTGTGTGTGTGTGTGTGTGTTTGGGGCGGGGCAGGTTCATCTAATAATGCATTAAAACTTTATGATATAAACTTGTTCTCTCAAAGGAGGCGCAAAACAAAAAGGGAAATGCATCTTTTCAAAAAAAAAAAAAAAGCAAAAAAGGTCAATATATCCACATGTCAAGGAAATACAAGATGAATCATCAAATGTTCTATCAGCTTATGAGGCACATAAATGTAATGACAATCTTCTAACATCAATATTAGGTAAAGACGGACAGCCCTATCCAAAAGTTCTTTTTGTATGTAATGTGGGCACCCTTGTCAGAACTTGAATCCTTTCAATTGACGTTTTGGACCATAAGTATAATAGAAACAAAAGAAAATTTACAACGGTAAATTTTCAAAAGATGATGAAGCACATATTAGACTTGGGGAGATGCCCAAAGGAAAAAAAGAAAAAAAAATGGCCCTTCTATCTAGACTTCTCAAGTGGCCATCTCATGCAAGGATGTAAGAAACTGCTCTATATCATCCAATACTCGAATGGTATCTGATAGACCAACTAGAAAGATGGACAATACAAAATCCAACACTCCAACCTAGTTCAAGTTTCAAAATTTTATCTTCAAGCTGTAATGGGAGCAACAAAAAAAAAATCTCAATGGGGAAAGCAAAATACGCCTGCACAAATCTGGAATTTTCATTACCATGGATGCACAAACAACTGCCCCATGGAGAATTTTCTCAGAGATGTCTGTTGGGAAAATTCAAGGATTGGGAAGGAAACTTGGCTGAGATTAAAGAATGGGAAAAGAAGGCATGACAAACCCCATTCGAGGTGCTGATCCGAGAATCAGACAATGACTATTCGCTGTTCACCTTCCCATTCCCTCAACAGCTAGTCAGCTATATACATACAGATAGAATGAAGAAATATTATAAAATTCACAAATGATGTGCCAATTCCTTTGCTTCATTGGCAAGTATGAAACAACCACATATTATTAATGGGCTTCTGGCTAGCTAGCTAAGCTTATATATTTTAAAGATGAATTCCCCTTATTAGAGCTCAGTAACAAAACTCAAAGGCTAATATAACTATACGACTTTGTTAAAAAACATGGAATCAAATTTGTTCATAAGGTGAAAAAGATTCAGGAAAACCAAGTAGCATCACCAGGGACACTATACTCAGCACCAAAGGAATATACCAATAGAAGGAAAGTTTTTTTAATAGACAGCCCAGGTGCAGCACTGATCACTGTATCTTTTCTTCATCCAACAATATATTTTTCTGGCTAGCTAGCTAAGCTTATATATATTAAAGATGAATTCACCTTATTAAAGCTAAGATAGCAAAATTCAAAGGCCAACATACCCATACTACCATGTTAAAACACAAGGAATCAAATTTGTTCATCAAGGTAAAAAAGATTCAAGGAAACTAAGCGGCATCAGCAGGGCACTATACTCGGCACAAGTAATTTACTCAATAGCAGGAAAGTTCTTTTATAAACTACCCCGGTGCAGTACTGATCACTATTATTTTTCTTCCTCCAACTATATCCTCTCTTTCAATTTTGTAACCCATCCAACAAAGCAATCAGAAAAATAAGTAAACCAAAACACAAAATGAAAATAGGTGATATGACAATAAATGTGTTAGAAGAGATAGGCTATTTTAATAATTATGTAGTGTAAGCAGGGGTATTTTTATCTCTCAAGCCTTTTTATTATGAATACATAAAAGGGCAGACCTGGAGCTGAACATAACTCCAGGAAACTGCCACCGCCTCCTTTCTCTTTCTTTCTTCTTCTTTTCTTTTTTCTTCTCTTCTTTTCTTCTTCTCACGCCTCCGTCTCTAACCTTACAACATGGTATCAGAGCGTTAATCTTCTGATTTTTCTGAGTTTTTCCCCTTGACACTCTGTTTTTACTCTTTCTTTCTTATCTGACCCTAATCAACTCTCAAATCTGATTTTTTTCATTGGCTTGAGAGCCATTTAAGGTCACTTTTCATCTTGGTTCCATAGTGCAGCATCCCTGGCAGGATGCTGTGTGTGTTCATGGTGATATGCTTATGTGAAGTTAGCTATGTTTCTGGTATCTGTTGTTGCTGCGTTACTGTTTTCCAGTTAGTTGTTGCATGATGATGCTGCGTTCAGGATTGATTGCTGCAATTTTGTATCAGTTTCTGTTGTTCTTTATTGGTGTTAAAAGATTTTATTTCCTGCTCTCGCTAGCACTCTGTTCTAGTTGCTGCCAGCCATCTGTGCTGTCAGGTTGTTTATAAAGTGCCTACGGTGATTGTTATGGCTGCCCACTTCCGCATCATAAAGTACAGCAGCACTTTTGAAGTTCTGAAGTTGTGCTCTGTGCTTGGGTGCTGCCTGATTTTGCATTGTCACTGTGTTGTTTATTCCCAGTAGATGTGCACTTATTGTAGCATATTGGGGGTGGTTTTGATGGCCTCCACAGATACTGCTTTCGACTGATACCGTTAACCTACAGATCACAGCCATCAAGTTGGTTGGAACCTCCAACCACCTGTTACAGCCTCAGGCGGTACATGTGTATATTTACGCAAAAGGAAAGTCCAAAAATATTTGATGCATTCTCCTCTGCCTCCAGACTCAAGGATTATGAGCATTGGAAGAAAGAGAATGACATATTGCTTGTATGGTTGTAGAATAGCATGGAGCCACAAATTGGTTGCGAACGTGATGTTTCATAGAACAGCAAAAGCCGTAAGGGATGATCCCTGTGAAAGCTTCTTACAAGATAAAAATCAATTCATGTTTTTGACCTATATGAGAAGTTTTCAAATATGATTAAGAAGGTAAACCTGTTACGGAGCATTATAGCACTCTAAAGGGTATGTGGGAGGAACTCAACATTTATCAACCAATTAGTTCTGACATTACGATGATTAAGAGGCAATGGGCAGAGGTCTTGGCTGCCAAGTTTTTAGCTGGGTTGAGCCCAGAGCTTCAACCCATCCACAATCAGATTCTTGCTGATGAATCTATTCCATCTATAAATGAAGCATAAGCTAGAAACCAAAGAATTGCCCAAGATGGCTCTCAATTTTCTTATAAGGTTTCTTAACATGACAATTCAGCCATGGTTAGCAGTACATATAACCGTGGTTAGGGAAGTGTTAGAGGACAAGGACGTGGTTTGGATGGCAATTGTGGGAAAAGTAGTGTATCAGGACAAGAAGTTTGTCACGGCAATTCTCGAATTTGCACATATTGTGACAAGGAAAATCATACTATTGATTGATGTCTACATCTACATGGGAAACCTACTTGGGCCAATAAGTGTCTTGTCGAGATTGATTCTACAAATGAAACTTCTATCGCACATAGCCACTCCACGAGGGAGTTGAGTACATCATTTATTGTGTCCCGAGAAGAGTATAACAATCGTCTCCACATGGTTGAACAAATTCAAATCCAACATTCTACATCTAGTGCTACTGTGGCCCATTCAGGTACAACTGGGCTTCTTGCCTCTTCATCCTCCTCACCATGGGTTATTGACTCTGGTGCCACCCCCAATATGACAAGTAGTTCTAATTTAGTCCATAAACCCCACTACTTTACACTCCAAGGTTACTTTCGCCAATTTCAGTTACATCTGTCTCTAGTTGTGGCAATATTCTTTCATTTCTTTCTATTCCTCTTTCTTCTATGTTATATGTGCCAAAATTTCCCTTGAACGTGTCATCAGTTAGTCGATTAACTAGTTCACAAAATTGTTACGTGACCTTCTTTCCTTCTCATTGAGTAATTTAGGATCTCCAGACAAAAAAGAGGATTGGTGGAGGGCTTGAAGAGGACGGTTTGTACTATTTTGATGATGGTGGTGGTAGATCCAGTTCTTGCATGCAACTTCTTCAATTTCAACTCATGGCGTTTCTCTAGATCAATGGCATGCTCGTTTGGGTCATCCATCAGTTCAAAAATTGCAACAAGTTTTTCCTATGCTCAAGTTTATTTCTCGTTTTGAGTGTTTTACGTGTCAATTAGGAAAACATAATACAACTTTCCCATCGATAGTTGAGTCTCGTAGTAAATCATTGTTTTCTCTTAATAATTCAAATATTTGGGTTCCATGTAAAGTCAAGAATTTGAGTTGGTCATCAATATTTTGTGTCTTTTGTGGATGATTTATCACTATGACCTGCATTAGTATTCAAATTTTTCGATCTGATAATGTACTTGAATGTGTTCAAAATGAGTTTAACATTTTTTTTCTTGGCCAAAGGAATTATTCATCAAACATCATGTATAGCCCTCAACAAAATGGAGTAGCTAAACAGAAAAATAGACATTTACTTGAAATAGCATAATCTTTACTCTTTCATATGCATGTTCCTAAAATCCTTTGGACCCATGCTCTTTTTACAGCTTGTTTTTTGCTTAACAGGATGCCTTCTAGTTTTCTTGGGGGACAAATTCCCTTCTCTATCATGGATCCAAAAAAATCCATATTCTCTATTATGCCGCATGTCTTTGGGTTCACATGTTTTCTTCATGTTCCACATACGAGTTAGGACAAATTCTCTCCATGCGCTATTAAATGTGTCTTTGTTGGCTACTAGAGAACTCAAAAAGGATATCGATGTTATAATCCCTATACTCATTGGAAATATGTTAGTGCAAACTTTTTTTAGGGGGCACCTTATTTCTCTAGTGTTGGGTTCTCATTATGAAATATATTTTGAGTCATCAAGGATTTTTGGCTTCCCCTCATGCATTGATCCTCAAATCTATACCCTTATCCCTCTAAAGAAAAATCTTGATCCTCCTCTAGATCCATCAATTATTGACCTAGAGAAACAATTGAGGGTTTATGAATGACATAAAATAAGCACACACATTGCTACTATGCAGCCGCCTCTTCTATCCTCGTTGTTTCAACTTCTAGTTTTGGAAATCCATCCCAATGTGATTTGTACTTGCCAATTGCATATAGGAAAGGTACTCAAACATGTACTCAACAATCATTAATAGCTTATCCTATTACTCATTTTGTTTCAATTCAACACCTTCCTAGTCCTATGCATTCTTTCGCCATGTCAATGACCTCTGCCTCTATCCCTTTCAAATGTTGAAGCACTTGCTAACCTTGGGTGTAAGCACGCAATGGATGTAGGAATGGATGCCTTGACCATTCCGAGGACATGGGATTTGGTGAACCTTCCTCCTAGTAAGGAGTTGGTTAGGAGTCATTGGGTCGACAACATCAAAACCTTCCTAACAACCCTATTAAATGGATTAAGGCTTGATTGGTTGCCAAGGAGTACACTCAAACATATGGTAATAATTATTTTGAGATCTTCTCTCCTATTGCTAGACTCAATTTTGTTCATGTATTGATCTCGTTCACAGTTAATTTTTCTTGGCCCTTATACCAATTGGATGTGAAGAATGCCTTCTTATATGGAGACCTACAAGAAGAGGTATACATGGAGCAACCTCTTGTATATGTTGCTTAGGGGGAGGGTGGTAAGATATGTAGGTTGCATAAGGCCATTTATGCTCTTAAGCAGTCTCCTTAAGTTTGTTTTGACAAATTTAGTGAAGTGGCCTTTATATTTGGTTCCATTCAATGTTGCTCTAATCATTTAGTCTTTTTTTCACCAAAACAAGATGGGTGTGGTGCTTCTAGTAGTTTATGTTGATGATATCATCCTCATTGACAATGACCAAAGTGGCATTGCAGATGTCAAATAGTGGCTTCAAGAAAATTTTCAAATCAAGGACTTGGGAAATTTGTGTTAGCAACGTTACTTTCTTGGTATTGAAATTGAACGATAATCTATCTCCGCAAAAATATACCTTGGACTTGCTAAGTGAGAATGGTATGTTGGGAGCTAAAGCAGTTCATACCCCTCTGGATCCCAAAGTGAAGCTATCTAGGGATGTTGGGCCAGACCATGGAGATAAACGTCGATATAGGTAGTTGGTTGGCAGGTTGATCTACCTAACTGTCACTAGACCTAACATATCCTTTGTTGTGGGGGTTGTCAGTTTATGGAAGATCCAAAACAACCACACTGGGATGCTGTTGTAAGATTCTAAGGTATCTCAAAGGCTCTCCTAGTAGAAGTTTGAAATATAAATGTAATAGAAACAATGAGATCATGGGGTACTCTAATGCAGATTGGGCTGGCTCAGTTGATGATCAAAGGTCTACTACTGGAAACTGTACATTTGTGGGAGGTAATCTTGTTTCCCAGCATAGCAAAAAACAAACTACTATAGCTAAATCTAGTGTTGAAGCAAAATACCAAGCTACGGCTCAAACCGTGAGTGAGCTTATGTGGTTGAAGTCTCTTATATCTGAGATGGGATTCTTGGTTAAGAAGCCCATAGATATGTTTTGTGACAATCAAGCTACCATTTATATTGCTACAAAATCAGTGTTCCATGAGAGCGCAAAGCAAATTGAAGTTGCCTGCGTTGAAGAAAGTTGTAAGGACACTCCATTTGTAGATCCATGGATCAGTTAGATGATGTTTCACAAAGGCCTTATTTAAGCATGCCTTGTCTAGGGGTTGTAACAAGTTGGGGTTAGGTGATATTCATACACCTCCAGCTTGGGGGGAGTGTTATAAGAGGGAGGCCATTTTAGTAATTATGTGATACAAGCAGGGTATTTTTTCTTTCAAGATTTTTTATTATGAATATATAAAAGGGCACTTTACCTGGAGCTGAACATAACTCCAGGAAACAGCCACCTCCTCCTTTCACTTTCTTTCTTTTTCTTTTCTTCTCTTTTTCTCTTCTTTTCTTCTTCTCGCCTCCACCTCTAACTTTACAACAAAATGTTTCTTGGGAATTAAAGTATATTTTTTTTTTCTCAATATAACTCACACCAAGAGCCCACAAACCTTGAGCAAGAAAGAGAGTGTAAAATTATCAGCTACCCCTCCTTTCCCCAACAGTCTCTAGTACTCAAAAGCTTTCTCAGATTGATTTGTCTTTGGTTTTCCAGAGAATCTCATTTGGGCTTTGAATTCTTTCAAACACCAAAAAGGTATAATCCATGGAATCACACTCAAAAATAGCACACAGAACAGAATGCTCCAGCCAACAAAAAGAAGGTTTTGATAAAGGCATTTTGGATGATGTGGGCATAGGTTTGCTTCAACTACTTTCATGCTAGGAAATTTCTTGAACAAAGGCATGAGTCTTTGCTCCTTTGAGCTACAGCTTCCATTCGATGTTACAGCAGCAGATGTTAGAAGGGCATGCAGAGAAGTGAGATTTAGTAACGGAAGAAGAGAGAGAGAGAGAGACGCAACACGGATCTAATGGAAGATTCACAGTCATTCATGTTCTTATCAAAATCAATACAACAATGAGATGAATCTGCTAGTTAGTATCAAATTTCAGAGAAGAAATTGAAGATGCATAAAGAAGAATTTAGATTTCAGAGAAATGGCAGCAATGCAAAATTTGTTTTAAGGGAAACAAAATTTTAGGCCTGATAGAAGTATGATTTCAGAAAACATTAAGTATTTTAATATAAAGGTGGAGATTTGTTTCACGTTTATAAGGAGTTAAATAGCATCTAACATAAGCAATCAGATTTTCAAGAGACATCCATCGAAAGAAAAATTGGAGAATACTACAAAAATCAGATGTGAGGGTGAAGATCTGAATCAAAAATCACCAATTTGAAGTTGAAATCAGATCTTACAATGAACTATACAAAAGATGATTTGCAAATCAAATCATAGCTGCCATTAACGATCAGACATTGAAGAGAGCCACCAAAAATTGATGGAAATATTGAAGTCCTATTCATTCTCAAGGTCAAATCGTAGCTGAAGCTCATGCAAGCTTTCAAAAATCAATTTGAGAAGAGCCTACAAAAATCAATCTTTGAATGAAACTCCAAATTTCGTTCTTCTCAAGAATTGATCTGAAGTATAGGGGCGCTAGGGAAGGAGCTTGAAGGTCATTGTGGATTGTTCAGGAGAGTCTTAAGAAAAATATGAGATTAGTGTAAATAAAAGTAAAAATGCATCTGATCACTTAAAAATGTAAGTAGAAGTCAAGATTTTTGACTTCTACTTATTGTCTCAATTAAGTATTTAGTAGTAAAATGAATATCATTTTACAATTCTAATATAAGTACTTATTTGAAACATTCCAAACAGTATTTACATTTATCAAAACTACTTATTTAAGTCAAAATTACTATTAAGTACTTATTTTCAAGTGTTCCTCCAAACAGGCCCTAAATGGATCAGAGTTTGTAAAATCTAACATTTTCCCAATATTCAGCTATGATGGACAGAATGTTGGATGTGATCCTCATGCATTGTGTAACATTAACAAAACCATTTATTTCTCCTCCTCCTCCTCTAATCCAAACAGAACATAATTCCAAGAATTCATGATACCACCAAATTATAAATAATATGAATGACCAAAGGAATGACTGTAGTAAAACTTTCCTGGTCAAGAAGTGAATAGATGTCTACCAAGGGTCAGCTCTATCTTATCCATTATTCTAATTTTGGAAAGTAAATAATTTCTTGGAAAAGGTTGTTCAATGAACTCACCACCATGAGACTTTAGGGCCTTCAAATGCTTGAAATTTTGCACCCCTCTTCCTCTCACTTTTCAAACATTTCACAGTACTTTGTTTTGATAACCTGCTTGAGAAAATTTTCTATGTCAGTGTCAAAGATTGTGAAAAATCTGAGAGGTTAATTATGGTAAGGCCTGGACAAGTAGTAGCATGCTTGCCCACCATCATTAGCTCAGGAAGCAGAAGATTTTATGGAAAGAACCAACTTGTGAGGATATATTTTTTCTTAATGTATTAAAGTGGATAATTGAACCCATAGAATGAGTAGGCAACTAGTTTGGGTAGTCTAGACTTCTACCAGTTCAAGACAACAAGTAATGATAACGTAATGGGCTGTTTGGTATCACTGTCAAAAATTATGAAAAAATAAATAAAAAGAAAAAACTGAAAACCAAAAACTAGTAATCCATTTGATTAATATTTCTAAAACTAAAACAAATTAAAATTTTGATTAAACAAATGCTCATTTTGTCCTTGAATCAAATAAAAATAAAAAGTATGATTAAAATAACACAAATTAAAAATAATATAATAAAAAAAAATTGTTATAATTATTTTGCTTAATTATCATATTTCAAAATTCACTTTGCAATAACAATCTTATTGTACATGACAATTGAGAGATGGTAAAAATATTTTGTAAATGGATTTTATTGTTTTTTTTCAATTTTTTTGAAATTTTATGGGACATTGTTATTTTGATTATATTTTAAACTCATATGATCATTTCACTTCAATTTTAATTAAAAAAATATGTATAAAATGAGTAATTTAATTAAAAATAATAATTTTGAATATTGAAATATTCTGGCAAGTTGCCAAAACAAATGAAAACTGTAGAGAATGAGAATGAATCAATTGTATGCTCAATTGTGTATTCTTTACATACTTGGGTCCCTATTTAACATGTACACAGATAATAAAATATGGAAAAACAGAAGAGGACACAACTTGCAGTTGAGATGTGTAGTTTAGCTTCGATGGGGGGTCTCAATTTATAGCCTCTAGCTTGTGGCAAGATCTCACGGTAGGTGGTGGTGGTGGCGGTGGCTCACCCACCATGGTAGGTGGCGGTGGCTCACCTACCATGGTAGGTGGCCGTCATTCACCAATCGTGGCCTTCGTTCACACTACTGGTCGTCATTCCACACTCCCCCTCAAGTTGGATCATAGATGTTGATCATGTCCAACTTGCAAATAAACTCTTCAAAGCTAGATCTCTGTAATCCCTTAGTGAAAATATCTGCTAATTGTTCTCTTGTAGGGATATAGGTCATGCATATTGTCCCCTTCTCAATTTTCTCCTTTACAAAATGTCTGTCCACTTCTATATGTTTAGTCTTGTCGTGCTGAACAAGATTATAAGAAATACTAATGGCAGCTTTGTTGTCGCAATAGAGTTTGATGGGGAGCTCTACTATGACGTGTAGTTCTTCCAAAAGTTTTTGTAACCATAGCCCTTCATACATCCCTTGTGCAACAGCTCTGAATTCAGCCCTAGCACTGCTTCTGGCTACCACACTCTGCTTCTTACTCCTCCATGTTACTAGATTTCCCCAAACATAGGAACAGTAGCCGGTAGTAGACCTTCTGTCTTCTACTGATCTTGCCTAATCCGCATCTGTGTAGATCTCTACCTTCTTACTGTCACCTTTCTTGAAGAATAGTCCTCGCCTTGGAGAGCCTTTCAAATATCTGAGAATCTTATATACTGCTTCTAGGTGACTCTCCTTTGGTGAGTGCATGTGTTGACTGACCACGCATACAGCGAAAGCAATGTCAGGTCTAGTGTGAGAGAGGTAGATCAATCTACCTACTAGTCTCTGATATCTCTCTATATCCACAGGCTTTCCTACGTCTTCCATCCTTTTTCCTGCCTCGATAGTAGTATCGCTTGGTTTACAACCAATCATGCCAGTCTCGGTCAAAAGGTCAAGTACATACTTTCTCTGGGAGACACTAATTCCCTTCCTTGATCTGGTGACCTCCATCCCCAAGAAATGTCGCATTTGACCTAGGTCTTTTACCTCAAACTCTGTGGCTAAGATCTTCTTCAATCTCTCCACCTCTCTTGTGTTATCTCCAGTAAGAATGATGTCATCAATGTACACAATCAGGATGGTCCTTCTTCCCTCATTGGACTGTTTGAAGAACATAGCGTTATCTGACTGCTCATGTCGGTATCCTTGATTCTTTATCACCTTCGCAAATCTATCAAACCACGCCCACGGTGATTGCTTGAGTCCATACAGGGATTTCTTCAATTTACACACTCTGGTTTCTTCTCCCTCCTTGCAAAATCCTAGTGGAAGCTTCATGAACACTTCTTCTTCTAGCTCACCATTCAAAAAAGCAATCTTGATGTCAAACTGATGGAGTGGCCAGTCCAGGTTTGCTGCCAAGGACAAGAGAACCATATAGTGTTCAGCTTTGCTACTGGTGCAAACATCTCAATGTAGTCAATACCATATATCTAAGTGAACCCCTTTGCCACAACGCGAGCTTTGTATCGTTCTACTGTGCCATCAACCTTGTACTTTACTGTGAACACCCACTTACAGCCTACTAGTTTCTTCCCCCTTGGCAAAGACATCACCTCCCAAGTTCCATTCTTTTCTAGTGCCCTTATCTCTTCCATCATTGCCTCTCTCCACTCTGGAATCTCCAAGGCTTCTTGAATGTTTTTAGGAATCAGGATTTTGTCAAGGTTAGAAGTAAAAGCACGACACTTGGCAGGAAGAGCATTGTAAGATACAAATTTTGAGTTAGGGTGGAGAGTACATGAACGACGTTCTTTTCTAAGAGCAATGGGTAAGTCATGTTTTACCTAGTCGAGATTGGAGTCAAACTCATGAGGAGTTGGAACTATCACCAGTTCTAACTCTTTTGGTGCTTCAGAAGTGAGTGTCTCATTGGACTTCGATTTTTGCCTCCTTGAGTAGACAAGTGTTTCCCTATTTGTTTGTATTTCTGCATCTCCCCCTGAGCTCAAGTTTCCTTCTGTACTAGGCGAAGGAGCGGATATAGGGTATGGAGTGGTCTCGAAAACAGCAATATCAAAGTAGTCTAAGTTTGAGGGTCGAGCTTTACTCAAGGACTCCCCTTGAAGGGGTATGTTCGAAGAAGGTGACATCCATGCTAACATAGAGTTTCTAGGAGATCGGGTCATAGCATTTGTAGCCCTTTGTGTGGGAGAGTAACCAAGAAAGATATGGGATCCAATTTGTTTCGCTTGAGAGCATGAATGTGGACAAATACAGTGGACCCAAAGACACGAAGCGGAAGATGTGAGTCGAGCCTAGAATTGAGAAAAGTCTCTTGGAGTTTTTGGAGCGGAGTTGCAAGGGATAGGACTCTACTAGGCATTCAGTTAATGAGGTATGTGGCTGTCAAAATTGAGTCACCCCAAAATTTTGTTGGCATGTGAGAGGTAAACAACAGGGCACGAGCAACTTCAAGGATATGTCAATTTTTCCATTCAGCAACCCCATTTTGTTGAGGGGTGTCAACACAAGAGCTTTGATGGATGATACCATTCTCTTGAAGATACGTGCCCAAGGAGTGATTGAAATACTCAATACCATTGTCAATACAAAGGATTTGGATTTTTGTGTGAAACTGGGTTTGTATCATAGAGTGAAACTTCATGAAGACTTATTGAACCTCAGTATTATCAGTCAATAAATATACCCAACACAGACGAGTGTGATCAACAATAAAAGTAATAAACCATTTTGTATGGGTCCTATTAGGAGTACGAGAATTACAAACAGCAGGAGGACGCGGTCCATCCACATTAGCTTTGTCAAAGTAGTAGAGTCTGTCACATTCCGTAGCACTGCCAATCGTCTTCGTCGATGATAGGTCCTGAAAGACACAATGAGAGGGTAGGAATTTAGCTGAGCAATTAGACTGCTTGGTTAATTGACTAATAGACAGCAAATTTGACGATAAATTAGGAACATTGAGAACAGATTCAAGAGTAATAGATTCAGAAATACAAATACTCCATTTTCCAGTGACAGGGGATAGTCCCATCTGCAATTTTGACTTTTAAATTACCGGCACAAGGTGAGTATGTTGAAAATAAATGATGAGGCATCGGTCATATGGTCAGATCCACCAGAGTCAATAATCCAAGGGATAAAATGAGGAGTGGTACTAAGGGCTGCCAAAAAAGGACCTCTGTGGGCTAAAAAGCCAGATGACATAGTATTAGCGGACTGACCCGAGGCTTGGAAATTGGAAAATAGCTCATATATTTTCGCAAGTTGGTCGGAATTAAATCTCCCACTAGAAGCTGTCGAGCCATGGGCTTCTGTGGGTACTTTTTTTGTCTGGGTTTCGATGGAGGACTAATGACCATGGGCTTTATTGGGCTATTGGGGCTTCCAATTTGCGGGCTTGCCATGTAAGGTCCAGTAGGTGCCTTTAGTATGGCCCATTTTTTTGCAATGCTCACAATAGGGCCTTCTAGACTATTTTGGGTTGGATCCAGTATAAGGCCCATGGGTTATAACAGCTAATGCCTCAGGCCCAGACTTGTTTGCTCCTTCAACATCATGTTCCTCCTACTTTCCTCACGCCGAACCTCAGAGAAGACTTCTCGGATGGAGGGCAGTGGCCGGCAACCTAGAATCCTGCTCCTCACGTCATCAAGCTCTCGATTCAGCCCTGCCAGAAACTCGAATACTCTCTCGTTCTCCATCTTCTTCTTGAAACGTACACTGTCAACCGTGCATTCCCATTCCTCTTCGTAGCTGAGATCGAGTTCTTGCCAAAGTCCGAGCATCTCGATGTAGTAATCAGTGACTTCCCGATCTCCTTGCTTTGTCTGCCATAGCCGCGTCTTCAACTCGAAAATCTGGGAAGCATTTTCAGCATCGGAGTATGTCTCACGCACCGCATCCCACACGTCCTTTGTCATCGGGAGAAACATGTGCGTTTTGCCAATGGTTGGCTCCATAGAGTTTATCAAGCATGATGTTATCAAGGAGTTCTCGGACCGCCATTTCTGGGATGCCACTGCATCGGTAGGAGGTGGTCACCGAGTCTTGTCAGTAAGAAAGCTGAGCTTTCCTTTACCATCGATAATGAGCTTAATTGACTGTGTCCATTCTCTACCATTGAATTTTTCAATAGTAAGATGGAGTGGGGAATTCTCAAATACGCCGGCCGAGCCCATGGAGGAGGCTATCTCTAACTCTTCTTCCGGGGTTGCCGACTAGCTGGACTCATGGCTGTCTCCTTTTTGGGCAGCCATGGATTGCTTAGGGTTTTAGAGTAACCTGAGCTCTGATACCATGTAGAGAATGAGAATGAATCAATTGTATATTCAATTATGTATTCTTTACATACTCGGGTCCCTATTTAACATGTACAGAGAGAATAAAATATGGAAAAACAGAAGAGGACACAACTTGCAGTTGAGATGTGTAGTCTAGATTCGGTGGGGGGTCTCAATTTATAGCCTCTGGCTTGTGGCAAGATCTCATGGTAGGTGGCGGTGGCTCACCCACCATGGTAGGTGGCGGTGGCTCACTTACCATGGTAGGTGGCCGTCCTTCACCAACTGTGGCCATCGTTCGCACTGCTGGCTGTCAATCCACAAAAACCATTAAATCTAATTTTCAGTTTGTTCGCAAATAGCTGAAAATCGACAACAAAAACAGAAAACTGGCAACATAAACCAACCTGTTTCCATAATTTGTTTCTTCATTGTACAAAAACAAAAATAGAAAACAAAAATGATACCAACTAGGCCCAAAATTTATCATTTATAAATAAATAGGAGTTGAATAAAAATAAGAATCCAAGATTTCGATAAGGTTTTCACATTACATGGAAATCAAAGAAGAAAAGAAGATCAAAAAATCAACACAATATGCCTCAAACAAATCTCTAATTTTTTTTTTTTAAGAGGACAATACATCGCAATGAATTAGAAATATAAATCTTAAATCAAAAACCAGAACATTAATACTCAAACAGCACAGTGCAATTATCTTTCAATTCTTCCCATTGTAAATTTCAGTAAATAAACTCCTTTTGAGAAATAGAAAAAGGAAAAAGAATATGAAGATAAAACAGTGATGCACCAAGCAGCATTATTGAGCACCTTTGAAGCTTGATCAGCTTGTCCACCAAATAAATTAATTAATTTTAAATTTTCTAGGGGTCAATCCAGAATTTTCACTTCATCACCAATCCAAAAAAAAAAAAGCACTTCTAGTTATTGCAAGTGATGATGCAGAACTTCCAGCCATCCAAATTTTTCTTGCTCGGATAGCTTGTCCATTCAAACTGACGGATCTGTGGCTTCTATGAAATCAAACAGCTCTGAACAGGGTGTCTACACTTCCCCTATTTCTTCACCATCTTTGAAACAGAAACCATAAAAGACCAGCATGTCTCCAGTGAGGCAGATGAACTTTTGAGAGAAGGAATCTATGTTTTTCAAATTTTCTTCTACAAGAACATGAAAATAATTCATTTACAAGAAGTGCTTGCATTCGGCAAGAAAGAAGAATTACTCACAAACAGTAGCACAGGTTGTGCACAAAAATGCTTGGAGCAAGTAGAAAAAACTTACCATTAACACATGTTCTGATCAATCCTTGACACTGCACTAAGGTTGTGACCAGTTTCCATGATTGCACCAAGGCACACCACTATGATAATGCTAGAACTCAGTGCTGGCACATGGCACCATTGCTCATATCTAAGATCACTATTTTCTCCAAGAGATCACAAATGGGTTTGCCATTCTATTAATGATGGGTCATCCAATAGGCATGCAAACAATCTCAAAAGTGGTCAAGTGGAAAACACATATCTTCTGTTTTTTTCTTTTCAAATTGACGATCTCCTTAATGTGTCGATCTAGATTCCCAAATTGAGAAAGTAATTCACCAGGACTTGTACTGCACTGAGTAATTACAGTTCTGTTATTCATCATTTTGTAAATAGCCAATCAATGAGTACACCGTTGTCATCTCTTTCAAACCATCACTTTTTTTTTTTGGCTGCTACTGTGTTTTTGCATAAGAATAGCTCCAGCCAGTGCTTTGGAGCAGCAGGATGAATTTTGTAAAGGCGAGCTATGAACTGCTTTTCGCTAGTTGCTATCAGGCTTGCAGGCGAGTACTGTTTCCTACATAAACCCTTTTCTGTAAGCCATGCATGGATTCTGTATCTGGGCTTAATCCGGTTCTCTAAGTCAAAAATCAAATACGCTGGAAAAATGTCAAGGTACTTCAAAGAGACTCCAATTTCCTGGCAAAGGAAATCGACCTTCCGCTCAAGAGTTTCTGGCTTTTGGCTTAGGATCTTTGGTAACAAGAAGATCATCCTGCATAGCTTAGGGAATTCAATCCCTGTACGAAGAAGACAATCAAACCGTTCCTGCAACTCACAACTAGTCCCATGCAAGTTCTCCAAGACTTTTATGGTCAAATAATTCTCTCCAAACCCAATTCCATGCAAGAAATTCAACTTACCAATGGTGTGAAGTGGAGTTCTTGAAGAACGGATTCTGTCCAAGGTATCTATAAACTTTTTATCTGTATCCTCATCGAGACTGCTAATACTATAATCAGCTAGGAGATTATGATCTCCATTTTTTATCTTATCAAAGAACCATTCATGAAGACCCAATGCTCTCATCACGTGAGGCACATTAGCCATCTTATTTCGGCCCCAAACATATGGGCGATTTTGAGCAACAGATTTCAAATTTTCCACACTCAATCCAAAATGCTTGAGGAAACACAATACTGAGATCTCGCGACTCTCCAAATCAAAAATAAAAATCTCTGGCTTCTCAAGTAGCAATAAACCCACATTCCCCTTCCTAACACTTAATCTAGAAAAGAACTCTGCCTTTTTCACCAAAACCTCCTCCGAATAATTGAGAAAAATGTGTTTACTCCGACCCATCAACTCCCCAGTCTTCCCCTTCTCACAACCTAAATTGTAAAACACCCGAATTTTCCGACAAACCTCGTACCAAGCATCCACATTTTCCTGCACAAAACTCGTCAAATCAAAATCGATAAAAAGCCTTTTAAAATCATCAAACAACGTATCAACCTCACCACCCAATTCACGCTCTCCACTCAACACGCAAGGGAAAGCCAAACAAATACCAATCACCGAAACACTGTTGAACCCCAAAGCCTTGAACCCACAAAGCCTAGCAGTTAAATCCTGAGGACTCGTACAAAAAATGGAGACCTCCTCCTCATACAGCTTGCCCAACATTTTCCACGGAAACCCAAAATCCGAAAGCGCGCAGGCTGCATTTAAGGCTCGCGAATCCTCCGAAAAGAAGAACTTCTTAGCAGGCAAAAATTTACAAATTTCCAAAGGGTGGATGCCTATACTCTCAAAGAAGAACTCAAATTCGTTAATGGGGTGGTACCTGAGAAACTTCTGAAAGTTTTTGGAGAAGGTGGAAGCCGAAGATCGGAGCTTGGAGATGGTGCTGCGAAGAGAAAAGATGGAGTTCGTGCCTATGTGCTCGGCGTAGGCGTACGGCAGGGCCCTGGTTGTGTGGAGGTAATCGGTGAGGACTTTCTGAGCCTCCTGCACGACTCGGGGTCTGTAGTTGGAGGGGATATAGGGGAGGCTTGGGAGCCTTGGGAGCTTGGGCACAGAGCTGAAATGGCAAGAAATTGAGGAGTAGAGAGAGGTGGCGCTGGGAGTGGTTGAGGAGAGGAAGCGCATTATGTCGGTAAAGGGTTTAGGGTTTTAACGGCCTGGAAGATTTTCCGGCCTCCATGGATTCTCTGATAAGAGATTGCGGAATGGTAGTGACGAATCCAGCAATTGCAAAATGCACGAATTTTCAGGTTTTAAAACTAAAAGCCTTTATTTTACCTTTTATATTTGAGGTTCGATTTGAAAATAATAATAATAATAATAATAATTCTTTAAAAACCAATGCATCGTTCACATTTAAAATTTTGAACTCTGTTTTTAATTTTTTAATTTTTTAATTTTTTGAACAAAAATAATTTTCAAAAATTACTTCAAGCTTCATGTGGAAACAATAATTTAAGCACAATGTTTTCAAATATTCAAATTTCTTTATTCTATTTGCATCTTATGAAAATTTAAACTTCAAATATTTTAAATTGGAAAATGTCACTTAAGTGCACTGACACATGGCTTTTACACCTAAGCAATTAACAATGTTAATTGGGGTTGCACTAGTAATAAGCATATGAAACTTGTAGGTATATACTATGAGATTAACCTATTGGATTAGTACATGCATGAACTAATATAATGTTTTGAAATTATTAAATTGTTTAATGTATATAATGTGGTTGTAGAAAATTTACATGCATGTAAGAGTAACAATACATTATTAATTCAAACACATAGATATTGATATTAGTTCTCCACAAATATCTAATGATTGTTTTTGACATCTTGGTGCACCCTCTAAATAGTAATGTGTAGGTTTGGCCGTTGAACACACTAGCAAGCACAAAGAACCAAAGGACCTTAATGTGATGGGCATACAGTAGGCATGGGTGATGGTTGCATGTCATCATGCACTCACCAACAAAGGCAAAATGAAGACTACATAATTAGCCATACGAAGAAGGGATTTTTTCCCCCATCCACATTACCCAATTAGGCACCATGAGATGGTTAAGGGCTCTGTCACAAGCCTATGACTATTTTTAATGTCTTTGTGCACCCCAAAAAGGTAACGTGTAGGCTATTTGTTTGGCTACCCAACACACTACCAAAGCGAAAACAACCAAGGATCATAATGCATTGAGTAGAGAGTAAGTACGAGCGAAAACAACCAAGGACCATAATGCATCACGTAGACAACAAGCACGAGAGATGTTTGCATATCATCACACATTCGCCAATGGTGGCAATATTTTAACTATATAATTAGTGAATTGTTCTCCCAACAACATCATGTAATTAGGCATTAGGAGAAAGTTAGGGGGCTCAGTCACAAGCTTGTGATTTTTTTTGACTTCTTAAAGCACCCTAAAAAAAATAAGGCATAGGCTATATGTTTGGTCACCCAACATGCTAGAAGAGCAAAAAAATAATCCAAGGTCCATAATAAAATGGGTAGTTAGTGGGTAAGGGTGATTGTTGCATATCATCACATGCACTCGCCAACAAATGCAAAGTGAAAAAACTAGTCAATTAAACCATGTGAAGAAGGGATTATTCACCTAACAACACATCATGTGGTTAGGCACCAGGAGAAGGTTAGGAGCTCAATTACAAGTCTATGCATATAAGATTGTCCATGTACCAAAACATTGTCCAAGGTATAATAGCTTGTTTGGTTTGTGAAATAACTATTTTTTTGAATAAGAATATAATGAAAATTTTGGGAGTATAAGTAATAGTTATTTCGTGAACCAAATGTGGGCTAAGGATTTTAAGAGATTGACTTTAAAGATTAACGCAATATTTTTTGTGCAAAATAAAAAAGAGAAGATATAAAATCAACTAGACATACAATTGTGAGAAACTTCAACAAATTTTTTCAAAGATTTTGATTTTATGTAAAAAAAATCCCAGCAAATTATTATTTTTTGTATAAATTTTAAAAAATTAGTAAATAACATTTTCTAGGATAAGATATCGAGATAAATCAATATCTAAATATTTGGATAGTCAATTAATAATTTATTATTATTGTGTTTCGTGAAATTTTAAACAATACGACAATGAAACCTCTCCTTAAGTAGGTATGGCAATGAGACTTCCCCTTAAAAAGGTACAATGCCAATCTCTAAGCATATTACTTAATAGTGATTGTGAGCATGCATTTCACAATAAATTAACTATATCCTCTAAATTTTTCCTAAATTTTGGTACAATTTTCATTTATTCTACGTGTCATCCCTGCAACTTCTACACATTTAGTTTCAAAAATAGTGAATAATACTAACAATTGTAAGAAAATTATGCATACAAAAACATCCATAATAGATATAAACGAATGCCAATATTTGTAAGAAAATCATGTATATAAACATATGCACAATAGAGATAAATACTCCACAAAAATCAATATTTTATCATGTTCAATTTCAAAAATCAATATCTCTTAGTGTTACAACATAAAGTAATGATGACCAAGAAATTCTCCCAAACACACTTCTTGGATACAAGTGTGTGTGTGTGCGCGCGCGCGCGAGAGAGAGAGAGAGAGAGATGTGTGGCCAACAAGTGATGACTCGTAGTTCCTATTAATCATCACTGTTATTAGGGGTTTCACGTCTTTTCCTTATTTTAATCTCTCATGAGATGGGTGGCCAACAAGCGATGACTTGTAGCCCATATCAATCATCATTGTTATTAGGGTTTTACATATTCTCCTTATTTTAATCTCTTAGGTTTAACATCTTTTTCTTCTTCATTTTTTCCTTAGTTGCACTTTGTCTTCTTTCATGTGTAACCCTTCAGGCAAATGTAATTGGTCCCTTAAAATATTAAATAAATATCTTTCCAATTAAATTATAACTCACTTTATTTATCTAGATACATAAGACTTTCACTATCCATGAGCGACATCCAACATGATCCAAATTAGACTAAACTATAATATAACTTCTTTCACCCAAGTTGTCACGTGATAAATCCTTCTATTTACTAATGCCTCTAAATTAAACTAATATAGGGCACAACTAACAAATGACAAAAAACTAATAGAGGGTGTGAAATTATTGTCAAAGCTTTGTGACATTCATATATCCAATTGCAATGTTGTCCATGACTCGCTACATGAGATTAGAAACCAGTGGGATAATTTTTTAAAAAAAAATTATCTAGTCCTCATTCACCTTGATTAATAATTTATTTTTAAGTGGCAACAATCTTTGATAGATGATACTTTCTCTAAAGTGTGATAGATCTAGTGCCATGCTTGGCATACTTATTCTCTAAGAAACAATTCTATTTTTGTATAAATGACTCCAAACTAGTCATCCTTATAAAAGATACTAAACTAAGTTGTCATTTTTTTTTTTTTTCTATTCATGTTGTTAATGTCCAATTCACAATTTTATGACTATGAGCATGTAAAATTTTAAGTTGGCTTAAAGGAACTTGAGCAACCAAATAAAACCATTTCTAATAATAAAAAATCATCATTAATACTCATTATTGACAATTTTAGAGACGTTAAAAATTTTGTTATTAATAAACCTATGACCAATAACTATTGGTTATGGATTTTCAAAATCATCACTAAAGAGTACTGGTAACAATTAGAACTGTCACCAATAATATATTTTTAGTGATCAATGATATGTTCCATGTTGAAAAACACTATTAATGGTGGCTAGAAAAGTTCTATAATAATAATTTGTCCATGACAAATCATAATCACCACTAAAATTTCAACATATACTCATTTTAGTGGCCAATTAAAAATTGTCAATAATAATAATTTTTAGTTATGTTCTATATTTTAAATTAAAAATAACTAGCACTAGTATTGAGAAGTACAAGTATATTGTTGTCACGCCCGCAAAATAATATTCCAATATACACATAATAATGACATCATCACGTGAGGGCTCGAAAATCATAACTGTAACATACCGAACTCGGAAGGCCTAGAGTATTGTATATCATACATACATCTCTGATACCATATATGTTTTAAAACATAGCAGCAGAAACATAAAAATCCCTAATACAATACCATAGTTCTAATACCATCAAAATAAACACGTATTCCCTCCAAAAATCCATAATATATCCCAAATTACACAAAACATAACCCTGTCTCGCAACTACTTACCCTGACTACAATATTTAAGTCTCCTCAACCTCGAAACTCGCTAAGCACGACTTCTTGGATTTCTTGAAATATTTAAAGTTATTGAAGTGAGACACCTCTTAATAAGACGGAATAAATTATTATTAGCATGTAGCAACGTAAGTTTTATTATGAAACAGCTTAATAACTTATTCTTTAAACTCACATCTATATAACAATGAACCAAAGATAAGTATTAATATGAAATTTTCTACAAACCATACTCTAGTTGTCATATATATTCATTTCCTACAAACCATATTTTTTAGCCTGACATACGTTCATAACTACATAATTTCATCATATGTATAACAAACAACCATTTGTAATTGTACTCACGCCTACATACTTAAAAATACATATTTTCCTTTAATTCAGGATCGTGACTCAACAGAGCACCATAAGCATAATCATAATCAAGATCACGACTTAACAGAGCACCATAAACATAATAAAGACCGAGGCTCAACAGAGCACCATAAACATAATCATAACCAGGATTGCGGCTCAACAGAACACCACAAACATAAGTAGGATCGCGGTTCAACAGAGCACCATAAACATAATCATAACCAGGATCGCGGCTCAATAGAACACCATAAACATAATCATAACCGAGATTGCGGCTCAACAAAGCACCGTAAACATAATCAAGATCGCGGTTCAACAGAGCACCATAAACATAATCATAACCAAGATCGCGGCTCAACAGAGCACCATAAATATAATTAGGATTGCAGCTTAACAGGGCACCATAAACATAATTAGGATCGCGGCTCAACAGAGCACCATAAATATAATCAGGATCGCGGCTTAACAGAGCACCATAAACATAATCAGGATCGCGGCTCAATAGAGCACCATAAACATAATCATAACCAGGATCGCAACTCAACAGAGCACCGTAAACATAACCAGGATCGTAGCTTAACTAGGCACCATAAACATACTCATAATCAGGATCGCGACTCAACAGAGCACCATATACAATATTATGCATTCATTTTTAACAATTCCATAAAATAATATAATATCGTAACATTTCAATATCACTCCACTAAAAGATTTCCCACCATCGTAACTATATAAAAGATGAATTATTCTCAATATTTCAAGAACTCAGTATAAACTATCATATCGTATCTCAGGTATAAAAACCCACCATTCCATAAATCCACAATACTCTTAACAATTCTCGAGATCACTATAAAACTATATCTTTTATCGTATAATACCTTAGAAACCAATGGATTTAGTTATGCAATAATAGTCATTCTCATGCCACACGATTTATATAATAATCATAAAAATCCCAACATGCTTATTTATGCTTTAACTAAATTAAACACATTTCACACAATTTATAATAATTAAAAATTCATAAATTACCTAAGAAATTCCTTTAAATATATACTCACTAAATTTTAAACAAAACGCGGGTGTGATCCATTCCCCATATTTAAATTCAATTCCCAACATATTATCAAAAACCCGATTTGATCAAATCTGTCACGCCCTGAACCCGGAAATGGGACCTGGGGGTGAATTTGAGTAACCTAACCTATCCCTGTATCAATTTAAACGTACATGATACAATAAAAATAAAGGGTCCATCCCCGTGGGGTGAACGGATGCCCACATACATACACACAAACATCCATACTCATCCAAAATACGCAGCGAAATACGGTCTTTTATACATAACTAGTATCATACCAGATTCTATACAAACTAGGATGTGTATTCCCATAATTACAACACATACCCCAGGTGTCCACAAAACTATCCCGATAACCTGGATTCCAAAACTCGTACCTAGTAAGTACTAGCAGTAGCTACGACACCCTTGCTCCCAGATGCTAGGATGCTACTTACGGCTACTTGAGGGACTTGAAAAACATTGTACGTACATTCGGGGTGAGACACCTTTCAGTAAGGAAGAAAATAGGTTATATCAGTGTGTGGCATACCAGTGTTATTTTACATACTTCATAACACTATAAAATACGATACAATTTGAAACAATTTGTACAGTTTCATACATATACATATAGTTCCATACAATTCTAGTATTATCACAAAAACCATTCCAGTACATACGATACCCAAAACATAGATACATACATACATACATACAATTAGTGTGGTCACACTAGTACGCAACTACACAAGGTCACCTCGTCTCACAACGATTACATTGCCACATACGCAACTACGCTGCAACGATCAAGGCCCAATAGTAATTACATTGCTCCATACACAACTACACAAGGTCACCTAGTCTCACATCGATTACATTGCTACATACGTAACTACAATGCGACGACTCAGGTCCAATAGGGATTGCATTGCTACATACGCAACTACACAAGGTCACCTAGTCTCACAGTGATTACATTGCTACACATGCAACTACGAAGCGACGACTCAGGCCCACAGTGATTACATTGCTACATACGCAACTACACAAGGTCACCCAGTCTCACCACGATTACATTGCCACATGCACAACTACGCTGCGATGACCTAGGCCCACAGTGATTACACATACGGTGTAGAACACACCCTTCGGTGACCAGCCGGAACATACTGGTGATATTTCACACCCTAGATATAGAGCCGGCCACTCTCGCCCACAGTAGTTAACCGATACATGGTTGTTTTACAAATCCCTGGAATCAATTTGGAACTCATGTTCCTATACATTTTAGCGTACGGTAATTAGCCGCCACATAACTGTTTTACAAATACTTGGAATAAATACATACACCCATATATACCACACTTATTTAGTTTACGAAAAATCATATCAATTACACTTTCAAGTATACAATTTATGCAAATATGGATTACGGTCACCTCAATAGTACAATTTTAACATAACCAACAGTTTCCAAAACGAAGTAGAGATGCTACCCGAAATCCCCAATTTTTCCCGAAAATTGTAACCCGAAAATCCCGCATTTTTACCTAATAGATTTTCCTAAATAAATAGCCAAAACATACATACAATCGTAGCCTACAAGCTTACTGATCCTGATTTCGAAAATGAACTGATATAAACAGAATCCCCTTACCTTAACCCGAATTCCAACTACGAACTTTACGGTCCCCAAAACTACGAATCGAGACTCCAAAACCTACAAACCACAATACAATACTTACTTACAATCCGTACTACTACACATATACTGAATCAGAAATGAAAACCGAGCCTTACCTCAATTTTAGCCCGAAACCCAAAATCCTCCAAAACAAGATTCAGATCCGCTAGAAACTTAGAGAATCCTTCACTGATCCTAACAGTAACTTTGAATTTGCAATTCAGGTGACAAAGGGCGAAGCAATCGAGGAAAGAGAGAGAGAGCTTCAAATCCTAGAGAGAGAGAGAGAGAGAGAGGAAAACCATAACTTAGCCAAGAAGAAACTACAAATATCCTTATAAAGACCTTTGACCCGGGAGGATTTCGTCGACGAATTGGTGTTTCTTGTCGACAAGGTCTTCAAGGATTTCATCGACAAGACAGAAATTTCGTCGACGAATCCTGATATTTCCAAATTTCGCCTCTCGGCTTTTCCTCGTCGACGAACCTCTGAATTTCGTCGACGAGAAGCCTTCTACCTTCGTCGACGAATTATGGCCTCGTCGACGAAGTCTACAGAATTCTATTTTTACCCCTCTTTTACATAATAAAACCACATCTCACGGTTTGGGTTCTTACAACCTCCCCTCCTTACAAAAATTTCGTCCTCGAAATTTGTCATCTCTCATTCACATACTCATACATACCATCACATATATGTACCACTATAGAGCGAAACTGGCGGCTATTACAGCATAGCCCCATACAATCCATACATTCATACTCTGAGGTGAAACGGTGGCCATTTATACGCAGCCCCGTCACGATACACACATACATACTCTAAAGAATACGACGACCATTTATACGCAGCCCCATTACAATACATACATTCCCTTACTTATGGTGGAGGAATACCATGGTTACATACATACACAGTCTCGGGAGTTTACAATATAACAGGACTCTCCCAGAGACTAACCACTAAATACAATACGGTAACAGAGGTTTACATACATACATACATACTCAAACCCCCCTGCTATCCAAGTACTACTCAGAACAACTGTGGATACTTCCGGTGTATTTCCGTTTCTAGTTCCCAAGAAGCTTCCTTAACCTCGTGGTTTCGCCACAATACCTTCACCAATGGTATTTCTTTGGTACGAAGCTTCTGAACTTTACGGTCCATAACTTGAACAGGTATCTCCTCATACGCTAAAGTATCCTCAACTTCCAACTCATCATAACTAATAACATGAGATGGATCCAACATGTACCTTCGCAGCATGGATACGTGAAACACATCGTGGACCCTTGAGAGTGATAGGGGTAGTGCAACTCTGTAGGCTACAGAACCCACTCACTCAATAACCTCACATGGTCCGATATACCTCAGGCTCAACTTGCCCTTCCTTCCGAATCTCATCACTCCCTTCATCGGAGCGATTCTAAGGAATACTTTACCCCCTACCTCGAACTCCAACTCACGGCGGTGAACATCCACATAACTCTTCTACCAACTCTGAGCCGATCTAATCCTCTCTCGGATCAAACCTACCTTCTCAGACTCCTGTTGCACGAGTTCAGGTCCTAAAACCTGACGTTCACCAACTTTATCCCAATACAAAGGAGATCGACACCTCCGACCATACAAAGCCTCGAACGGTGCCATCCCTATACTAGCTTGGAAGCTATTGTTATAGGCAAACTCCACTAGTGGCAAAAACTGAATCCAACTACCACCAAAGTCCAATACACAAGCCTGTAACATGTCCTCCAAAATCTGTATCGTCCTCTCCGACTATCCATCAGTCTGGGGGTGAAACGCTGTACTGAAAGTAAGCTTCGTCCCCAATGCTTACTGCTAGCTCTTCCAAAATCGAGACGTAAACCTCGGATCCCAATCTGAAACAATGGACACCGGAACTTTGTGCATTCTCACTATCTCATGCACATATAGGTTCGCTAGTATACTCAAAGGGTAGCTGACCTTCGTCGGTACAAAGCGAGCAGATTTTGTCAACCTGTCCATAATTACCCAAATAGCATTCTACCCATGAAGCACTGATGGCAATCCAGTAACAAAGTCCATGGAAATGTGCTCCCATTTCCATACCAGAATAGGCAAAGGCTGCAATGGCTCTGTCGGTCTCTGATGTTTAGCTTTCACTTGCTGACACATCAGACACTGCTCCACAAATCAGGCAATATCCCTCTTCATACCACACCACCAAAAGGACTCGCGCAAATCCCGATACATTTTCGTACTACCCGGATGTACAGTATACAAAGAATGATATGCTTCCTCTAGAATCGTCCTTTTGATCTCATCGTCATTTGGTACACACAGTCTGGTCCCAAATCTCAACACGCCTCTGTCAGAGATGTTAAAATCGGCAGCCAAACTCTGCTGCACTTTCTCCACAATCTCAGCTAGCTCTACATCACTAGCCTGTGCGGCTTTAATACACTCAAACAAGGTCGGTTGGATTACTAAGCTAGCAATGAAAGCCTGATGATCACTAGACACCAACTCTACGCCAAGGCTTTCCAGATCTTACCTGACATGATGCTGAGCTACAACTGCAGTTACTGCTGCATGTTCTGACTTCCGACTCAACGCATCTGCTACCACATTAGCCTACCTCGGGTGATAACTGATCGTGTAATCGTAGTCCTTAATCGACTCTAGCCACCGCCTTTGCCTCATATTCAGCTCCTTCTGCGTGAAAACCTGAGGCTTTTGTGGTTAGTGAAAATCTCACACTGAACACCGTATAAGTAGTGTCGCCAGATCTTTAGGGCATGAACAATAGCAGCTAACTCTAGGTCATGCGTAGGGTAATTCTTCTCGTACTCCTTAAGTTGCCGAGAAGCATAAGCTACCACCTTACCCTGTTGCATAAGCACACATCCCAAACCCTTTAGGGACGCGTCGCTATAAATCACAAAACTTCCATCCCCCGAAGGAATGGTCAATACTGGAGCAGTAACTAGCTGGTGCTTCAACTCAAGAAAGCACTGCTCGCAATCACTAGTCCAGTAAAACTTTGCCCCTTCTTCGTCAATCGTGTCAGAGGTCCAAATAATTTAGAAAATCCCTCTACAAACCGACGATAGTAACCTGTTAGTCCTAGAAAACTTTGAACCTTTTGCACACTCTTTGGTCTAGCCCAGTCGATCATAGCTTCGATCTTACTAGGATCAACTGAGATACCGCCCCTAGACACCATATGGCCTAAGAACGCGACCTAATTCAACTAGAATTCACACTTCTTCAGCTTAGCATACAACTTCTTCTCCCACAGAATCTGTAACACTAATCTCAAATGTTCTACATGCTCTTCCGTACTCCTCGAGTATACCAGAATGTCGTCGATGAATACCATTACAAATCGATCTAGGTACTCATGGAAAACCCTGTTCATCAGATCCATAAACATCGCTGGAGCATTTGTCAATCCAAAAGGCATGACCAAAAACTCATAGTGACCATATCTGGTTTGGAAAGCAGTCTTCGCTATATCCTCAGACCTAACCCTCACCTGATGATACCCTGACCGTAGGTCGATCTTCGAAAATACATGCGTTCCCTCCAATTGGTCAAAGAGATCATCTATACAAGGTAAAGGGTAACGATTCTTCATAGTTACCTTGTTAATCTCATGGTAATCAATGCACATCTGCATCGACCTGTCATTCTTTTTCACAAATAATACTGGAGCTCCCTAGGGCAAAACACTTGGTCAAATAAAGCCCTGGTCCAGTAGTTCTTGCAATTGCTCCTTCAACTCTCGAAATTCTGCTGGAGTCATCCGGTACGGAGCTTTAAAGATCGGTGCCTTACCAGGCAACAACTCTATTGCAAACTCCACCTCCTGATCTGGAGGTAAACCGGGTAGTTCTTTAGGAAATACATCCAAAAACTCGTTGACCACCTGAATGTTCTCTAGTCTCAACACATCCCGTGGCGGTTCCTTCACACAAGCTAGGTACCCCTGACAACCATCCAAAAGTAACCTCCTCGCCTGTAGTGCCGATAGAATCTGTGGCATCAAATGCACACATGATCCCACAAATTCATACTCTTGCTCCCTAGGAGGTCTGAATACTACTATCTTCTTACGACAATCAATCACCGCATAGCTAGAGAACAACCAATCCATTCCTAGTAAGACGTCGAAACTCGACATGTCGTATACCATAAGATTTGCCGGTAGTAGTCTCTCATGAATCACAACTAGGCAGTTTCCTAACATTTTACTACAAATTGTTACACTCCCAGTAGGCGTAGTCACAAACAATATTTCATTCATCACAACAAATTCCGCCCCACACAATTTCACAAAACTAGCAGATATGAACGAATGGGTTGCCCCCGAATCAAATAAAACAACAGCTCTATTCGAAAGCAATAACATGGTACCTATCACCACATTCCCAGCGTGTTCTGCATCTGCTGGAGTAAGTGAATACACTCTCGCTGGAACCGTGGTTGCCTGATGGTTCCCCCAAGGTATCTGATTACTCCCACGATCCTGACTCTGTGCAGGCATAATCCTCCTCTGTTCCTGACAGCTCTTCACCATATGGCCCGACTTGCCACAGTTGTAGCAGACACCCCAGAATGGCTGACATTCGCCATCGTGCCATTTACGGCATTTGGCGCATGGTGCGGAGGATGGATCCCTCTGATAACTCAACCGCTCGGTGTTCTGTTGATAACCAGAGTTGTAATTCTTCTTCTTCTTCCACTTACTCTGCTGAGGACCACTTTGAGGACCAGAAGATGCTGGCCTCTTCCCCTGAACTTGTACTATCTCATCTCCCTGAAGGTCAGTCGCAACTATGGTGGCTTTATCCATTAGGACAGAGAACTCAAGGATCTGCAACATCCCCACAAGACGGCGGATGCCTTTCCTCAGACCCCTCTTGAACCTCCGAGCCTTCTCGTGCTCATTCAGAACCAAGTACGGCTCAAATCGAGACAACTCGATAACTTTGGTAGCATACCTCTACACCATCATAGTTCCCTGCGTCAGGCCCGAAAACTCATCGGCCTTCGCATCCCGAGTGGAGATTGAAAAGTGTCTCTCAAAAAATACCTCCTTGAAGCGACCCCACATCATATCAGATGGACCAGCTCTCTGCCTCTCTAGCAGGCTCACTGCCATCTAGGGGTGAGCATAATTCGGGGAAACCCGAATTAACCGACCGAAATTGGTTGGTTCGGTTCGGTTAAAAAAATGGATTCGATTGGTTCAGTTTTGTTTCATTAAAGTTCGGTGAATCGAGTTTCGGTTCGGTGAATAGGAAATGTTAATTCGGTTAACCGATTAACCGATTTAATAATTAATTAAATTTTAAATATAAATTAGTATCTATTAATTTGTTAAAGGCAATAGGCGGCGGCTCCTTCCTCCTTGGATCTGTGCCTTCCGTGGTTGCTGGTGAAGTGCGACAAGGAAACAAACTTGAAGTCTGAAACTGAACTGGGTAACGAAAAGTAAGGGATATGGGTGGCCAGGAGAGGATCGGATTGAAATTCAAAACTGGAGATCGCATTAATGGCGTACTGAAGGGGAGCGGTTGAAAATAACGGAAAGAAGATAATGCCCACTTTGAATCTTTACACCAACATCCCAGTAAACGCTGTGGTTGCCTCCGACATTCTCAAAGATGCCTCCAAAGTTGTTGCCAAGATTATTGGTAAACCAGAATCTGTTAAGTACCCATTTACCCACCACCTCCTAATTCGTAATCTTCATGCACTTGTTTTTGTGCTGTTGGTTTCCTTCTATTTCTTGTTGTTAGCTCTTTTCTTTTTCGCATAATAGCGATACATTGACTGGCAATTGTTCGACAAAATTACTCTTCCAACTTGAAACTCTTCTACTGATACTTCATTTGCCCACTTCAAGCTCTGTTGCTGTAGTACTTTTCTTGTTGACGTTTCACCTGGGGCAAAATTTGTTATCAAACTCTGACAGAGGATAGGGCCATGAATGCCATCTTTGTATTCTTGCCTTGAACTATTTCCTTACAATGATTCATATGATAATGAATTTTAAGAATTCTTTTCTATTCCAATTACATGACAAAATATAACTTATTTGCTATTCCAAACTTCAATTAATTAATTAATTCGGTTAAATTCGGTTAATCGAATTACCCGAAAAGATAATTCGGTCGGGTTTGGTTCAGTGAGGCCCAGCAGTTTAGTCGGTTCGGTTAACAGCATTCATTAACCAAAAATTTCGGTTAATTCGGTTAATTAACCGAATTTGGCCGAACCGACCGTTTGCTCACCCCTACTGCCATCCACCATCGTCCTGCCTCCCTAGTCAACTGGAAGGTAGTGTACAAGACCTTATGCTTCTTAGTGTAGTGGAGGACTCCCAAAATCCTCTCGATCTTCTCAATCCAGTCCTCCGCCACTATCGGATCAGGTCCTCCAATAAATGTTGGAGGGTGCATGCATTCGAACCTCTCGATGGTACACCCTGCATCAGTAAGAGAGCTCTCACGTCTCCTAACACTCCGTCCTATCTCTCGGATCACCTGTCTCGCCAAACCACAAGATACAGAAGGAGACTCATCGCTTGTTGTCTCCTCGAAGCCACTCTCCAAGTCATTATCCTTGTGCTCCATTTTGAAAACATTATAGGAATCGGTTAGAATTCCTATATCGTACACAATTAACACAATCATAAACCTAATCATGTCAACTATTACTCTCACAGGTCTAAACCTGTCCCGTCACACCGATATGAATCCATCAATGGTCTGCCCTACCTTTACTAGAATCGTCATTCCAGGAAAAACGCGGAATACCGCCGACACATCCCGATCTAGCAACAGAACAACCCTCGACCAACACTACCCATTTCCTACATCCTATACTCTGGTATGTACACGTCAATACTCCTAACCAAGTCTACAAGACCTAACAACCTGGTTAGCTCCGATACCGAGCTGTCATGCCCCGAACCCGGAAATGGGACCTGGGGGTGAATTTGAGTAACCTAACCTATCTCTGTATCAATTTAAACGTACATGATACAATAAAAATAAAGGGTCCGACCCTGTGGGGTGAACAGATGCCCACATACATACACACAAACATCCATACTCATCCAAAATACGCAACGAAATACGGTCTTTTATACATAACCAGTATTATACTAGAGTCTATACAAACTAGGATGTACATTCCCATAATTACAACACATACCCCAGGTGTCCACAAAACTATCCCGACAACCTGGATTCCAAAACTTGTACCTAGTAGGTACTAGCAGTAGCTATGACACCCTTGCTCCTAGATACTAGGATGCTACTTACAGCTACTTGAGGGACCTGAAAAACATTGTACGTACATTCGGGGTGAGACACCTCTCAGTAAGGAAGAAAATAAGTTATATTAGTGTGTGACATACCAGTGTTATTTTACATACTTCATAACACTATAAAATATGATACAGTTTGAAACAATTTGTACTATTTCATACATATACATACAGTTCCAGTATTTTCATAAAAACCATTCTAGTACATACGATACCCAAAACATACATACATACATACATACATACATACATACGGTCAGTGTGGTCACACTAGTACGCAACTACACAAGGTCACCTCGCCTCACAGCGATTACATTGCCACGTACGCAACTACGCTGCGACGATCAAGGCCCAATAATGATTGCATTGCTCCATACGCAACTACACAAGGTCACCTAGTCTCACATCAATTACATTGTTACATACGCAACTACATAAGGTTACCTAGTCTCACAGCAATTACATTGCTACGCATGCAACTACGAAGCGACGACTCAGGCCCACAGTGATTACATTGCTACATATGCAACTACACAAGGTCACTTAGTCTTACCACGATTACATTGCCACATGCACAACTACGCTGCGACGACCTAGGCCCACAGTGATTACATTGCTACATACGATGTAGAACACTCCCTTCGGTGACCAGCCGGAACATACTGGTGATATTTCACACCTCGGATATAGAGCCGGCCACTCTCACCCACATTAGTTAACCGATACATGACTATTTTACAAATCCCTGTAATCATTTTGGAACTCACGTTCCTATACATTTCAGCATATGTTAATTAGCCGCCACATAGCTATTTTACAAATACCTGGAACAAATACATACGCCCATACATACCACACTTATTTGGTTTACGACAAATCATATCAATTACACTTTCAAGTATACAGTTTATGCAAATATGGATTACGGTCACCTCAATAGTACAATTTTAACATAACCAACAGTTTCCAAAACGAAATAGAGATAATACCCAAAATCCCCAATTTTTCCCGAAAACTGTAACCCGAAAATCCCACTTTTTTACCAGATAGATTTCCCCAAATAAGTAGCCAAAACATACATACGATCGTAGCCTACAAGCTTACCAATCCTGATTTCAAAAATGAACTGATATAAATAGAATCCCCGTACCTTAACCCGAATTCCAACTACGAACTTTACGGTCCCCAAAACTATGAATCGAGACTCTAAAACCTACAAACCACAATACAATACTTACTTACAATCCGTACTACTACACATATACTAAATCAGAAATGAAAACCGAGCCTTACCTTGATTTTAGCCCAAAACCCAAAATCCTCCAAAACGAGATTCTGATCCACTAGAAACGTAGAAAATCCTTCACTGATCTTCGCAGTAGCTTCGGATTTGTGATTCAGGCGACAAATGGCGAAGCAATCGAGGAGAGAGAGAGAGAGAGTTTCAAATCCTAGAGAGAGAGAGAGAGAGGGAGGAAAACCATAACTTAGCCAAGAAGAAACTACAAATATCTTTATAAAGACCTTTGACCAGGGGGATTTCATCGACAAATTGGTGTTTCTCGTCGATGAGGTCTTCAGGGATTTTGTCGACGAGATGGAAATTTCGTCGACGAATCCTGATATTTCCAACTTCCACCTCTCGGCTTTTCCTCATCGACGAACCTCTAAATTTCATCGATGAGAAGCCTTCTACCTTCGTCGACGAATTATGGCCTCGTCGACGAAGTCTGCAGAATTCTATTTTTACCCCTCTTTTACATAACAAACCCACATCTTGCGATTTGGGTTCTTACAAAATCCCTGCAGTTTAATTTAACTAAAAAAAATACTCCAAAAAATCTGCTATAATTAAATATTTGTAGTTTAATTTAATTTCAAAATATTCTCAAAAATCTAATCTATTAAAATCCCTGCAATTTGACTTAATTCCAAAATATTCCAAAAAATATAATTTAATCAAATCCATACAGTTTAACTTAATTCCAAAATATTCCAAAAAATCTAATTTAATCAAATCCCTGCAGTTTAACTTAATTTCAAAATATTCTAAAAAATATAATTTAATCAAATACTATAATTTAATAATCAAATACTACAATTTAATCGGTTATTTTTTTTTTATAGGAAATAACTGACATAATCTATTCCCCTTACCTTGGTCCTAGAGTAGTGTCTCGAAAGCTCAAATCTAAAATCTACTTTGATTAACTTGTTAAGGATCGAAATCGGGACCCCGTGGTAGTGTTTGATTATCAATTTGGCTTACGAATGAGAAGAAATTGAAGAGAGCGGAAAGGTTTAAGGAGAGAGAGAGATGGAGTCGTGAAAGGGGAGCCGTAGCCGGAGAAAGTACATATATATATATGTATATATATCTTTAGTCCAACAAGTTTTTATTATCATTATAATATTATTCATTTTATTTATTTAATTAATTACTTAATTTAATATAATATTATATATATTGATATGCCTTAAATATATCAGCTTATAAAAGGAAGTCAAAACTCAGTAATCACTACCCAAGTCAAATCCTCTGGTAAGAGCAATTAACTCTAATCCAATTATGAAGGGAGAGATCCATGCTGACGCTTTAAACCTCCGGAGTGATCCACGCCCCCGCGTCATAATGGTGGGTCGCCCCAAAGGTCAATTCTCGCCACTATAAAGAAGGGTGATGTAAACAAACCAAGGTAACTCACTCTTAACCCATTTCACTGTTGCATTCAAACTCTTTGAAGCGTTCCCTTACTTAGGCATAAGAGTGACCCCCCTGAGTACATCCCAGGTCCTTAAAGCCTACTGTGTTTCCATCATTTTCAGGTCATCGAAGGTCGAAGAACGACAGTCGCTGGTCATCACCAATTTTATCCTGCAACACACACACACGCACACACACATATATAATATATAGGATCACACTTAGTTACATATTATTTTTGGAGTTGTTACATTTATTTTTATTCTCCTTAAGAAGTTACCTACTTACTATATAGGTTATATGGTCCTACGGATGTAATAGAGAGATACGATATTAGTGTAACATTAATAATGAACTTACTATTTTTTTTGTTATACAAAAAAATGCAAAAAGTCATAAAAGTGTAATTGACTTATAAGGTATATATAACTAAAAATATTGTCGTTAAACAAATAAATTATTTTAAAATATTTAAAATAAATTGAAAAGGAATTAGAAGAATAAGTGACAATGCTTTTGATCACAATATTTTAAAATTTTTAAAACAAAATTTAAATATAGTTATCAAGGCATTGATAAGGAATGTTTTTAAAATAAATATAGAGGTCAATGACTTTTATGTTTTTTGTTTTGGGTTTTCATTTCCTAATAATGCTATCCCTTTTCTTCCTCTCATTGGTACACAGGTGTTACGTATGTTTTAGAGACTTTTATTTTTACATTATAAAGACTAGCTATGGGCGCGCACTCTACAACTTTTTATTTTTATTTTTTGTTTTAAATTTTAACGAAACTTTTAAACTTCTCATTATCTTTAATTGTTCATTGCCTTATAAAAAATAATAAATTTAAAAAGTGAGTCTGCAACCAAGATATTTAAAAAATCAAGTAATTAAATAGCACACAATGCTAAAATATTATTTAAAAGCATGTGGATTTATGTTTATATAAATTAAAAAATTCATATAATTTTACATTAAACTAGCCATCATCGCGCCATATGTACATGCTCTATGACTTTCTATTTTTAAAAACTTTTAAAAAATTATTAAAAAAATAATAAAAAATTAAGTAGTATAAGGACATTTTGAGATATTTGTAGGTAATTATAAGGGTCTTTGAAATAATTATGAGTAGATATAAGGATAAATTTGACATAATTATAAGAGTATTTTGGGATAGTTGTACAAAATTAAATGAGTATTTTGAAATAATAATGAATAGTATAAGGATAATTTTGACATTTTTAAAAGGTGACACAAATGGCAGAGTCCACTATAGTATTTATGCTACAAATACAAAAGCACATGATATTTTTGTAAAAGAAATATGCAAGTAGGGATAATACCAGTAAAATTTTTTAAAAATAATATTTATAGAAAGAAGTTTAGAGGAGTAGTGGCATTAATATTTCGAAATATAGCACTATTTAATTTTTCTCAAATTTTAAAATATATTAAATAAAATATTAAGATTAATTATTTTATTTTAAAATAAAATTTGAAGACCAAGCAGGGATGAGTCCTCATTAACTTTAAAGGAGAAGTGATGCCACTTTTATTTACATCAATTTTTTCACTTTTTAAAAAATATACTCAATAATAAATAAAAAATTTGAGAAAGAACAGTTAATTTTTATTCTATTAATTATTAAAAATTAATTCAAAGAATAAAATTAATAACAATATTAAAAATAAATTTAGAGGAGAAGCAATGCTACTTCTAATTACAATTTTTTTCTAATTTTTTGTCGTAGTACTAAAAATATATTAAATAATATATAAACAAAAGCATTTTAAAATAAAGTTGAGATTTTTTTAAATAATAAAATTGTAAACCAAGCTTAACTATGATAAAATGACAAAAAAAAAAAAAAGCAAAAACAAAAAGGCCGCGTGGATATGAAGGAGACAGAAGATTTAAGTGCAGGGTAAATATGTAATCTCACATAAAGAAAAGAAAACCCTTACTCAGTTAAGTACCAAGAATCAGGCGCCCGCCGTTACTCGTTTTGCTTCTCTTTCCCCTATCCGAGCGAAGCCAATGGCGCAAGCGGGTGAAGTGATCATAAATCCCTCGCCAGCCACGACGGCGGAGCCGGAACAGCAAATACCAGAGAGATCGGCAGTGAAGCGTGGTCGCGACAGCGACGGCGGCGATCTGGGGGGCGGCGATGGCGAAGAGGCGAGGTCGCCGAAGCGTCTGAAGGGTCAGGACGTGTTGTTCAGGATCGTGGTGCCGTCGAGGCAGATCGGGAAGGTTATTGGTAGGGTAGGGTCGAGGATCCAGAAGATTAGAGAAGAGACCAGGGCCACTATTAAGATCGCCGATGCTATCGCTGTGAGTTCTCTCTCTTTCTCTCTCTCTCTCGGTGCCCTATGTTTGCTTATTAAGAAAGCTTAGGAAAAGAAAAGAAAGGAAGTCAAATTTCCGACGGTAGCTTTGCTCGGGCGATAAGGAAATCGAGGGACAAAAGAGTCTGCCAAGTTATATATTTTAATTTCACTGCCCAAGAAACTACGAATTTTTAGCTCTTCGTCTCGGTCCCCATTCGGTTGCTGAGGAAGTTTAGGACAGGCAGCTTTGGTCGGTGAGAGAGCTGGGGTAAAGGGGAGGTTTTAGTTTTTAACCCAATGTTCCGAACGCTGGAATAGAATGGATTGGAAGGGGAATAGAAAATCATAATTTTAAAGACCAATTACATCCCATTCCATTCCATTACTGTGAACCAAACAAATTAGGGTTTATTTTATGAGGAAAAAAGGCACTGAGGGTTTGAATTTAAACGGAGCATTTGGTTGCTTATGATGTACGTTGTTGCAATTTTTAAACGTAAGTAGTTAACATACAAATGAAATAGTTATTGGATATCGTGTAGTTTAGTCTCCTTGGGGGTTCTGATTTGTTGGGCAGTAAACAGTGGAAATTCTGAAATTATAAGATTTAAAGTGTGTGTGTGCGTATTTTTTTTCCCTATGCTTCTTTGCCTGCCAGTAGTGAAATGGAACCTTATTTTTTGTTTGATTAGCAAGAAAGCGGAGGAAAAAAGAAGAAGAAGGGAATTCATGACAATTATGCTGTTTAGCTCCTAGAAAATAAAAAATTGAACTTAAGTCAGGCAACTAGTTGCAGAATATACTCTCTTTGTATGCCCTCATGCTGCTCCATTCTGTGTCTAGTATTTTTTAAAGTTTTAACCATTATGATCAATACTAAGAGCAGATCTTCCCTCTACAAGTAGTACAATCTTCATTTTAATTTTGTATGGAAATGATTACAAATAATAATTTGCTAGAAGCCTTCTAAACAATTTGATGTCGTACTATTATTATTTCTATTTGTTCAACGACAATGGTATTCATTGCTTCCATATGATGTTTTGCAGCGACATGAAGAGCGTGTGATCATTATAAGCTCTAAAGACAATGATAACACGATATCTGATGCTGAGAATGCACTCTTTCAAATAACAAGTGTCATTCTTAAGGTAATGCAATTCATTATGGCTACAAGTTAACATTATCCTAATAACATTATTTTGATGTGATTTATTATGGTGATTTTCTAAAATAATTGTAGCTGCATAGTTCTATAAGTTGCCCACTGCCCAATTCAAATTATATGATTTGATTGAAACCTAGTAGGTGAATAAGAGCAAGCAATAATTGACCATCAATCATATTTTCTCACCTTGAATCTTATTTTTTACTGTTATAATCTTATGATTCATGTTTCAATAAGCAGTTTGGTTACCAAAATTCCAGCGAATTAAAACCTGACTATTCAAATACCAAAAATTCACCATTTTTAACATGCATATATGTATATTATTGCACATATTCATTCATGCATCATCAATATAATTCATTTTTAATGTAATCTGTTTTTTTTTTTTGCACAGATGCACATAACTTAACTAATTTTTAGAATTTTGATTTGATTATCAAATTTTGGTTTGCAAAATTAAGATTTCAATTCACAACTGGAATCTTAGATATGGTTATTTGATGTTATAGTTGGAGTTAATTAATTCTGTGAGCTTGATTTGTGAAAGTGTTATGAATAAGGTGTGCTTAAGCTTAGTCCCCCTCCCCCCACAGCCAGTGTAATGGCGAGAATGAGCTGATTTAAGTGTTATAAATATTGTGTAGACTCCCTTGTGAGAGGAATTGCTAGAAAAAAAAAAGTTGGATGTGTTTGGTTAAAAAGTTGTAAGCTGGCTGAAATGTTTAAAATTTGTCAAAATTGAGTGTCATTTCAGAAAAAAAAGTAAATAACATATAGCTATTTTGTAATA
Organism: Malania oleifera; assembly: GCF_029873635.1. Classification (NCBI taxonomy): domain Eukaryota; kingdom Viridiplantae; phylum Streptophyta; class Magnoliopsida; order Santalales; family Ximeniaceae; genus Malania; species Malania oleifera. Next base: position 35,156,858 of record NC_080426.1, on the reverse strand, counting down.
TTTGAATAAAAAAACTAAGGACACTGATGAATAGCATAATTTGTATGAGAAGAGCAAGCTTTAAGCTTTAAAAGAAAGTAATAACTTTTTAAAAGCTCCCAAAAAACTAAAAGTTAAATTTTTAAAAGTTAAAAAATTGTTCCCTAGCTTGCTATATCCAACTTTTGCTTTTTAGAAGAAATTCAAAAAAAGAGAGGCCAAACTCGCGATTAGCACACAAGTATTTTTATTGATATTTTTGAGAAAATCACAGATCCAATTCAAAGTGTCGCTACTGTCTTAGAGGATGGATTGAACTCGTGTGAATCATTGCACATGCCAATAAAATTAGGAAAACCATCTATTTTTGGATACTTAGGCAGTTTGAGTTTCCCTCCACAACTGGAATTAGTGTTGCTTCGTTGATTCAAAAAGAATAAAATTCCCATAGAAGCCTTTCATTCTAAATTCTTTTTTGGAATCTTTGTTAAAGAGACTAGATCTGCGAGCACCTATGGTGCACTTCGCAACAGCATTAGTCCATTGTGTCTGAGGAACAGAATAATTGTGGGATAGTTATCTATACTTCCCTCAACTTTTGTGATGAATGTGGGATCTCTTGTGAGTTGTGACTTAAAAAATATCAGCCTCTTCAAAAAATCTTCAAATTTATTAGCTGCTGATGACTGTCAAGTATAATGATGTGTTAGAAATGCAATTTTGGAGGGCAATTTTTGCATCAAATTTTCTCTTTGCTTTGGGAAATTTTGGTTCTTTGTCTTTTCAAAACTTCAATTTGGAACAAACATTTTTTAACTTTCAAAGTTTAAAAATACCATTGCTTTTCATCACCATGTTGGATGGCAGTAGATGAGGGGGGCTAAGTGATTGAGTTAACAGACTGCTTGGGGGGGTTTTAGTGTAATTTCAAAAAATTCTAACAACATTGGGGCAGGTAAGAATTTCCCAATATATCTAGACCAAGAGCATCTACCCAACTGAATGATGATTGATGAATCAATGAATAAGGGAATATTTATTAATCAAATTGGTATTTTTTCCTCCGAGAATGACTACACAGTTTGAAAGCTAATGCTGTTCTGTGTTAGCAGCAGTATATCATTTGTGAGGAGTTGGTTGGCACTTTTTGAAACTACCACTCTTCAGACACCTTTTGAATCAGAGTATTGATCACTATACAGTCGTGTATTTTATGAAGGAAACTTACAGGCTTGGATTTTTTTTTAAAAGAAAGAAATTCAAATTGGACCAAATGATTTTGGTGCTTAAATTTTTTCAGTGCACTGATGGAATTAATAATATCCCTTTATACGCAAACAGGAAGATGACAGCAATATCGAGGCATTAAAAGTGGGTGCAGGGCATGTTGCAGCTAATACAATAAGGCTTTTGATTGCTGGTTCTCAAGCAGGTGGTTTGATTGGGGTGTCTGGTCAAAACATTGAGAAACTAAGAAATTCCTCTGGTGCCACAATCACTGTTCTTGCTCAAAACCAGTTGCCTCTATGCGCATCTGCCCATGATTCTGATCGTGTTGTGCAGGTTAGATGTTCATTTTGTCAATTTATATATATTTTTTTGGAGCACTTTGATCCTGTTATTTCATTGTATTTGATAGTTTCTGTTAGTTTCATACCATTTCTGGGAAATCTGCTTTTCTGGATGAGATCTAGGATGAGAATGGAGGCCAAAGTATGCAAAAGCCAATGAAATTGCTTGGTAGAAATAGTGAATTATAGTCTTGTATCTTAGAAGATGATGTAAATGTGTCTGATTGGCATGCTAAATGTGCTATAATTTCTTGACAGATGATTTTGTTTTCTTTGATTGAAATCATGTTTTATCTTCGTTGAAATGTTATATTTTAGGAGTTAAGTGAGCTCTTCCATCTGTATAAGATGATGGCATCGTCCCTTTTACTGTTGTTCAGAAATTTGAAAGTAAATATGATGCATTAAATAAAATTGTCAATTTGATTTTATTCTTTCACCTTAATCATATTCTTTCTTGAAAGAAGGTTGCCAATTTGCTTGAAGGTAATGATGGGGTGAGGGATTTTGTGAACACATATGGTTTACTGCATTTTTTTATTTCAAAATTAAAAACTAAGGTGGCTCTTCCATTGCAAATATTTTAGATTGGAGATTTTTAGCTTCAAATGAATTTTATTATCTTACATGGAAAGAGTTTAGACTTTAGAGGCTTTGTTGCTAGAATTTGAGAGTTGGCACCCAATGTGATTGTCCCTCCCTGCCCCCGCCCCCGCCCTGGCCCCCGCCCTATCCCTGTCCCTGCCCCTGTCCCTGCCCCTGCCCCTGTTTTGAATGAATTCTATAAATCAAATAATTGATGCCCATTGGGATGGAGGTGAGGTCTACATGCTTTTCTAAATCCTTAATAGCATCAATGTGAAAATTGTGGAGGTGATGGAGTGGGATGAAATTTGACCAAAAGGTGTACATTCTCGGTGAATTCTTTTTTTATGGTACTTTTTTGATATGCGCAGTGTGGGGGATGATAACTAGTCAAAAGTAATTTGGAAGAGTTAAGTCCTTGTCAAGGTAGAATTCTTCGTACATCACTTGGGAAGACATTATTTTTTCTTAGATAAGTTGGAAAAAAAAGGTTCAAATTTTGGGGAATTAGTGCTTTTTGTGAAAAAGAGATGAGGGAGTTTATTTAATACATTCTTGTTCATTGCTTCTTTATTAGAGGACTTCGGGAATTGGCTTGTGCAATGATGGGCCTTCGTTTGGTGACTGCCCAATATGTCAAGGGATTTTTTTTCCTTTCCTCTTTTTGCGGCAGTTCTTTGGAAGAGAAGCAAAGGAGAGGGCTTGTAACAAATACCGGTTATGGCTTTTTGGATAATATTTATAGAAAGAAAACAACAGTTTAGCTTTTTAAACAGGTGGGGCCTTTCCTGCCTCATTCCCGCCCCCCCCCTCCCCCTCCCCCTCCCCCTCCCCCAATTTTTGGGTGAGAGGCGCGGATAGGATTGTTTTTATTTCAAATTGTCATGATCTTGTAAATTTTGTTAATGAACTTTGTTATATTTTTGGGTATTAACTTAGTGATCAGTTTTTGTATTGTTGATTGCTTTCCTCGGGCAATCCTTGTAATGAAAATTTAAATTTCCTACTAAAAAACTTCTCTCTTAGATTCGTTTTCTATGCTTCTTTTGTTTCTCTCTGTGGATAATGACCAATGTTTATTTTGAGCCCAGATATCAGGTGATGTACCTGCTGTACTGAAAGCTGTGCAGGAGATAGGTTGCCAATTAAGGTTCTATAATAAACATATTTCATTGATATTTTGTGTGGTCCAATTTGTTCTTTTGTACATTTAATTTAACCACTGATTGATGTGCCGACTCTAAATTGTCCAGGGAAAACCCACCCCGACAGATAATTTCCATAAGCCCTACGTACAACCTTAGCATAAATCGAACAGCTCAACAATATCTGGATCCAAATTCAGGTTATTTATAGTTTCTTTGATTAAAAATAGTTTTCTATTTTGGCTTTTTTGGGTTCAAAACTAATTTCAACTACCATGTTCTGAAGCCGTGTCAAACTTTAATATTTTGTCTATAACCACATCATCTTTAGGACAACCACTCTTGCAGCTGATTATGTAACCTTCGAGATGGTGATTTCGGAAACACTGGTTGGTGGGTTGATCGGCAGGTGTGGCTCCAACATATCAAGGATAAGAAATGAATCAGGGGCAACAATCAAGGTATTTGATTTTTTGTTTTAGGCTGTAAATTTGCCAAATCATTGGTTGCTCGCAGAAAAAAGATTCTCTGTTTTGGCATGGCTACTGAACCCTGTAATCAAGCTCTTTTAAACAAAAAAAATTAGAAATGCAAGAAACATAATTGTACTATCCTATGGGGAAAAAAGGAAGAGATATATCTAGCTTTTCTATGGTAGCTTTTCCTATGATCATTTTCAATTTTTTAACAGCATGCCTTAATTATTTTTTTGTAGCATCTTTCTTTCTTTATTAATAATTTTTTTTTAATTAAGAAAAAAGGTTAAGATAACATCTTTATGAAGCAAAGGATATTTCTGATATATATAAAGTAAATTCAGCAGTCCTGTGGGGACCTTAGAGGGTATTGTTGTGTTCTTATTTTTTGTAAAATGAGAATGGAGTCCCTAAATTCTGCGTTGGGAGTGTCAACATAGCCTCCTAAGGGATTAATTAAAGCCTTTTCTTTCCCCAACTTATATGTTTTTCCCTTTGGTCTAATTAATATATCAAAATGCTAGGTGTGGTTTGTCATTGAATAATGGAAAATGGTTCATCTTGATTATACATTCACACTTACAAACTGTTGTATATATGCAATGGCCTATAGGCAGAAAGTTGCTCTATGATCTTTTGGTTATATTTGAGTTGTGCTCATGCTGATGTATTAAATTATGCTTTTGAATGCAAGCTACCTTTCACATTTATTTTCAAATTTTAAGATTTTTGTTGTTTTTTGTAGGTCTATGGTGGCAAAGGAGAGCAGAAACTTAGGCAAATCCACTTTGGCGGCAGTGCCCAGCAGGTCATTTAATTCCATTTCCGTCATTGATTGTTGGATAATTGTGCATCTTTTTTTCCTTTTTTTTTTTTTGGGGGGGGGGGGGGGAGGAGGTGGGGGGTTTGGTTCGAATGTAGTCCTAGGTTCATGAGAGGATGATAAGTTCCTGTTGGCTGTGGTGGTGTTAAGGTTTTAAATCTCAATTTTGACTATGATTTGAAGACTTTAGAAGTATGGAAATTTTGATTTTGACATCAATTTCAATTTCAATATCAATTATAAAACATGATAGAAATTACATCTAAACAAATCTGCATTATTCTGTCAACTATGACAGGAGGGGTTATTGGAGGGGTTTTCTTAATTAGAAGTTGTTGGATTTTCTTTGTTTTCTTTGTTGGAGGAGTGGTTTTCTTAATAAGAGCTTGTTAGGTTTTCTTTGTTTTCTGTTATTTTTTCTTTCTGCTTTGAGGATCTCAGCCTCTTTTAGGTTGTATTTTCCCTTCTCTTAATAAATTTCTTTTGCTATGCAAAATCAGGGAATTTTTTTCATGGAACTTTAGAAACTATTAATAAACAAAATAATGCGATTTGGAACTGATATATTGTAAATAAAATATGTCAATGCCAAGTATGCAGCAAATAATGCAATAATTATATTATACATATTTAATTATTAAAATTCATAGATCAGTTCAAAATTAGCTACTATGCGAATACTGCCTAATTAGACATAAAAGGTTGAATAAAGTGTTGTAGTTAATATCTAAGTTCAATTTTGCATTAGATTTCTAAAATATGGAAATTATCTTTCATGCCTGTCTTGTAATTATTTTTAAAAAGAATATCTATTTAGAGAGATTTAACTTGGGTCTTGAATGTCGCATTTCAATATTGGAGGAAATTTGTTACATAGTCTTATTTTTAAAGAAATTACTGAAAATTTTGAAATTTTATTAAATTTTGGGTGATTTTGGAAATTTTGAAAGATGAAAATTGCTTGCCATTTCAATCTTGAGGGTGGTGGAAAGCAGAAATTTCAATGAATGAGTTGACAAATTTGTCACAATATAAGATAACGGTTATATTAAAAAATGAGAGAACATTTCTGAAAGGTGAAAAGAAGGTTAATTAGGGAGCTTTAGAGAAAGAAATTTGGATGAAAGTAAACTTACCCAGTTATTTTTATTTATTTATTTTTGTGAAAATTGGAAGTGAAGCAATCCTAGTGTATCAAAAAGTGGTTTAATGACTAAATTCTAGCTGAATTCATATTGTGGTGCTGTTGAAGTGCCTGTGGGCAGGTTTTATGAGTTACCCATTTTTTGATATTTATGGATGTTTAACAGGTAGCATTGGCAAAGCAAAGGGTTGATGAATACATATATTCTCAGTTGATACAACAAGCTGGTCCTCAACAGGCAGCGTAAGCTTCACCTCCCCCACTCGCCTTCCTCTTCTCATTGATTTGGGGGTGCTAGTACTCCATAGGTTTTGGGAGTTAGATTATTGAACTGATATGGAGACGAATGATTGGTAATACAATAAAAAATAAAATAAGTAGTGCTTGTACTTGTTTTTCCCCCCTTTCCTTTTATTTGTTTATTTATTTGGTGGGGAGAGGGGTAGTTAATGGAATAGAAGTAAACTAGTTTTTTTTTGTGCTAATGACAAATTTAACGGCTACGACTAAAATGAGTGTTTAGATGGAGGAATGATTGCATGAAACAATAAAATAAGAAAAAGGCTTTTTGACTGGCAAAAAATTAAGGCATTCCCAATTGAGAAGATTAGGGAAAAATCAATAAGATGTGTTTCATGCATGCAGCCATGCACAAAAAATAATTGAATGCTTGATTATGAATTGAGATTCTGATTCATGTTAAATGTGGACAGTGAGAGACGTGATCTTAAACTAATGGATATGGTTCCTAGTCTCAAATAGTCTGGATTAACTCTTTATAGTTGATCTAGTAAATTTTCTGCTTTGGAACTATCAAAGATGTGGAAGGGATCTTAAATCTTAGCTTTAGATTGAACATGGATGGTTGCACACAATCAGTACCCTATGCAATTAGGGAACAGATATGGTTCTGGATAAGAGCCCTTCTACCCAGAAATGTGACATTCTGAACGTCGTAAGGAGAGCTGATCTTGCAGTCATATATCTAAATGAATTTAATGATTGAGCCAATCTTGCTGGTTTTTGCTTTGTCATTTTTTTTACGGATCTAGTTACCAACCAGTTTACATGTGACAATCCTTTAGCCTGCACTGGAAAGAAGGGGAAATATATTAGAATGCTTTTAACTGTTGCATGCTGGAGAAATATCTACATATAGAAAAACTATTTGAATTTTGTCCTGTTGCAAAGCTAATGAAGATGCCTTTGCAGAGGGATGCTCCATGCATTTGGTCCATTGCAAAGTTAATGTAGATGTTTTGGCCTCCACTTGCAGAGATTATGAAGCTGGAACATTAGCAGCTTATGCTCCTGTCTTCTCATCTGCCACCTCAGAATCAACTCCTGCTCATCCATGTATGGCCGTCCATGCTCCATCAGCCTATTATCAATGTCAACCATATGGTTAGAAGGTTTTTGGTATTTGTTTCACTTGTGTAATTTATTTGGAAAATTGCTGGATTTGGATATTGCTGTTTGAAAAAATATAGGTGACTTGAGATCTCATCACCGGCTTTTAATTGACCTATGGTTAAATTCCACCCTTCATTTTTTTCATTCTGTTCTTTTATGGTCTTGAAAAACCTAAAAAACTATACTGCAAACAATGATATCTTGATTAATCCTGATGGCGGTGTGTTTGAAAGAGAGGGTAATGGATTTCTGTGGGGAATTCAATTGAGGCATACAATTCTGTTATCAACTGGATGCCTTCTTTTTTGCGTGGGGTGTGGTTTAATTTTGTGATACTGCTGGGCTGTAGTAGGGTGGGTATGATGATTGAATTTGGTTCTTGTTGAAGTACTGGAGTAGGTTGCAGCTCATGGTACAGGTGGTGCGTTGGTGTTGGTAGCCTTTGGTGGCTGATCTGAGGATGGCCCGATAGGGTGTTCATCTGTAGAAGAAGCAAGTCGTGACACGGAAACATTGAGCGGCCGAAAAGATGATGCATTTGATGGATTAATGGACATTTGATGGTCTTTTTTGTTAAAATGGGTTGAATCGATTTGTAGTCTGTACTGCAGGGCATCCCTCGTTTGTATTTTAGTTGCATTTTATTTTCTAGAGGCTGTATCTTGGTTTTAGAAATTTGTTGTTAAACACTTACCTTCTCCTCCGTGGTTGCTTAAGTTTGCATCGTGTAAATTTGAACAATTGAAACCCCTACATATTACAAGGCCTCGCATTTTATGCACCACCCTCTGCCCAAGCTGATATGTTGGGAAACCATTTGCAGGATTTTAGATTTTTTCGGAATGATACTTGTTGGATATTTTATTTTTGAAAATGTTATGCTTGTTGAGGGATTGCTTTTATTCTCTTGGTAGGATCTTCCAAGATTATGATCTGGCTCTAGATGAAGCTTGTTATATAATTAAAGGATGGGATGGCCGCCACAAGAGAACATTATTTTATTTTTTATTTTGGTTTTAGATGGATGTTCTCGGGGATATAGAGATGGGAGTATTGGGTCAGTTTCATCTCTATTTCTACAATTAAGAGGTATAAATCCGCAAAAATAAAAACGATAGCCTATTGATTATGTGTTTTTTTTAAAAAATAATAATATTATGTTCAATCAATCTTTTGTTTGGATAATGGGATATCATCATCTCTTTTGTGTGGTGGTTTTATCTTTAATTATCATAACATAAAGTGACAACCCAATTAAATATGCAACTTTTTTATCTTTTTTTATTTTTTGGAAAGTGAGGGCGGCACCTTTTATCTTTAAAGCGAAGTATTTGAATAATAGGCACCACTTGAGAGAAATAAAGTCAGATAAAGGAATTATATTTTGGAGATCGATTGTTCATGTGATACCTGAAGCATTAGAGCATGTTCGTGTCCAAATTAAAGAAGGGTTGACCTCTTTTTAGTTTGATCGATGGTTAGCCTTCGGTCCCCTTTGTGTTAAGGTTCAGAAAATTAGAAACCATAAGCTACGAACACAAGATTGTCGGGATAGAGATGGGTGGAATGTTGATTTATTAGTGGATCTATTGGGTGAAGAATAGAGTAAGTAGTGAACTCTGTTATTTTTTGCTAGGAGGGTCTAGATACAGTAATTTGGGAACTTTTAACAGATGGGAAGTTTACCACGACAAGTGCTTGGGAAATTATAAAGAGGAATTCTTAGTTTCAAAATGGATTCTGACATCTTATGTTGCCAAAACGGGTGTCAATTTGTATGTGGAAGGCTTGGTTTGCTTGTCTTCCAATTGATACTCGTATTCAAGAAGTAGGTGTTCAGATGACCTCTCGATGTGATTGTTGTTCAAATGCCAAAATTGAATCTCTAGACCATGTGTTTTGCATGGGATCTTTTGCTCAGGAGGAATGGAAACAAGTAGTAGTGGCGTTGTGTGTTAGTTGTATGACAACGAATACATGGAAAGTCAGAGTTAATTTCTAGTTTAGTTGTGTAAGACGGGCCTCATAGTTAGACATTTTGGTAGGTCTCATACCTAGTCTCATTATTTGGAGACTTTGGACTCGTTGATGTAGAGCGAAGATGGAATCAATTCATGATTCGGTGAGAACTGTGTGGCTTGATAATAAATATTGGCTAAGATCCATTTCAAACAAGTTAACTAAATATGCAGCTACTTTTTGCACAGATATTGCAGTCCTTTGTGCTTTGGATATTCAAGTAAAAAATGTGAGGGTTCGTCTTCCTTGTGTAGTTAGATGGTGTAGACCTGGGATATGTTGGGTTAAGTTGATTGTGAATAAGCTGTAAAGGTAACCTAGGTAATTGTTGTGGTGGAGGCGTGATAAGAGATGAAAGAGGATTATTTAAAGCAGTTTTTTCTTCATTACTGGGTTATGAAACCAATAACATGACTGAACTGAAAACGATTATTATAAGAATTAATCTGTGCAAAGATCTCGGATTTGATTAAGTGGAGATTGCCTGTGACTTTGCTTTGTTGGTTCAGTGGATTAATTCTAGGAAGTGTTCAGTTTGGAACTTATGGGAATTGTGGGAAGAACTTGTGTTAGCATTGAGAGACATACATTACAAAGTGAAACATGTTTACAGGGAGGCGAATCAAAGTGTGGATTTCTTTACCAAGTAGGGTGAATCTGGTATATCTCGATCATATAGTTGTTAGGATGAGCTTCCACAAGAAGTTAGGGAAATGATTCGATTGGATTTGTTGGGATTTCCTTCCTTGCGCTTGTGATAACACTACAAAGACTAATATGCCTGAACTTGTCAAAACTCGAGGGATTCCATAGCCATGTCTACTTTGATCATTACATTTCCACCATTAGACTTCTTATGCAGAGAATGAACCATTTCTTGTGTTAATGTAATATTTTCAAATATACTTCTACCAGGAATGAAAGCTCTACTTCAGAGAAATCAATGCAGACAATAAACCTGTCATCCTTGCAATAATAATTTTTGAAAAAAATTTGTAGATAACACTACAAAGACTAATAGGCCTGAACTTGTCAAAACTCTGGGAATTTTAAATTTTTGGGATTAGAATAATGTAAGATGTAGAATAAAATCTAGGAAGAGGAGATCTCGTAAAAAAATCTCTAGTTACATTGATCACCAATATCCCAACAATCATGGAAAAAAGCTGAACCAAAGCCATTCAGACCTGAGCTACTATTTCTCGAGATAGAAAGAATAACATTCCTTACCTCCACCTCGGACGAAGCACGACAAAAAGCAATATTATCCTCTTCAGAAACCATAGGAGATATAATATCATCAAGGTAAACTGTTCGAATGGGTCCTGCACTTGTTGAGAAAGTTTGAAAATACCTTACTGCACCCTCATGAATAGCCTCCATAGAATCCAACACTTCTCCATTCGGAAGCTTCAATGAATGAATCATAGCCTTCTTCCTCTTTTGGTTCACAAATGCATGAAAGAACTTTGTATTATTATCCCCCGCCTCCAACCACTTCTTTTTGGCTAGTTGAGAAATACGAATCTCCTCCCTCTTTTCCCAAGCTTCCAACTCGAGTTTAGAAAGGAAAAAATCTTCCTCAATTTTTGGCGAATACCCTTCCAGAAGCTGAGCCTCTAGAACCTCCATACTTTCCTCTAATTTTTTTAATGTTCTGATGCACATATCCAAATACCTGCTTGTTCTAGTTTCGGATTGCAACTTTCGTATGCTTCAATTTAGCAGCAAGTCTAACTAAACCCGTGCCATGGGATTCCTCCCTCCAGGCTTCTTCCACACAAGACTTAAAAGATTGATGAGTACTCCACATATTCTGATACCTGAAGGGAGAAGGACCAAAGATATTTATCCTCTTTCCGCTGGTAAGAATGGAGTAGACATTATTATAGACAAAAACTTAAAAGATAATGTTGTGGATGTAACTAGAGTAGATGATATAATTATAAAAATCAAGATGATATTAGGACAAGAGATAATAAATATCATTAGTGCTTATGCTCCTTAAGTCAATTCAGTAGAAAATCTTAAGAGACAATTTTGGGAAGATATGGATAGTATTAAACAAGGAATTCCAGGGACTGAGAAAATATTTATAGGAGGAGATCTGAATGGACAGATTGGAAGAGATAATAAAAATTATGAGAGGATACATAGAGGATATGGATATGAAGACAAAAATGAGTTTGGGGAAATGATCTTAAACTTCGCTATGTCAAATGATTTTAGTATAATGAATACTTGCTTTAAGAAGAGAGAATAACACTTAATAACCTTTAAAAGTGGACGAAATAGAAGTCAAATAGATTTATTTATTTATTTATTTATTTTAACTAGGAGGGTAGATCGTTTATTATGCAAGGATTGTAAAGTTATTCGAGGTGAAAGCCTAACCACACAACATAGGGTCTTAGTGTTAGATATATGTATTAAAAAAATGGAAAAAGAAGAATAAAATAAACCAGTGTAAGAGAACTAGATGGTATAACCTAAAAGGAAAAAATATAATAAAAATTAAAGATAAAATGATTAAAGATGGGGATTGGACCATAGAGGATGAGATAGATACAAATACTCTTTGAAATATATTAGCTAGCTCTATTAAAAAGATAGCAAAAGATATTTTAGATGAATCAAAGGGAAGATTCTCGAACAGCAAAGATAGTTGGTGGTGGGATAAAGATGTACAGAAAATTATAAAGACAAAAAGAATTTGGTATAAAACGTGGCAAAAATGTAGAAATAGAGATAACTTTGAAAAATATAAGGAGGCAAGAAAAGATGCAAAAAAGGTCATTAGTAAAGCTAAATATAGATCATTTAATAATTTGTATGATAGATTAGGTACAAAACAAGGGGAAATAGATATATTTAAACTTGCTAAAGTTAGAGAAAGGAAAAGTAAGGACTTAGCAAATTTAATATGTATAAAAAGTGAGGATGATATTGTCTTGGTTAAGGATGAAGACATTAAATAAAGATGATGAAGTTACTTTAGTAAGTTGTTTAATGAAAACCAAATAAAAGGTTTAAACTTAGAATTGTCAATAAGGAAAAGTGAAACGCCCCGAATCCTTAAACCCGGGTTTGGTGCGTTATACTTGATAAAATCCTGATAATCCATAATCCATAATATATGTGGCGAAAAACATAACCATAATCTCCATATAACATAATACTAGAGTTTACTAATTCTAACTACCAACCATAATAAATTAATCATCCACAAGTATTCAAATATATATATGTCTCCAAAACATTATCCACTAATACCAGTATGTTTCACAACCATCCATATCTAATAAAACTTAAAACATAAATTATAAAACATAAAATATACATATCAAAATTAACATAAAATATACTATTTTTCTTTTATCTTCCAAAAAATGTTATAAAATCTCGAGCTCTCAAAGCTCGATCCTGAGAAATCTTGAAAAAGATGAATTCATATTCGGGTGAGACACATTTCAGTAAGGAAAGAAATAATATATTAAACTCAGCGTGTGGCCATCATGAGATTATACATATCATTTTATAATATTTGCAATTCATTAACATAATTTCCTAAAACCATTTTTTGATCCTAATCAAACACATGTAAATGTTTAACCCACGAGATTACCCAAGGATAGGGGTGATTACCCGCCCATACAAGTAACATCCCTCTGCTCTGATACTTAGGTAATCCTAAGGTCATAATTAAAACATACCAGAGCACTTGCCTTACTCAGTAAGCCCTCAAGTGTAAGATTAATCTCGTACTCACACAGTTCAACAATAGTTTATCAGCAAAGGCCCTATGGATAGGGAATTCTACTCGTCCATACAAGTAGGTTCCCTCTACCCTAGCGCGTTATGCAGCTACTGCCACATCTGAAACTACTAGTACACTCGCCTTACTCAGCAAGTCCTTAGGCGAAAAGTATGCCTCGCCCAATCGTAACATATTCTATGTACATAAATACTTCTAACATTATAATACATCATTATTTCCATCGTTATTCAATCATTCACATTCTTTCATGTTCATAACTTAGCATTTCCTTGCGTTTCACTTTAAGTAACTCTTTCCCATTTGTATCATTCACATTTTACATTTTATTTCATTGCATTGTCATTTCTTGTCATTTCATTTCATAACATTTTCATTTCATTCCTTTGTACTACAACCGCTCTTTAGCTATCATTTATTAGTCCACATAGAAATGCGCTAGAATCTGTTACAGTTAGTCCATATAGAAATGCGCTAGAATATGCTAACTCGGCTTTCAGTTGTCGTACATTTACCCAACATCTTTCAGCTGTTTACATGGTTGCATTAACACACACAAGCAACATAATCCATGTCATGTTTTATTCACAATACATTACTTACTTTACTTGCATCTCATACATTTAACATATAATTTGCACAGATTCTCATGCCACACAATTTAATAATAAAATTCATATACATTCTTTACAAAAATAAGTCAACCCATAATTAACATTTATATGCTAAAAATACATTTAATTTCGTATATAATTCATAAAAAAATTCTTTTTACTTTCATTCGTTTATTTTCCCATATACATAGCTATATAAGCATTCCTAAGCTCAGAAAACACAAATTTTATTGTTGGCATTTTAAAACCCACATAAAAACATATATATATACATAAATAACCCATAATCATTTTTAATTCATGAAAAACCTGATTTAATATATAAATTTTCCCTTTACCTGATTTCTTGAACTACGCCAACAGGAACTTCGAAAAATACCTGCGGCGCTCACTCGGATCCTAAATAAAAAATTCCTAACTCCAATAAATTATTCCTGAATAAAATATTATTTAAATATTTCCTAGGGCCATAATTCCTAAATAAATAAATATACCCTTAAATTTAGTCAAATTACCAAATTTTCAAATTTCCTAATGCCACTCTCACTTGGAGTAGAGTTTAGAAAATCTCAATTGAAAAATTACGTACGCCAAAATGACGACGACGACGACTAGGACCACGTGGTGGTACCCAATCGTCGATTTAACCGCATATTAACAGCGAAATTGAGAAAATGAGAAAAAATTACCTTTCCCCAAGAGCAGTACCTAAGCCATTCCCATGAAAAATCTACTCTAGTAAATATGTCGGCAGCGGAATTAGGAATCCAATGGCACCTTCCGTTTCCCGATCCGTCGTAAACTCGTCGAGAAATTGAGAGAAGGAGAGAGATAGAGATAAAGCGAACTAGCCACAAGAAATTTGTAAAGGGGGGGGGGGGGGCGTGTCTGACTTCTCCTCCTCCTTCTTTCTTCTTCCTTTCTTCTTCTTTTACTTTAACTTTACATATATATATATATATATATATATACTTATTTCAATTAGTTTTTAGTTTTTAGTTTTTTTTTAATCCAATGTAAATATTTAATTATTTAATTTATCTTAATTTAATTTAATTTCTTTAATTTTAATTAATTTATTTTTTTTTAATTTTTCTTTTCTTTTTCCCACGTCATTCCTTTTATTTATTTATTTGTTATTTTATCCATTATATTTTTTTTCCAAATTATTTTAATTCTTTTAAATTTCTGAGTCTTTACAAAAAGACTGAAAATATGAGATTTATTCACAAAATTAGAGTTAACGAAATTAAGTTCGCACTAAAAAAGATGAAAAATGGGAAAGCTATGGGACTAGATAACATCTCAATTGAAGTTTGGAAATGCTTAGGTGATAAGGAAATTATATGGTTAACTAATTTAACCAATTACCATAGGTGTGCATCAAGGATCTGCTTTGAGTCCTTATCTTTTTGCTTTAGTGATGGACTGAGAGCATTCAAAAAGAGGTTCCATGGTATATGTTGTTTGCAGATAATATTGTATTAATTGATGAAACTAGGGACGGAGTAGAGGCTAAGTTAGAATTATAAAGAGAAGTTTTGAAATCTAGAGGTTTTAGAATAAGAAGAAATAAGACAGAATATATAAAATGTAATTTTAGTAATGATAGGAGGAATATTGGGAACAAAGTTAAACATGATGATGAAATAAATAGTACTTGTAGATTTCGATACCTTAGATCTATTATGCATGCTGAAGGAGAACTTGAAAATAATGTAATGCATAGAGTTAAAGCAGGTTGCGTAAGATGGAGAAGTGTTTCAGGTGTGCTATGTGATCGTAGAATACTCCTAAAATTGAAAGAAAAGTTTTATAGGACAGCGATAAGACCAGTAATGCTATATGGATCAAAATGTTGGGCGACGAAGAAACATAACATCCAAAAAGTAAATGTTGTCAAGATGAGAATGCTTACATGGATGAGTGGAATAACATTGAAAGATAAATTAAGAAATGAATATATTTGTGGTATGGACACTTGCAACGACTCAGATGCTCCTGTATGCTCCTATAGAAGATAAGATAAGCGAGGGACGACTTAGATGGCATGGACACTTGCAACGTAAGTCACATAGTGCACCTGTAAGGAAGAGTGACTTAGTTACAGTGGGATGCAATAAAAGGGGTAGGGATAAACCTAAAATAACTTAGGAGGAGATAGTAAAGATTTAATATCTTTGAATATATCAAAAGAAATGGTCCATGATCGCATAAATTGGTGAAAAATGATTCATATAACTAACTCCACCTGGTAAGACTAAGGTTTGGTTTTACTGTTGTTGCACTGGTCATTTTAAACAGACATACCACAACACTAAATTTATGCTTTGCTCTTGCAGGAAGGTTTGAATTGCAATGTCATATTTAATTCTCAGCCAATCAAAAAATATTCACCCAATTAAATAAAATAATATATAACTACTATTTTCAAATTTAAATAAATAATATCATTAATACGTTTACTAAGCATTGCTAGATTCGACAGCGAAGGACAGTGGGAAATTTCATACACAGCCTAATTACCATAGTAGCCATTTGATAATTTTTATTCTAGGAGATACTATACATTTTAAAATATCCATATTCATATTCTTCAAGAGGCAGTTTATCACTTTCAAATCATTGCCATTTTGACACATTTTTATGAAAATAAAATAAAACAATCTACTTTAAAAATCCAAGTATCTATACAAAAAATTGATCGTCGAATTCAAACAAATTCAATGATCAACTAGTTAGACAGGCACAATTTTTCTCCTAACCTGGAAACCTTGAATTTCCCCATCTTTAGAAAAAGGAAATGCCCAACAAAAAATAAAATTTTAAAAAGTCTGCGAAACGGGAAAAATTACACATACATTTAATTCTAATATACACCAGCTTTAACAATATTTTTTTTTAAAAAATTTTGATGTACCTCTAATCAAGAACCACAACAAATACTTCTAATGACAACCTGCATCTTACCATATGTACAAAATGAAAATAGCAGTGCTGATTGTGGCCACAATTCTTGTATTTTTCCTTTTTTTTTTTTGGCATTTCTTAATTCTCTACGAAGGAGCCAGAAACCATGTCAATAAACAAAAGGCCATATGAACAATAAACACGGAATTCAATAAATTATTTCGGCCTCGCTCTTAGGGTCGAAAAATTCACATGATCTCAACTGACGCTACAAAATTTCGAAGCCCATGATGCAGTGAACTTCATCGCTCTGGCCTGACTACTGAATAAGAGAAGCAGGTTTCTGAGTTCTTAATCCAAACAAGTTCTCAAATAGCAGAGGGGCCATAGGAGGAAGCTGCATGGGTTGGGGTGCCATGAAATTGACTATCTTATCATGGACATGGTACCTACAAAAATGTTCAAATTGATCAGAAACAAAGATAGGAACCAAGGAAAGGAGATAACAGAATCATGATAACTTACCTAATCTTACGGCTCTTTGAGGCTCGTCGATCAACGATCTTTCTTTTCTTTGTTTGCAGTCTCTTCAAAGCATAAAATGCTGTTTCTGTGCACAAAAGACCATATAAGAAATTTTGAAATGAATAGTGGCTAGCAATTGGTGTAATCTTGAAGTATAGGAAACAAATGCAAAATTGCAAATGTTGTTCTTCTATGAAAGCAGATGACTTGAGAAATTACTGAGAACGTAATTCTGGAACATAATCAACCACAGTACAAATCCAAGAGAGCAAAATAAAAGAGTGCATTAAAAAAGTAGTGCGCCATAGAGTGGCTTCAAAAACTGCTGTTAAGTTACATCACTATTCTCATAGATAAATGGTAAAACTAAAATGCCGCAGCTAGAATTCAATCAGACTTGGGGACAGGCTCACTTTTATGCATCTATCCATCCATCGGCCAATCTATTAGAAGAATGAACTAGATAATCAGGCTACCCATCAATATCAACACTTGCAACTTTCCCCACAAGGCATGAGGCTCATGCCTTTTTTCAGACAGGCCTGCCCATATTTTCTCAACAGACAGACTGGATGCAAACCATCTTGTATTTTCCATGGAAGAATTTTAACACTTTAAAGCTTCAAATAATGTTTTGGAGTAGGGATGTAAATGGGTGAAGTTAAAGATAACTGTAACCCAAATATGTCCACCCATCCAAACTGCCTAGAGCCCCAAATTAGCCAGCAGGCATCTGGATCTGAATTTGCAAAGCCAAGGGCTAAAATCCATCCCCCAACCCCCCACTCCCAAAACCGAAGTCATTATATTGTTGCAGTTATATTATTCTAATATAATTATATTTTCTATAAACTAACATTAAAATAAAATAAAAAAATTATTACATGTTAAGAGACTAGGATCACTTTAATAAAAATAAGACTGCAAATGAGCAAACACATATATGTATATTTATTCATTTAGATATGGGGACAATTCAGGTATTGTATGTTTATCAGCACAATATTTGGAGCAGAAGATTAGTCACCACTTATTGCCCGGTTCTGCCTCAGATCATAAAAAGCCCCCCAATCCACTTAGGGGACTACAATATCTACCCCACTGAGGCAACCTAGACTGGGAGGTCATCCAACCTAAATACATTTAGGGTACATTTGTTTCGTAGGCTAAGATTTGGATTGGACTAGATAAATAGTATTAGACTGCACTGGATAATATAATCAACCTATTCCATGCTCACCAACTTGGACGGCCAACCAGAAATTAGTGCACCTTCAGCAATCCCCTTTTATAGATCCAATCTTGTCATTATAGCAATGACATTTAGTGGTGCCAGATTTTTTTTTTTAGGTAATAAAACAAGTCCAATAAAAAGAGACAATAATTACAATGAAGTGAGGATAAGAATTCCCCAAGAAAAAAGTGAAAAAGAAAAAAAGGTAAAAACTAGCAAATTACATCAAAGATGCCTTCTAATCCTTTGAATATCAGATAACAAAAAACCCCAAAAGAATAGCCCAAAAAGAAGCAAGAATAATAATTTTTTCCCAAAGCAGTCTTGGAGACGTTGATCTTTAAAAACATTAGCAATTCTTTCCAGCAAAAGCAACCACAAGGCTGTAAAAACAGCAGTCCCAAAATATCGTCCCTCTCTCCTTCCCAGAACCCCAAAACTTTACCTTCAAAAAGTCCTAAATTGTAGCTGGAGCAACCCAAAACTCACCAGAGTATAAAAACAAATTTTTCATCATGCATCTTGCTACCTTACAATCAATGAAGAAATGACTAACAGTCTCATTAGACTCATTGCCCAGTATCAAATGTCTGGACTAAGGGCTTTGTAAGGCCTCCCTTTTATTTGTAGCGTATCATTTTTGTTGATCTTGTTAAGAATTAAAATCCAAATGTAGCTTTCCAAACAGCTTTGTTAAGAGGGAAGGACTAGGATTAGTGGATTTTATGAGATTGGAAACCTTGAAGAGAAAGATCCTGAAGAATCCCCATCCCAAAGCATTGTATCCTCCTGTGAATTAAGCAAGAAACAATCCAAGCATAACCAGTAAAGGAATTACTCACCAACCTCTCTTTCATTGAGACTTACAAAGAAATGAAAATCCCCAAAAAAGAGAGCTCCACCTCAAAAGAATAAAAAGCTGAAATTGGTGCTTTGTGAACAGTTAGAAAATCTAAATAGAGAATACACCAACAGCTCCAACGAATACTCACCAACCCAAATGTCCTAGAATTAAATTTTCTCCCCATTACCTGCTTTAAAACGAGTGAGGGAAGGGAAAAGAAAAGACTAGCAACCTGTGAAACAAACATCTAATGACTGACATGAGAGGCATTACCATTCCTTCAGGAATCCCATCTCTTCACATGTACTTCATATTTACTCTTTATTACCTTGTGCCACAGGGAATTAGATTCTAAGAGAAATCGTCATAACCATTTCCCTATTTAGGATATGTTCTTAAAAACAACATTACCAAGCCCCAAACCCCCATTGATTTAGGCCTCTTAACAACATCCCAACTAAATGGTCCCTTATATTCTCACAAATACCCAACCATAGAAAATCTCTCATAATCTTTTTCAACTTCCTAGCCACCCAAGAGAGAATTTTGAAAAGGGATAGAAAAAAAATAGGAATATTATCTAAAGAGGCACTAATGAGAGTCATTCAACACCCTAGCAAAGGACAAGCCCTCTTACACCCCTCTAATCTTTTCCCCACTCCCACAATCACCAGGTCCCAAAACACATAAGATAAAGGGTTACCCACTACAGGAAGACAAAGATAAGACAAAGGCCAAGCCAAAGACTCACAATGTTGACTTTTTGAGTCCTATCTCGTTTTGATAATGACAAATACAAAGTATTTATTGTTTGCCGAGTTTGTGTGCAGGTTCAGTCTTGCATATATTCGCAAAATCATATGACGTCACATGAAGACTTGAAGGGAAAAGAAGACCCAAAGCGTTTAATTTCTTTCTATTATACTTTATTTTGGGTCTGTAATAATTAATGCATGTCATGCATGGTACGTACTATAAGCTCAAGACCATAGGGAACCACAGGACCTTAGGGATCACCCTTCGATTGACCTTCGGGTCGACTAACGCCGGATTTTTTCGGTCGGCTTTTAAAGGCCTTAAGGTTGACTATAGGACCTACAATTATGCATGAAAAAGTCCCCCATAATCTTAGATTTAACTATCATGTGAATAGGGACAATTTTATAAGAAAATTAGGACCAAAATGCACAAAGTTGGCATGTTTGGTCGACCGAACCCCAACACTATGTGCACTTCGATCGACCGAACCTCCCCAGGGTCAATGGTTTGACCCTTCGGTCGATCAACCTCAAAATAGGTTGCAACGCCCTGGTCGACTGAACTGGCACATGGGGAAATCCTAACGCCCTGGTCAACCAAACATCCCAATTCGGTCAACCGAACTTGGTCCGGTAGACCAAACCTCAGAGGTTCTGAAATCGCCTCAAGTCTGGTCGACCAACTCTTCAGTTCAAAATCACATTGGTCAATCGAACCCTAAAAATGGTCGACCGAACCTCTCGGGTTCCTCAAATTTTACCAAGGTTAAACTGGATTATTTTTAATTAAACTCAATTAATCTTTTTTCCAAAATACCCAGCGTGTCCCCAACGACTATAATTTTTCCCATCTCTATATATATGTGTTCATTTGCAAAAATTAAGGGTGATTAGGGTTTTTAATATTCAAGCCTATACTCCTCACTTTTACCCATTCCCTTGAAAAACCATTTTGAGTGAGAGTATCTTGAGTTACTCCATAGTGTTTATACAAGCTTATACTCTCATTTGTGTTATTTAATTTTTGATTTTAATGAGAGTAAGCCTAGAAAGTTTTCCCCGGTGATTTAGTTCATAAATTCATTTTTGAGGAAACTTGTTAAGCTTGCGAGTCTTTGCATTCTTATTGTAAGACTCTTGAGCTTGTCTTATTTGTTTTGAGAAAATATTTTTGACAAGCTCGTTTTTAAATATCTCTTGTGCTTGAGTTCTTGAAAATCTTTTTGAGATATTTGACTATATTTTCTAAATCTTCGAAATCTTACTTGTGGTTGAAATATTTACATATATTGTTTCAAAGATATTATTGTAGCATACTCTCACACTTTGATTGCTTATTGACATTAGCTTGAGAGTAAGTTTACATATCTTCACTGAGTTTATATTTCCTATCATCAAAAAGTGCATTGATTATTGCTTGTGCATATTGGTACATTATTTGTTTGTTTAGAAGCACATTTCCTTGTACACAAAAATTATATTGAATATCTGTTGTATTCCCAACATGTAGTCGGAAGAGGGAGACTTGCCCTAACAAAAGTCTCGGATTGGCTTAGACCCGGTTAGGAAAGTTAGATGCACTATCTTGGTAAGGTATAGTTGTAGGTTAAGGTCAGCCCCGTTAATTAACCTAGTTGTAATCGGTACCGCTCCACCCGTTAAGTGAGCCGTAATGAAATCCTTGGGCTTGCGAGCTAGAGGAGGGGGCAGGCAGTATTGGCTAAACCTCGATAACATATCGTGTGTGCATTTTAAATTTCCGCAAATTTATATTCCTGCACATGTATGTTATTCTATGAATGTTGTGCATGATTTAATTTCCGCACATTTTATTTATCTACGCATTTGGGATTCCATAGACAGACCTTAGGTTGTGTATTACTGCTTTTGAAATTGAAATTAACCTAAGAAATTTTAAATACCCAGTTCACCCCCCCTCTTGGGAATACACCAATTCCAACACGCAACCAGCTAAAGATCTAAAAATCTCAAGTTCCCTACTACTAATTCCAACATTATTCTCAAGGAACATGATAGTCTCGTCCACAAACTAAAGATGAGACACCTCCACCTCCCTCCTCTTATAGACAACCCACTAATAACCCCTAGGTCTTGAGTACGAGAAATCATCCTAGTAAGAACATCTACAACCCGAGTAAACAAGAAAGGGAATAAAGGGTCTCCTTGCCTTAAACCCTTGTGAAACACCAAACCAATACCTGGGCTACCCATTAACAATCTTTGACATATTAGTAGAGCTAAGACACCCACTTGTCCACTTGCGCGAAAGATTCTCAAAACCATTTTTCTACACAAATTCTCCAAAAAACCCCTAATTGACCATGTCATACACTTTTTTCCAAAATCCAATTTAAAAACCACTCCCTTTTTGCCTCTCCTCCTCTACCACTTCATTTGTTTCCAAATTTGCATCTATGATCTGTCTATCTTTCATGAAAGCAAAGTGGCCAAACACACCATTTCCCCTAACACGTCTCTCAACCTCCTCAAAAGAACCTTAGAAAGCACCTTATAAACACCAAGAACCAAACCAACAAGCCTAAAATCCTTCACCTTCCAAGACCTATCCTTCTTCGGGGTGAGAGCAATGAAAGTAGGGCTGATACTCTTACACACCACTCCTCCACTATGAAACTCCTCAAAGAACTTCACAACATCCTGTTTCACCACTTCCCAACCATTTTGAAAGAAAACCATCATAAGACCATTAGGACCTTGATGTAGGACGAGAAGCATCTATTTGGATGGATAATTTTGACCCAATTAGGAGGCCTATGTCAAAGAATAGGGTGAATGGTTTATTCGGTCCAAAACTCAAATGTGCTTAGTTGTTTAAGTACGTGTGCAGTTTTCTTGTATTAGGATTATTTATGTTGGGGCTTGTTTGTAGTAATTGAGTATTCTGGTGGTATGTTTGTAATGTGATGTAGTCTTAGGGGTATGTGTGTAATTTCATGTGTCTAGAGGCTTTCTTATAAATAGTGTGTGGAAGCCATGTAGGCAGTTTGTTGATGAATTTGAATTGTTAATTGAACATGAGTTCCCCCATGGTATCTCCTCTCTCCTCCCTTCCCCTTCCTCTCTTTTATTTCTTCTAATCTCCCTCATGGCTGCAGTACCTTGATGCTGCCCCTGCATCATTTCATATAAGAGCCCAACCACGATCTCTTTCTTCCATTTCAATTCCTCCATCTTTTCCTTTCAATCTTCTTCTCTTCTTCCTTTCCCCCACTGTTCTGTAACTTATATCTCCCTCTGCTGCTGCTACTTCTTCTCTTCTTCTTTCCTTCTCATCTGTTCTGTAACTACTCACTCCCTCTGCTGCTGCTTCTGCTTCTTTCTTCCCTTCTTGTTCTCTAGCTTTCAGTCCACCCATTCTCCCTCACTCTTCTCCTTTTTTCTTCTTCTTTTCTTCTTTCTTTTCTCTGTTCTGTTCTCTCACCCTCTGTTCCGTATCAATCCTCCCTTCCATTATCTTCATCAATCTCTCCTTTGTTACCCTCTCATCTCATAATTTCTGTTCTGAAATTTTAGTATTAAAAAACAAAAAAACAAAAACCACCGAGGGCAGTTTCTGAACTTTTCAAAAATTCCAGTCGTGTCCCCAAATCTCGAACACCACTTTCCAGTGATCGTCCTGCAACACCACCAAAAACAGAACTCCTCGAAACCCTTCCCCTCAAAATTTCATCGCCACCTGACCACCAAAGGAACCCCCACGCGCTGGCCAAAATTTCTCCAGCCGTCAGCACTTTGAAAACTCTGATCTCCTGTGCTTTTCTCATCACACTGCCACCACCAATAAACTCCTCATCCCCTGATCTCCACTGGACCAAGTTTCAACACTGGAGGTGCCTCTTCGCAGTGCATGCGCCCCACAATCTGGCGACCTGCGACTGGGAAACTTCCGCAGTTTTCTGCAATTTCCAATCTCCTGAAAAATTGCTTCAGCCACGAGATTCTCCATGATAATTAGACCTGAAAGGAGATATTTTATTGTGGACACAACATATTGCAAGCAAGCACAATAATTTTGGTATGAAACCTTGAAATTTCCACAGCCAGCATTAAAAATCAGGTTTTTTTTTACTGCATTTGTGAGTTTTCTAGTGAATTTGTTTCATTTTTGTGTGATACTCCATATTAAAGGTGACCAATGTTGAATTGTCTGCAAAGGTGGAGTTGTTAGCCGGTAGGGTACAAAATATGGAACATGCTTTGGAGACTCTTACTGGTGCTTTGAATAGGCTAACAACCGAAGCAGCAGCCTTAGGTAAAAGGCTCATGGAATTTCCTACCAAACAAGATGATGGAATAGCTACCGTCCCTCATGCTTTTGAGTTGTGGAGGCCTAAATAAAAATTTGAATAAGGAAATTAAACTAGAAGTCTCAAATTGTAATGGTGATGGTTCTCCTGATGAATTTGATGATTGATTGCATTCTTTGGAATACTATTTCCGATGGTATGACATGAATGAGGCTACAAAGTTGTACTTTGCTGAATCAAAATTGAAGGGGACTGCTTTAATTTGGTGGATTAAACAAAGGGAGATCTTTAGAAGAAGGATATTTACAATGTGGAATGAGATGAAGCGAGCCATGCCGGAGCAATTTGTGCCTCCCAATTATCAGCAGTATGTTCATCTCTAGCTCTTTGATTTGAAGCAAGAAGAAAAGACAGAAAAGGGTTGAAGCCAGCTATGCCTCCAAACTTGCTGCATTTCATCTCGTTACAGTTGGGGATGCAGCAAAGGTTGCCACTTCAATTAAGGAAGGCATGCAATGCAATCCTCCTAGAGCTACATCAGCCTTTTGGTTTGACAAGAGTACTAGTGGAGTTGTACGAGAGAAGACAGTTGAGCAATTGGGTAAAGGTGTTCAGATTTATATCTCTTGGAAGACTTCTGAGCATTTCGGAACAACTTCTAAGAACCAACCATCACTCAAATGCTTTAAATGTCAAGGTTTTGGGCATTGAGCTGCACAATGTCCTGACCAATTCATGGCTATTTCAGAAAAAGAAGAAGAAGATGATGATGATACTCAAGTAGTTGAAGCTGAAACAGAAATTCCAAGTGACTTAGATGATGATGGCAATTTGAAAACTTGTTTAGTGCTTCGACATATGCTCTCTTCCCACAAGGTTAAAGAGCCATAGGAGTAGAGGGGGACCAATATCTTTCAAACTCAAGTGGTATGCCAAAAACAGCATTGTACTTTGGTTATTGATCTTGGTAGTTGCACAAATTTAGTTTCCGAAGAAGCTGTGAAAAAGTTAAATTTGGAAGTTGAGCCTCATCTCGAACCATACAAAATTGCTTGGGTGAATAATACCAACTTGAAGGTCCATGATCACTGCTTACTTACCTACAAGATTGGTTCCATTATGGAGACAGTGCAATGTGATATCCTTCCTCTCAAAATTTGTCATATCCTTTTGGGCTAACCATGGTTATTTGATAGGAAGGTAAAGCATGATGGATATGAGAATTCTTATTCCATCTCCATTGACAAAAAAGAAGTAGAAGTTGATGCCATCATGAATTCTTTCACTCACCAAGTTGAAGCGTATTGCTGGTTCCTTTCTTATGAAACAAAATGACTCCATTCATGGTGATGGACTCCTTGGTATTTCCGTCGAGTTCTTTTTTAAAGTAGGGAATTGATGTAGGATGGACGAGAAGCGGCTATTTGGATGGATCATTGATCATTTCGAGCCATTAGGAGGCCTACGTCAAAGAATAGGGTGAATGGTTTATTGGGTTCAAAACCGAAATGTGCTTAGTTAGTTGTTTAAGTATGTGTGTGTAGTTTGCTTGTATTAGGATTATTTATGTTGAGGCCTTGTTCATAGTAATTGTGCATTCTAGGAGCGTGTTTGTAACGTAATGTAGTTTTAGGGATATGTGTAATTTCATGTGTATAGAGGTTTTCTTATTAATAGCGTGTGAAAACCATGATGCAGGCAATTGTTGATGAATTTGAATTGTTAATTGAACATTAGTTCCCCCTTGGTATCTCCTCTCTCCTCCCTTCGCTTTCCTTCTGCTCTTCTATTTCTTCTAAGCTCTCCCATGGCTGCTGAACCTTGATGCTGCCCCTGCATCAGACCTGTGCTTTATCTCTATCCATATCAAACAGTGCCTTTCTAACTTCCTCCAAATCAAAAGATCTCTCTAACCACTTAGTGTCCTCATCCCCAATTGGATTGCAATCTAACCCATCCACCATTAACCAATTCCAGCAGTCGTCAGTAAACAAACTTTTAAAAAAATCAATTATCCCAGCCCCAATTTGTTTATTATCTCCCACCACCCCCTTTACCTCTTAACTCCTTAATAATACTTTTCCTCCTCCTCCCATTGGCCACCCTATGGAAAAGCCTAGAATTAAAGTCCCCCTCTCTAACCCAACTAAACCTCAACTGTTGCTATCAACTCCTCTCTTCCTGCAAAAAAAAAAACCACAAGACCATTATTAAGGCAAATTCTTCTCTTTCTATCTTCCTCTCCAAAATGGCCACACTCCTCCAATTTATCCAAACTACTTATCTCCTTAAAAATATTGCTTTTTCTCTGCTTAATAACCACAAATATTTCTCTATACCAACTCTTAATCTCACATTTTGACAAAATTCAACTTCCTCACAAGCTTAAAACCCTCCACCCCAAAACAGAACACTCTTTCCACCAAGTTCAAATAGAATCCCAAAAAGAAGGGTGAGAAGGCCACATGTTCTCAATCATAAAAGGTTGCTCCCATTGATAGGATTAAGGTCCAAAAGTATTGGGCCAATGATCAGAGGTAGGCCTAACTAACATCTCTTGCACAATATTTGGAAATAAACCTTCCCAAGCATCAATAAAAAGATATCTATCAATACAATTTGATTCTTGTCTTCTTCACTAGAGATCCAGGCGAAGCTACCATTATTCAAAAGGGCATCCCTCAAACTACTATCCCAGATGAATTAGTTAAAAGATCTACTACTACTTGTCATCCTTGATACTCCAAACGTCTCCCTATAAGTTTTGATGAATTTGAGATCACCCCATATCACCCAACAGAGATTGCAAAGGCCATACAAGCTAGTCAACTGTTCAAAAAAACCACTCCATTGCAGGACAATTGACAAAAGCAAACCACCAATCCCCAACCCCTTGATGCTAAGCCACAACCTGACTCCTTGAAGCAATACATGATCCCAAATAGTCCTACAAACAAAGGAATCAACTTATCAACCTCAGCCTAATTTAGACTCTTGTGAAGACAAGATATCAGGATTCGCTATATTCACCAAATCTTTAACAACTCTTCTCTTATGTAACCCCTTAGACATTCAACATTCTAGGATAAAATCTTCATTTGGTTACATTATCAATCCCCAAGCATCTAACCCCTTTTCTCTTAGTTCTCTGAGGTTGCTTATCTAACTAATTTTCTACCAAATTATTAGCGTTTTTCCTCCTGCCTATCCCCTCTTTCTTAAGCCTAACCAAATTTCTATACGGAGTTGTCAAGGAAAAACCCAAAGTTGCAAGAAGTTCTTGGCGCACTTGGTTTTCTCTCTCATCCCCAAATAGATCAACAATACTTTTGTTTCCCTCAAATAATCTCTAGAGGGAGTTGTTAGGGAAAAACCCGAATCTTCAAGAAGTTCTTAGGGCTTCCCTATCTTCTTTAAAATCACGCAAATTGTCCTTCTGATTCCATGAGTCTGCAAACTCATTTCCTTTTTTCTTGTCTCGAAAACCTTCCTCTCCCAACCTTGTCTTCACCTGTTCATATACTTCCAACAATCTATTCAATACTATTCAATTCTTTCGTTTCCCTCAGACATAGCTGGAGCCTCCAACTCTGATCTCGCAGTCAGGCACCTTATTTGCTGCATCTCTGGTTCTCTTTCTTCCACCTTATTACCCTGTGTCTTCTTTCTCAACCTGTAATTCCTCCAACTGAACTGTTGATCTCCTATCCTTCTCATTCTTTTGGGCCCAAAAGAAGCGTTCACATGAAAGGAGGGCTCCTGTCCACTGGAATGTACAAAAGCCTGAATATCACCCAACCCAACAAAACTGTGATCTGTGTGAATTTCCTTTGGGCCTTAAAAAAGCCCATATCTTCTAGCCCAGATTTCAGCACTTGGCAGTATGTTGCTTGCCCAGTATTGGGCCTAGATTCTATTTAATACCACTATCTTTGTCTCTTCTAATCAAACTAGGATTGCCCCAAGAAAATCTTAATTACTTACATTACGTTGCTGATACCCACAATTCCAGCATTGAAATCTCTCACCACTCCCCCTATTCAAGGCAAGGTCAATCTTTCCCGGAATAGATTCGTTCCTTTCTTGGACTCCTTCACCAGAATTCCTACGGATCTGCGGTCCCTTGCCTGAGATTTTTCTGGTCCTACTTCAAAGGTAGTCCGATTGCTGTCCCAGAGATGATGTTTAATATTCCCAGCTACAAATCTTATGTTCAAAGAACCACAACCCATGCAACAAATATTGGTACAGCTTTTCTGTAAGCAATTGCTGCTCCCTTCCCTTCTAAATTTCCTCTCACAATTCCATAGGAACTCATCCATCCCTCCTGCCTCCTTCCTTTCCGGAATACATATCATCTTTGTGACCTTAAATGAAATCATCTCCAGGGAAACGAATTTACTGAAGTTGTTAGGTCTCAATCTTAGCATAAGGGAATGGTTTTGTGCCCTAAGGTTCTTTATCCATGGATTCTTGGTTTTGGCCAAGAGAAAAATAGCAATGTTTTAAAAGGCGAAGGCACAATGCGAGCCGTTTAACACTTAAAGGTGAGGCATCGGCTTTAAGGTGTTGGGGCGTAAGACTTTTCAGAATTTATTTTTAAGATTAAAAAATTATATATACTTTGCATACTACTTGGCGGCCGTTCAAAAATTGCTAACTTGAATACATGACATAAATCATGACAAGAGATAGCTATACTATTACAAAGCTCAAATTATTTCCATGATCTAAGATACAACTCTCTGTTATTTTGGAACGATTGAGGTTCAAGAATTCTAGAAATCAACTCATATTATGGGATTCCTTTTATACAAACATGCATTTAAAATTTTTGAACCAATTTTACTTGAGAATCACACACCCAAAATGCATAAGCCTCGACTAAAAAGGTGCAAAAGGCATTAGCCACAGCATATAATGCGTTAGCTTTTTTGGAATTTGGTATTTTAGATTGAGACTCAAGGCATTTTAGGCATGTTGCACCTTGAGGTGAGCCTCCATTAAGCCTTTTAAAACACTGGAAAATAGTGTCAATGTGTGTAAGCCATCTTCTTTTTTCCATGGACAGAAGACTTTGGTAAAACCGTTTTCCTTTCTTTTCAGTAATTTTGAAAAACTCAACATTGTCCCCAAAAGAAAAAAAACTTATTGCCTAATGACCATTTGACCTCTCTCATTCTACCACCAATCAAACACTATTCAGCTTAACATCTTTGCCAGACTAACAAGAATGTTTTTCAACTTGACAGCAAAGTAATTTCACAGAAGGATCATAGATAAATCATGTGTAAACTCAACAGCAAAGTGAGGCAAATAACTTCACTGGAGCAGAGAAAAAAACGACAGAAACATGTATCAATTGAACAGCAACTAACTTCACCAGAGAAGCAAAGAGGAACATGTATCATCTCAACAGCAAAGTATCTTTGCCAGAGGACAAGAGCCAAAACCTCATGGTCGGAGTGGGCAACCTGGCCATTTACATGTCCAGCTTAACCATGCAATGTGTCTGACCAACCTGGCTGTGTACTTAGTTGGCCACAACCCTGATAATGGACGGGTACTTTTAATATGAAATGTGGTATGTGTTAGCCAATCATGGCCATGTTACTCAGCCATGCAAAATGAAAAGGATTTGATAGTTTTTAATTGAGTATTGGGGCTCAGTCGGAGCAATTCATGACTCTCATCACTACCAGGATAAAATTATTTTGTGTGCATTAATGCTTGGCCAATCAAGGAGAATTGACAACCAATTCAGATATTGATAGGTGCGCACAATTCAGAGTTTGTGTTCAGTCTAAAAACTAAAGACTTGACATACCGGATAAAGGATTGCCTATTCTGTCAGGAGTGATTTAGATAATTATTATCCTCATCAAAATTCATTAGGTCTTTATCTTTATCTTTATTGGAGTCCCTATTCCAGGAAGTGCAATTTTGATGGGGTCCTGAATCAGGACTCTTAGGAGTTAGCATTATGATTAGCATAATTGTAGAATAGAATCTTCCTCAATGTCACCCCAATCAATTTCAAATCTAGGTCACATGGTTTCCTATAACTAATTAAATTAATTGTGATCCCCTTCTATCTCCCTACAACTCGCCTCTCTCTCTCTCTCTCTCTCCGCTCTCAAATTTCATTTCTTCTTTCTCACCTGCTCCTAATTTCTCTCTCATCCTAGTTTCTCATTCTTGTTCTGATTACCAATATAATCTAGTTCTAGTTCATTGTTATCCTCTTCATTTCTTCTTTCTCACCTGCTCCTAATTTCTCTCTCATCCTTGTTTCTCATTCTTGTTCGGATTACCAGTATAATCAAGTTCTAGTTCATTGTTATCCCTACAACTCGCCTCTCTCTCTCTTTCTCTCTCTCTCTCTCTCTCAAATTTCATTTCTTCTTTCTCACCTGCTCCTAATTTCTCTCTCATCCTTGTTTCTCATTCTTGTTCTGATTACCAGTATAATCTAGTTCTAGTTCATTGTTATCCCCTTCTTTCTATCTCCCTACAACTCCTCTCTCTCCCCACCTTTCCACTCTCTCAAATTTTATTCTTCTTTCTCACCTCCTAATTTCTCTCATTATTGTTCTGTTTACCAGTACAACTTGTTCTAGTTCACATTCCGTTTCCACTTCCATACAAATTCCTAAATCCTAGCTTGGGGAACATTTTTATAAGAAACAGTAACATGATCGCACATTCCTTCAGCAAATACAAACACCAAACAACACATCTCAGAGATCCAATATGACTTATTTATACTCTTATAGTTTATGCAAGAACTTAATTTAACATGCGTACATTAAATAGAAAATTGAGAAACTTACCCGATGATGTTGGGTCAATTGTCTCAAAAAATTCCTTCAACAATTGCTGATAAAATTCAGCGTCATCAAGAAGTTCAGGATCACCATCCACTCTTGTCTCCTAAATAGAATTGAAATTCTAGATAAGTATGGGTTAGATGAGTATCCTGTTCGGCTGAACGGAATGTGACTCTTAACATTGAATCCTGCAAATGTTGATAGTTATCATATTTTATAAGGAATCATGTTTTTCTACTTTTTGGACTTATCATATCTCTGCTTCTTGTTCTCCAATTATCATTTAGTCATTTGTAAATTGGGGGCAAAAATACTTTGGCATTCGGTCATATGAAAAAATATAAGACTGATTTTGTTGATAAAAATTGCCAAACAACTGTAACACTTAACATAATTCACTAAAGCATATGCACGGTAGGATTGATTGGTACCTCTTCCTTAGAATTGGTGACCACATCAGGAACCTGCCCAGGGAAAAGCCACATAATCAGTCCTCACAAAGCATAAAAATGCAAACCTTACCATGCACTTGTCAATATTTTGATTGTGACTTTGACTTCTGAAAAACCGCTATTGCCTGCACCAAGTGAAAAGAGAGATTGACAAACTTACAGCTCCAAATACCCCAACCATTGACCTCCTTTGCTGCATGCTTTTTATCATTCTACTTGGATCCCTCATATATGCAGCCACTTGTTCACTAATATTCTGTCATTAATAGGAGAATCAGCCACTCAAGTTGCAACTCTTACAAGGTCCAAATGTTAGTCAAAGAAGGGCCAAACCTGATTGAAGGCATGTAATTTGCCTTTAATAGCAGCAGCACCAGTTGTCACCTGTGTCTTTCTCTGCCATTTATCCACTGATTTGTCTCTAAAAGAAGCTATTCTACAGGAAACAAGCAATAACAATCATAGCAGACTCAAAATATGATTATTTGCACAAATGCCAGGCAATGAGAGGTAAGGACCCAAAAAAAGAAATGGACACACCCAAAGGAAAAAATGCCATCATGCACACGAGTAGGAAGCATCTGAATTTGTAATAGTATGAAAAACCATAATAACAATCTTCAAGAATATGCACTATGAGGGAGAAGCATATTTTGACTAATATGCACATAATAAAATGCAAATTAGGTAATGGATCAGTTCCAATCAACACAGTCTTTCTTCAAAGAGTAAAGAAATTTCATATTTAAGGAAAATTTGCACAGCATGACCTTTATAATTTGTTTAAGGTTATTCATGAGACCAGACAAAACCCATGGGGACGTTAGTTGTTGGAGCTCTCCCAAAAACACAACATACTAGAAAATTTTCAAGATCCTGTACTGAGCAATACAATCCAAGCATATCTACCAGATAGAGATTCACTTATAGAGTAAAAGTAGTTTTCCACTCACATGAGGGTCCCACCATGTCCTTTCAAAGACTATGCTAAGTTCAAAAGCATAGTCCCAATCACAAGAGCATGAAGCATATAAAAGTACCCCACCTTCACAAACACAGAGGTTGTCCAAGTTTAATTGAACTTCACTTATTTTCTCCCATAATGTCCACAAAATTACCAGACAGCTCTCCCTCAAAAGAATGGTTGAGCAAATATTGTTGGGAAACGTCACAAGTAGATTTAAATATAAAGAATAAGCATCCAAAATGAGGATCAATACCTTGAATGCATTTGAGATATACGTAGCCACTCTTTGTCAAGTTCCATCCCTTCGTTCCTAAAAGCTTCTGAACCCTGGGAATTTTGTTTGGAATTACCTTGAATGAATGAAACATATTCAGACAACTTGCAATAGTATGATCCATCTTTTTGCAATTAAAGTTATCTTCCTCTTTAGCAAGAAATCAAGGGAAATTAGCATTAATTTTGGGGAATAAAGCAACTAAACTAAGGCATATTTTTGACTTCCCATTCCAGAACTTACAAGATTTCCAGAATTTTAGAAACCTCATACAAAAATAAGTAAAATTAATAACAGAATTATTAAAGGAAATCATTGCAGTTATGAAAAATTCATGCTCTTATACATCACTTTATGGTTGAGACAGTGAATCACTAAGAGATACTGAAATATTTGTTAAAGAAATAAAAGAAAAAAGGGCTAAAGAGCTATCATTGACAGTAGGATGCATTCTTGCAGGTGAAAAAACTAAGGGCAGATTTAGTTGTGGAAAACAGTTTTCATTTTCCAAAGAATTTACCAAAAAGAGTCAACTAGTTTTTCAGTTTTGCAAACATTTGAATTAAAAGAGGGAAAAAAAAAACTGGAAACAATGAAAGGTTTTTGTACTATTCACTTGTGGAAAATAGTCTTATTTTCCATTTCCAATTTTTCAAATAATTACACAACTGCAACTTTGTTTTCCAATTTCTAATTTTGTATAGAAAGTTGGAAAATATATTTTTTTATTCTTTTCTAGATTTGCGACTTCTCATATAATTTTCAATAGAAAATTGAAAATTGTAATTATTTGGAACTCTTGAAATGAAAAAAAAAAAAACCTTTTTCCCCAATTAAACAAATCCTTATTGTCTAAATTTTAATACAAATCCCGGAAAAATAGAAAAATAAGCTGGGATTTTTATGATTTTTTGGAAAACTAAAATGAAAAATGAAAACTACTTTCTACCACTAAATAAGCCCTAACTGCTTACAATCTACCAATGCAAAATGAATGCAGCATCATTACAAACAGAGCATCTACATGACTAACAGGGAAATGGTTCCACATGGAAAGTTTCCAAGAATAACTGTTTTTCTCTACGTGAATACATCATAATATGGATCACATGGATGATAAATACAAAATTATGTAACACTGTTAACAGTTAATCATATGCAAAAAATAAAAAAAGTTTCCATACTGCTGCACTTGTTTGGCTCCAGAAAACAAACTTAAGGAAAACCACAACTTCTGTGTATTTATATAAATTAATTGACTCAAAAAAATTTTGCTGCAAATTATTCTATTTTTACATTTTTCTTAATGATATATGCAATTGAGATGTACATAATATAAACGATGATTTCACCAGCTAGCCCCTGAGGTTTGGCAAAATGACATAGACTTCACTTGAGGTTTAAAAATCCCAAGGCCTCCCTTAACATTTGATTTCCAGGAACACTTATATCCCCTCCATCAATTTACCGTCAAATAACCACACAAAATAGCAAAAATTTACTATTTTGCCCTCTTTTGCCTAGACACATGAAATGGCATAAACTTCTTTTTTCAATCACTTGAGAATCAAGGGGAAGATTCTCGAATAGTAAAGAAAGTTGGTGGTGGGATAAAGATGTACAAAAAATCATATAAAGACAAAAAGAATTTGGTATAAAACGTGACAAAAATGTAGAAATAGAGATAACTTTGAAAAATATAAGGAGGCAAGAAAAAATGCAAAAAAGGCCGTTAGTGAGGTTAAATATAGATCATTTAATAGTTTGTATGATAGATTAGGTACAAAAGAAGGGGAAAGAGATATATTTAAACTTGCTAAAGCTAGAGAAAGGAAGAGCAAGGACTTAGGAAATGTAAAATGCATAAAAAGTGAGGATGATATTGTCTTGGTTAAGGACGAAGATATTAAAGAAAGATGGCGAAATTACTTTAGTAAGTTGTTTAACTAAAACCAAATAGAAGGCTTAAACTTAAAATTGTCAAATGAGGAAAAGACTAAAAATATAAGATTTATTCGCAAAATTAGAGTTAACGAAGTTAAGTTTGCACTAAAAAAGATGAAAAATGGGAAAGCTATGGGACCAGATAACATCCCAATTGAAGTTTGGAAATGCTTGGGTGATGACGGAATTATATGGTTAACTAATTTATTTAATACAATTGTAAAAACTAAGAAAATGCCAGATGAATGGAGGAAAAACACTTTAATACCTATATACAAAAATAAAAGAGATATTCAAAATTATAATAACTATCATGGAATTAAAGTTATGAGTCATACGATGAAATTATGGAAAAGAGTAGTTGGACAAAGATTAAGGTTAGAAACGAAGATCTCAGAAAATCAATTTGGTTTTATGCTTAGGAGATCTACCACAGAAGCTATTTATCTTTTAAGAAGATTAATGGAAAAGTTTAGGGAAAAGAAGAGGGACTTGCATATGATATTTATTGACCTTGAGAAAGCATATGATAGGATACTTAGGGAAGTTCTATGGTGGGTTTTAGAAAAAAAGGGTATATGTTGTAGGTATACCGATGTCATTAAGGATATGTACGATGGAGTAATGACTAGTGTAAGGACTATAGATGGAGAAACTAGAGAATTTCCAATTACCATAGGTGTACATCAAGGATCTGCTTTGAGTCCTTATCTTTTTACTTTAATGATGGACCAATTGACTAAGAGTATTCAAAAAGAGGTTCCATGGTGCATGTTGTTTGCAGATGATATTGTATTAATTGACGAAATTAGGGATGGAGTAGAGGCTGTGTTAGAATTATGGAGAGAAGCTTTGAAATCTACAGGCTTTAGGATAAGTGAAATAAAACAGAATATATGAAATGTAATTTTAGTAATGATAGGAGGAATGCAAAGTTAAACTTGATGATGAAGAAATAAATAGCACTTGTAGATTTAGATACCTTGGATCTATTATGCAAGTTGAAGGAGAAATTAAAGATGATGTAATGCATAGAGTTAAAGCAAGTTGGGTAAAATGGAGAAGTGCTTCAAGTGTGCTATGTGATCGTAGAATGCCCTTAAAATTGAAAGGAAAGTTTTATAGGACAGCTATAAGATGAGCTATGTTATATGGATCGGAATGTTGGGCGACGAAAAAACATAATATCCAAAAAGTAAAAGTTGCCGAGATGAGGATGCTTAGATGGATGAGTGGTATAACATTGAAAGATAAATTAAGAAATGAACATATTCGTGGTAAGTTAGGTGCATCTCCTATAGAAGATAAGATAAGAGAGGGACGACTCAAATGGTATGGACACTTGCAACGTAGGCCTTATAGTGCACCTATGAGGAAGAGTGACTTAGTTATTGTAGGGGGTAGTAGAAGGGGTAGGGGTAGACCTAAAATAACTTGGGAGGAGATAGTGAGAAGGATTTAATATCCTTGAATCTATCAAAAGAAATGGTCCACGATCGCATAAATTGGCGGAAAAGGATTCATATAGCCGACCCCACTTAGTGGGACTAAGGCTTGGTTTTGTTGTTTGTTGTTGTTGTTGGGATAACCCATCTCCATCCCATACATAGAGGGCAAAACAGTCAATGTGTTGAAATTTTATGGGCTACTTGACGTTAAATTGATGAAGGGGATACATTTGTTCCAGAAATTAAACGTGAAGGAGGTCCACATTTTTTGCCAAACCTAGAGGCCAATGTCCTTTTGCTCTTTTTTTTAATTTCTTTTTATTATATGTATGTGCATGCAACTGGGCCACTAAGTTGTCTTAAGTAACATAATACTATTAAATCATTTGCAATAGTTTCAAAATAGTGAATGTATCCTGAATATTTTCAAGTTACTGCTTGTGAACATTAGAAGAACCCCCATTGATGCCAAAAATTGTACCTTGATCTCTGCATCCAACATAATGGCAATCATGTGCAGACAAGGAAAAAGAAGGGAGATCCTCGGGTTCTTCTCCAACGCTCAAATCAGTATTGGGATACATGTAATCATAGTATTTGTGAGAGTAATTTAGTGTGTCCTTACCTCAACCAAGACCCCTCCTTAAGAGCCTTCTCCAGGCTTAGTATTCTACATCTTTAATATTAAGAAGGTTATAAGACTTTAATTCTAGGATCGCATCCCTTCATTTCCCTCCATAGTCATCCTTTTTAGTTTACTTCTCTCTCCTTAATATAAAAATGACCCTCACCTTATTTGATCAAGTCTTGGTGCATATAACTTTATCCCCATCAATACTTGGTCTTCAACTCCTCAATGGAGCTGTTTTTGGGATCCCTCCAATAAACCAACACGTTCCAAAAGCTGAGCCATCCCTAAAGCCACATTGTTCACCAAGACTTAATCAAATACTGAAGGGGATAAAAATTACATATGCACCAAGACCTGATCCAGTAAGGTGAGGGCCATTCTTTTATTATGGAGAGAGAAGTAACTTAAAAAGATGATCATGGAGAAAATTATGAAGGGAAATGAAGGGATGCAACTCTAGAATTGAAGTCCTATAACCTCCTTAAAATTAAAGACACAGGACATTAACCTATTAGAAGGGATATTGGTTGAGATAAGGATGCTACAGTACTCTCAGAAATACCATGATTAATTACATCTCGATATTAACTTGAACGTTGGAGAAAGTCACTAGGGGTTTCCCAAGTTCTTTTTTTCCTTTTAGTTGCAGACTTGCAGGTGACAGCCATGGATTAGGGCATGATTTTTGGCATTAATAGTTGGCGTACCACATAGGGGAAGTTTGCTTCCCATGTGACAATCCTTGTGGCTGGAGGGGGAAAAATGGAGACAAGGTGGGGGCATGAACACCTTGCCCAAGTCCTAGTTAGGCTAAAAAAGAAAAGGTGAGGTGCACCTTGGCCCCAATGCCTGGGGTGGCCAACAGACACCAAAAAATATACAAATCAAGACTTGGATTTGATCAAATTCTTAGGTCTAACGTCTTTATAAGACAACCTTTGCCTCATTGCCATTGTGAGCCGCATTTGGGTGTGACGAATGCAACATAAATTAAGTTGGGGATCATCTTGCTCTAACCCAAATTCATTGTAATGATCTGATAGCTTACAAAAGAAGATGTATTGTCATCATCAAGTAAATGACAGTGCTAACATTTTTATAAAATCCATAACAAGGAATAGACAAGTAATGACAATCCTCACACTTCAACATGGGAGCGTCTAATCCAATTTCAAGTCGGATGGAATAATAGAAGCTTTAGGAGGAGTAAATTTTTCCAAGATTATTATATCCCTATACATTTTTTATTACATCCTCATCTTATTCCATTCTATTCCTAAGAATAGACATTCAATGAGCCAAATGTGACCTTAGGGATTGTTAGGGGCTTCAAGGACTACAATCTAATACACAAATTACGAGGGGGGGATTGCAAAATAAGTTTGTGCAATACCATTGGTAGCTTCAGTAATGGATGGATTCTTCTCAAGTAAAGCCTGTCAACATAAAAAAAATGACATTACCACTAGTTAAACAATGAATTCAGAACCAACACAGCCATAAATTGAAAGTATCCAATAATGCATTAGCTGCATCTCAAACAATAAAGCTTATCTTCTTAATCAAGCGAAGCCTGCAAAATCATTTCTTGCACCAGTAATACCTCTTGCAATTCCAATAGAGAATCTAAAGTTTTGTCAGATGATGCAACCAACTCTGAGTATGCTGCACTAACTCCCTCATCCAAATTGCAAAATGAAGACCTAAGCGACTCCTGTAGACAAATAGTCATGTGTAAACCGCAATATTCCAAGATAATATAGAGCTAGTAAAGAGGTCAAATTAAATATCAAAGCATACCTGCGGTAGTCTATTTGAACTTGAGAATGCTTTCTGCAACAAGAATCTAAACTCAAGTGTTTTGTCCCACAAAGCCTTCACCAAAAAAGAGGAAGAAGTTTGTTAGAGCTTTAGTGAAAGAAATAAAGACATTGAATTGCTGATAGGTTAGAATTTAAAAAATAAATCAAAATTAAATCAAACTACAAAACCATAGGGACAGATATTGGTAATAGTCAAGAATGCATTCATAATTATAATGAGATTAAGGCATACAAAAGGAACAATATGCGTATGCTAAACATATAAACCATCTGAAGGTTATGAATAATAACTTAAATCACAAAACAAAAAGACTTTTAAAAAACACTCCAAAGAATCTTCAACTAATAATAGAAAATTTATAGATAGGAATCACAACTGAATTGAACCATATGAAGACCTGCATTTTCATAATACCTTGCTTTCACATGTAGATAGGTTTGCCTGAACAGCCAAGAAGATAAAAAGGCATCATACCTTCTGGTTTTTCACTGCCTGACCTTTTAAAAGATCTTCATCCTTATAGCGCTTCAAATTATTCAAGATGTCTCTGAACGAAGAACAAATAAGGGAAAAATTTACAACCACATACAGCAAAGGAAGTTAGTATGTACTCATTTTAAAAAAGAATTTTAAATCAGAGGACAAACTAGATAGAGGGTCAATTTCTCCATATCCATGTTAGTACTAAAAGAATAAAACAGGGTACAATTGCACATGGCTAATTTGCAAGAGCAGTATAATATGTTCCAATTAGTGCATACACACACATATCAGGACTAAATGGAATATGTAATTCGATTGAATAGCTCTGTTATTATGGCTGTTCTTATCTCCTAACACTTTCTAGGCTATCAAACACCATGTAGATTACTTAATCCTTACAATTTGAAATTGGATTCAATCAAAATTTCATCGTGCAAAATAGTATATTGTTTCCAATTATAATTGGTCAAGAACAAAAATAAACAGCTTCAACATAGAGTAAAATCATTATGACTCTATAATGATGAGATTTTGAATAGCACGTCTTAAAAATTGGAAAAAAAATAAATTAAACTGATTGACATGTACATCACTTGGATTCGTTGTTCCAAATTGCCAAAATAATCCCTTAATTTCCTGATTTTTATCTAACCTAATGGAAATTGAATTTATCCCAGATAATTCAGAATTTCTACCAGACAAATATCCTGTTATTACAATTAAAACCTCAGTTTAATTATATTTCAAAGTGTCAAATCATGCATGTGTACTGTGTAATTTTCTTCCTAAGATGTCCCATTTTCCTCACAGTCAATGCAATGCCAAATGGCTTCCAAATAACAAATGTATCACTTTGCTCAATAATAATGATAATCCCACTCAAGAAGGGGAAATGACCAAGAAGATTCATTACATCTACATGAAACAGGTTAAGTATGAATGTTAATTTATCAATCTCGTCAAGCTGAAATTACAAATATATCTAAATATATAATGAAAAAAATAGTATTGACAAGAAATCTCACTGCTCTTGGTTACGAAGATCCATATATTCTTTCTCAAGTTCTTCCATCTCATCATCTTTTGGCCCATTATTCTGCTCAACGTCATCTCCTTCCTCATCTTGCTCTTCCTCTTCATCTTCATTATCATTTTCTTCTTTTTCCTCGTCCTCTTCCTCCTCCTCCTCATCTTCGTCCTGCTCCTCCATCGACACATTAGCAGTAAGTCAATTAACAACTGACTGTACTTTGTTGGATAAAAAGGACTTTCTTGAACAGGGAAAGGAAAAGAAACACAAGAAATAGAATAAGATATCCTCTTAAAAAATTGAAAAGCAAGAAAAGAAGATTGGAACTAATAAAGTAAAGCATTCCAATCCCTTTGCAGACTATTGATTGTAATCAAACCTCATAAAAATTCTTATTCACGCTAAGAGCTAGTTTCCCAGTCTCCATGTAATTGTCCTCTTCTGAATCACTTTTGTTTTGAGCTGGTCTCGATCGTTTTGAAGCTGATCCCATTCTAAATCCCTGAAATTCAAATAATAAAACAGTTCTTAATGACCCTACGCCCCTGATTAGATTTCTACAAGGAGGGGAAAAACAGGAAAAATAACTATTTCCTTATCCCTGCAACTTGGAGGCCATACATTGGCCTTTTTTCTCTGTCTAATTCAGTTAAATAAAAAAAAAAAGAAAAAAAAAAATTTCAGTCTAGTCTTAAATTTTCCTGCAACTCAACGAAGCTAAATAGTTAAGCTCTTGTTTATGTTTCTTCGATCTGCCAGGGTTAGTTAAGATCATGTTTTGTACCTCTATTCCTTCAGATATGACAAAATGGAGAAATTAAGACATGCATCGAATAAGTGTAGGTCAAAACCACCTTAAACAACCATTAAAGGTCCCAAAAAAGTTATATAAAAAACCCAAGAACAATATAATAATAATTTTATAAAAAATAATAATAAGAACACTAGAAGCCCCAATTCGACAAGGAGTAGAAGAAGAGGAGAAGCTTGCACTTACAATCACGACAATCATGAAACTGTCAAATTCTACCTTTCTCATTCTGTGTTTTAGTTTCATATTAGCCATTGCATTTGTTCAGAACCACTCATCACATTCTACAATGTTTATATAACTTGCATACAAGCATGTAAGTCTTTTGCCTAAGGTATTTCGATTCTAGCAAGAGTTAGCATAGGCATATCGGTTGCAGATTTGAATCATGCACGTGTCAATTCATAATTCAGGATAATGCCTCGAACTAATAAGAATTAGGAGAGACTCTGTAAAGGTGAGTTAACAGAAGGCTGATTTAATCAAAATTTGGGCGTGGGGGGAACTTAACTTTGAACTACTAGCTAGGGTTATTATGGATAAAATACGGTGTGAAAATGGGCTATCATAAGTTGTCTGGGAAAAATATGATGTCAACAA
Source organism: Malania oleifera (assembly GCF_029873635.1). Classification (NCBI taxonomy): domain Eukaryota; kingdom Viridiplantae; phylum Streptophyta; class Magnoliopsida; order Santalales; family Ximeniaceae; genus Malania; species Malania oleifera. Next base: position 35,115,460 of record NC_080426.1, on the reverse strand, counting down.
CCCACTCTAAATCAATTCCTCAAATGAATTATATGTGGGTCCACATTTCGTATTGTTGGCTACATATGCTAAAATCAAGCCATTTAGGGTGTTTATAAAATTAATGCTAGCAATAATTAATAACACAACTCATATTTTAACATTTGACATATCAGTGATATCACAAAGTTGTGTAGAACGCAGTATGCATTAATAATTCTAACTTGGGGGTACTCACATCATAAAAATAAGTAGTGTTATATTGCATGCCCATTTGGAATTCAAAGGTCAAATTAATTGTAATCCTCACATGTATTGGATGATGAATATCTACACATTAATATTCCATTATGTTTCTATGTATGCAAGGATATAAAAATCCCAGATAATTTACATAGTCAGCATCTACAAAATAATATATGAACTCATACAAATAAAGTAGAATAACACCCCACTAGAGTTAAATACTAAAAAGAAAAATAATAGAGTGAACTTGATGATTAAGAACATGATCTCAAGACATTATATTTAGTGTAAAAGCTTCACACAGCCACAACTAGGTAGCGATGTTCTGAAAATTGGACTGGAAGGACAAACCAGCAGCCTAACTGGGTCATGAATCAACTGGTCAGACGGGCTGGTTGACCCAGATGACTTCATCATGACGTAATAAATACATATAAATTTCACAAAATTATAAAAAATATATATATGAAATAATTTTTAATTCAGTTTTAAAAAAAGGAAAAAAAAAACCTAGATAATTCTTACAATATAAAATGGTTGTTATATGCATATATATAAGGACAAATTTCTAAAGAAAATTATTTTTCTCTAAGAACATTCAAATGCCATTTAAAAGGGAAACAAAAATAAAATAAAAGAAAATAAACTAAATTAATCTAAGAATCGCAACAGCATATGAATAACGAATCCGACAAGTAATTAAAAGGTGGAAGTAACAAAGTAATCTGCACTCCAGAATGTGGTCCCAAAACCAACCTAAATTTAAACATAAAGATCATTAACTAATAAACCCAAAAGTGAAATAAAAAAAAAATTTAACGAGCCAGAAACGTAAATAGAGATCTAAAATGAAAAACCATACCTTAATAAAAAGAATTTATTTATTAAGTTTGGACGAGGTGAGGAGCAGGAGCTGGGATGGGCTTTTTTAATTAAACCACAATGAAGGAGCTGCGGGAAGCCGGGTACTGGAGTAGCAGCTGTGGGCTGCGGGTACAGGACGTGGAGGAGCTACGGCCGGCTTGGAGGAGCAGGAGCTGCGGCCAGTGCTGGCCTGCGCCTTCTTGAAGGGTGAAAACTGAAAAGTGGGAAAAGAAGAAGAAACCCTAAACATGGTAGAGACTAAAACAGCAGAAATTGGGCTGCGGCACTTGGTGGGCTTCTTGGGCCTAAGAATAATGAAACAACTGAATTTGGGCTGTAGCCAAAAAAATAAAAATAAAGTGGCTGCATTGGGCTTTGATGAGTCAACACCGGTTCACTCCCTGTCACCCCGGGTCATTCGGATCGTCGGTTCAGTCCGGCTTTTCTCGGGTCAACTTGCGTCGATATTTAATGTTAATCCAGACCAGGGAAGCAGCTTATTTCTAATCCACCCAATTGAATTGGTCGGTGTGATTTAATTTTCAAAACATTGCTAATAGCTATTAGTTATAAATAAATTTTAAACTAACATCACAAGCTCCTCAATCCGTCACAAAATAATTAGTAGAATATATATTCTATCAAGTGCCCAAACGCTCCCTTAGAATGTCTATTATAATATGTCATGAAAAGCTAAATGATCTAATTTGGTATAAAGCTTGTCAATATTCATCAATGCTCGTAAATAAGTATATCCATGCGTATGGTCCAATGATAAAACTGATGAGTCAACACCTACCACTGCTCCTCTAATCAAGCTATCAATCACTCCATCGATCAAGCCTCCATTATCTTTGTGAATCTTGGCTAAGATTACTCTGAATTCAATGTGTATAGCTCCTGCATTCATCATTGATTATGTATAAAATGACATGTATAGCAATGTATTATTAAGAAGAAAATATACAAAATTAATAATTCTCTTCTTGGTATTAGAGCCCACCAATTCCTAAAATCGACAAGTCTCTGCGACCTCTCCGCCGACGAATCTATGCCGTGAAATTTTCCCTCGCCGGTGCCATATTCTATTTCGGGTGCTTGGCCGCACCCGCATTGCACTTCCCTCCCAGCTTGCTTCCGCCTTCAACTTCCATAGAAAATTCGCGGTTTGTCTCTCGTCCTTGATCTTGACGGCGAGTTCCTCTAGGTCGACTGCGACCAAAACTACGTCTCTTCCTCCTACCACCCTGCTCGTTGTAGCTTCGATCGGTGCTCCCTCGCCAGAGCCAACAGCTGCGGCGATGACTGCTTCTCCGCCCCCTGCCCCAACTACAACAACAACACATACGGTGTCTTCCCCGACAACTCTCTACCGCAGCTGTGTAGCACAACCCTTATCTCAAATTCAACATTTCAAGGACTAATTGTATCTCGATGCAAAAATTCCGAGGAAGTGTGGCACAAACTCAAAACTACCTATGCCAACAAATCTACTACTCAGATGGTTAGTCTAATTGATTCCCTCACCAAGGTCAATCAAGCAAGAAAGAGCATTTCTGAATTTATGCAAATTATTAAAACCATTATTGATGATCTTGCTATAAATGGGTACAATATGAGTAATGGAAAAATTGTGGTACATACACTTAATGGTCTCACCAATGATTACAAAGAACTCAAAGCTGCCTTGCGTACAAGAGAATCACCCATATCCTTTGAAGAATTAGTAAAAAAACGCATAGACTATGAAACGAGCCTCAAACAATTACACTCAACAGACTCTCACATCACTGCCCAATAATCACAAAAGCAACACAGCAAGAAAGGCAAAAACGACACCTTCAATTCCTTTCCAAACCAATCTTGATTCAGAGGAAACAATAATGGCTACCTAGGGAACAACAACAATCAGCTCCAACAGAATTCCTATAGAAACCGTGGCAACCCAAATTTTTCAAGCAGTTTACAAACTCAAGGACTCTTGTCAAACTACTCAAATCAGACTTGGCAACCTAACTTCAATGGGAATCAACCTTGAGTTGTCTGTCAATTGTGCGATAAGTCTGGCCATGTTGCCAAAGTATGCAGATCACGTTCCTTACCCATCACTTGGCCACAAAGCCAACTTCACTCATGACACTCCGAGTAATCAGTCAGGTTGGATAGTTGACTCTGGGGCATCTCATCACATCACCTCAGATTTGCATAACCTATCCATTTACTCTGAGTGTGGTAGCAATAATGATGTCATGGCTGGAAATGGTAATTACGTTCCTATCACTCATATTGGATTTACCATTCTTAATTCATGTGATTCCACTTTCAAACTCAATAATGTTTTGTGTGCACCTAACATCAAGAAAAATCTTCTTTTTGTCTCTCAATTTTGCTTTCAGAATAACACCTCCAATGAAATTTTTCTTGATTTATTTTCTTGTGAAGGATCTAACCACAGAGGCATCCTTGGTGCGAGGCCGGAATAGAGGAAACATTTATGAGTGGCCTACTTCAGTTTGCAGAACAATCTCTTCACCACAACACTCAGCTCTCACAACAACCTTGTCCAGATCCAAACTTCCCACCATTAGTCTCTGACACAGTTGTCTTGGTCATCCATCCTCCAAAATTCTTCATCAAATCATTGCATCTCATAAACTACCTTTCTCTAAGTCCAGTTCCTTGTCTTATCATTTTAATGCATGCTTATGTAATAAAAGTCACAAACTCCCTTTTGGTGTCTCGTCCTTAACTTGTTCTAGACCTTTGGAAACTTTATTTATGGATGTTTGGGGTCTCGCTCCTCTCCCCTCGTTTGATAATTTTCATTATTACGTTATTTTTGTGTGGATTACTTTACTAAATATACTTGGTTGTATCCCATCAAGAAAAAATTGGATGTTACTTCTACATTTGAACGATTTAAATCTCTTGTTGAAAACTATTTTTCTACAAAGATTAAAACAGTTTATATAGATGGAAGTGGCGAAGCCACCAGCCTCGGACATTTTCTCTCACGAGTTGGTATTCAACATCTCAAATCTCCTCCCCATACCCCAGAACATGTCGGCATGACTGAGCGTAAACATCACCATGTTGTTGAAACTGCACTAGCCTTGCTACATCATGCATCTGTTCCACTCAAATATTGGTCCTTAGCAATTCAAGTCATCGTTTACCTTATCAACCGAATGCTCTGTCCTGTAACACATAACCAATCTCCATTCTCTCATCTCTTTAAGCAATCACCTAATTATTTATCCTTGAAAACATTTAGTCGTTTGTGTTATCCATGGTTGCGCCCCTACACCTCTCACAAACTCCAACCACGGTCCCATCCTTGTATATTCGTTGGCTACTCTACTCCACATCATGCCTATATGTGTCTTGATCCCTCCACCAATAAACTCTACATCTCTAGACATGTCGTTTTTTTGGAACACACATTTCCCCTTCAGAATATCAAGTCTCACACTGCGTCACCTTTCATCTTACCTTCCATCACCAATTGGTTATCTAAATCAACTCAAGTGTCCACTCCTACAACTTCTCCTAATCACTTCCAAGTGCCTGTCACCTCCATCCTTCGAGTTGAATTTGCATTTCCTCCTCTTTGTTTTTTTTTTTTTTTGAATATCGCCGGGTGTCCACAACCGTCAACGACGTCCGTTTTACGGTCCGCCGCACCGGTCATGACTAATCCCACGCCTCGTGGATCCGGCCCCACATCACCACGAGGAAGGTAAACCAGGAGCCCAGGGGAGGAATCGAACCCGGGTGGCACAAAGGCTAACCTTGTGAGAGGCACACCCGGTTATTACTTCTACTTCACATGGTGAGTCTTATAATTATTAAAGTGAATCTCCCCACCAGACCATTTCATCCTTGGGACCCTCCTCCACGCCTCCACCATTAGATGCATCAACTCCTTCCCAGGTAAGTATCTCATCTACAATTCTAGCACAACCTCATCCTTATAATACCAGGCTACGCAATAACATTACAAATCCAAAACGTATCTTTGACCTTCACACAACCACCACTCCCTCCACTATTGAACCTTCCACGTTCAAACGGGCCCAGCAACACCTCTCCTGGCGACAAGTCATGAGCGACGAATACAATGCCTTACTCTCCAATCACACATGGTCTCTTGTTCCACGCAATCCTACACAAAACATTATTGGGTGTAAGTGGGTCTATAGAATTAAGAAAAATCCTGATGGGTCCATAACTCATTATAAAGCTCGCTTAGTGGCTAAAGGTTTCCATCAACGACCTGGGATAGATTTTTCTGAAACCTACATCCTAGTTGTCAAACCTACAACTGTTCAATTATTACTTACTCTTACTATGACTGACAATTGGCCTCTTCACCAATTGGATGTAAATAATGCGTTTTTGCAGGGCTCTTTACATGAGGCGGTTTTCATGGATCAGCCCCCTAGCTTCACCAACCCCAATCTTCCTAATCATGTTTGTTGCTTACACAAGACCATATATGGGCTTCATCAAGCACCTCGTGCATGGTACCATGAACTTCACAATTTTCTTATCTCGGAAGGCTTCACCAACTCTTAGTTGGACACCTCCTTATTTATGCTTCACTCTTCCAGCACACTTCTTTATTTATTAGTTTATGTGGATGACATCATCGTCAATGGATCCTCTACTGCTCATGTGACTACCTTCATCACCAATATTTCCAAACGATTCTCTTTTAAAGATCTTGGTAATCTCACATATTTTCTTGGGATTGAAGCTCACTTTACCTCTAATGGTTTGTTTTTGTCTCAAAGGAAATATATCCAAGACCTCTTGCATTGAGTTAACATGGACAATGCCAAGCCTTTCTCTACCCCTCTTGCTACTATTGAAGCTCTTATATTGTTAGATGACTCTCCACCAACTGATGCTACTTTGTATCGTCAAACTCTTGGGTCATTACAATATCTCTCGTTGACACGTCCTAACGTGTCCTTTGCCGTTAACAAGTTATCTCAGTTCATTCTCCTTCCACTCTTCATTGGTTTGCAGTTAAACACTTGCTCCGTTATCTGGTTGGAACTCTTAACTTTGGCATCATAATTTGCAAAAAATCACCACAGATACTTCATGCATTTTCCATTGCATGCTGGGCTGGTGATCCTAATTAGCAGACTTCAACCTCTGCTTATGTTCTTTTTCTTGGTGCCAATCCCATCTATTGGAGTTCTAAAAAGCAAAAGATTGTCGCTCACTCCTCCATCGAGGCTGAATACTGAGCCATCGCCTCTACTGCAACTGAAATAAATTGGGTAATGAATCTTCTTCAAGAGTTGCGTGTACTTGTAACCTCTACTCCGGTTATTTACTGTGATAATGTGACTGCTACTTATGTCTGTGCCAATCCAATCTTTCATTCTTGTATATAACACATTGCTATCGACTTCCACTTTGTTCGTGATCAAGTTGTTAGAGGTCGCCTACACATTTCCCATGTTCATACTTCTAATCAACTAGCTGACTCTCTTACCAAGCTGCTACCTCGATCCTCCTTTCTTTCTCATCGAACCAAGATTGGTGTCCTCAATAGCCAGTCAATCTTGCAGGGGCAGGATAAGTCAACACCTACCACTGCTCCTCCAATCAAGCCGTCAATCACTCCACTGATCAAGCCTCCATTATCTCCATGAATCTTGGCTAAGATTACTCTGAATTCATTGTGTATAGCTCCCGAATTCATCATTGATTATGTATAAAATGACATGTATAGCAATGTATTATTAAGAAGAAAATATACAAAATTAATAATTATCTTCAAAAACACACTTTTAATTATATTATTTTTTAGAACATGTGTGAAAACATATAGAAACAATGCCATAATTTGTTTAATTGTGACATGTTATGTTAACAATCAACCTTTACACGTAAAAGCATCACATAAGTTGTCTTCTTAATTTGGAAAACCGTATCATCATAAAATATTTTGATGATGAGAGCGCGGTTTATTAAAATGATTATGACACACCCTAACAATGGCAACACAAAGAAAAACATTAAATATAAATTAATTCAACTTCTTGACCATGTTTTTCTAGTGAATGCCAACCATCATATATGTATGTTATGCAATTAATTTAGTATGCACCAAGTATGTTATTTGACTATCCCTTTTACTAGCGGAAGGCGATGAATGAAGGCCCTTGGATAGTCTATGGAGCACTTTTGGTTTTGGTTAGAATGGAACCTTCTCTACAACTCAAGAAAGTTTGATTTAACAAAGTAGCAATTTGGGTCGTGTGGAAGGTTTACCAATTGCATACTTCGAGATAAAAGTGGCTCAGAAGATAGGGAGAAAATTGGGTAATGTCATTGATTGATTTATTGATGCTGGCAAGCAAGGAGCAAGCAAGAATGAGATTAGGAGCAAAACTCAATCTAGATGAACCATTGCCAATGAGAAAATGTCTAAAAATAGAATATGATGGACCAAAATGATTCAGATATGAAAAAACCTATAAAATTTGTTACAATTATGGCTTTCGTTGGGCATGTGGAGATCATATGTTTTATTGATCATACAGAGGAAGCAAGGAAAAATTTTGGATAAATGTCTTAAGAGCAACATTAAAAGAAACAACAATGAGATCATTTTAGACCCAGCTGCAGATTTGTATGTAGGGAGGAATAGATCTTGCTCTACTATGAAACATAAGAGATTTTAATAAGCAAGAAAGGGAAATGAAGAAAAAAGGACTATGTCGTCTAAATCTTATTTGAGAATAGATGTAAGTGATAATGAAGGAGAAGAACAATCAGCAAAAGAGGCTAGGTAGATTCCAAAAAAAAAAAAGATAACAAATGGCATGGAAAAATATCAGAGAGCTAGAGAAGATGATAAAGAACTAAAGCAATAACACCAAAAAGATAAGGGTGATCTATTTACATTAATAAAAGACTCTTTGGGCAAGTAAAATTTGGTGAGGTTAATCATCTTTGAAGGGATTTCTATTAACAAACCACAGTTAATGTAATGACCTCAAAGAATTATGGTATTTAAATAATAGAGGGAGGAGGGAAAAAAATTGTAAATGAAATTCAACAGGGGCCTCGTCGATGAAGTGGCTTATTGGGCTCGTCGACGGGGGCGCGTTTCGTCGACGAGAAAATACCGAGAGGCTATTTCTCAGCCCTAAATTTCATTGACGAGGAATAAGCATTTGTCGATGAACTTCCTTCGTGACCTTGTCGACGAGGTGACGTGTGTCATCGACGAAGGTCAGTATATAAATAGCCCTAAAACCGGATTTTAGCATAGATTGTTCAGAAAAATCACACTTTCTCTCTCTTCTTCGGTTTTCACTTCTTCTCTCTAAGATTCTAGGCTCATTCTTCGTCGAATCGATGATCCGAAGCCGCCACGACACTTCTGGGGAGGTTCTCTTCAAGTCTATAGGAGTGGATCGTTGGTGGGGCTATATTGAATTTCATCCCAAATTCAGGGTAAGACTTTTTATTCAGAATATGACTTACTTACAGTTATAGAAAGTGTAGTGGTCAAAGAAATACTAAAGTTTTGTTTTAGAAGATGTTGTTTTCAGGGTGTGGATCAGGAAACCTGCGGGTGTAAGACTAGACATTGTAAGGGGTTTTATAGAAATCAGGTAAGGGAAATATGCTATGCCAGTAAATAGAGATTTTTACCAGTAAAATATAGTATATGTTTATGGGTTTTCAGAGTAGGAATTATACAACTTTATAAATTATATTTAATGAGTTCTTAAATATTGTGTGGCATGAGAATATAGATATAGTAAAGAATTCTATGCTGCTTTTATAGAACTACGGTTATATAGTTTCTACGGAATCAAGATATGCAAAAATACAGTTTATTACAAAGCTAAAGCTATATACTATTTACAGAATCATGATTTACCAAATATATACAGAAAGATGGTTTTACAGTATTTTCAGGATCATGATTTATAGTACATTCAGATAGGAATATGTTTTTACAGTTTTCATAGTACCATGATTATATAGTTTTATAGAACCATGACATACAGAAATACAGTTGATACAAAAATATAGTTGATACAGAAATACAGTCTATTACAGTGTCATGGTTAATACAGTTGATACATAATCATGGTAAAATAGATAGATTTTATATAGAAATGTATTATATAACATTAGACTTTGATGGACCATTACAAATCAGTTTACAGAGTACGGTACCGTAGCTATTTACAGTTTAGAGTGCAACTACATAACTCAGATAGTACGTAGATTTACAATAGTCAATCATGCCTATATAGTGGACAGGCTCCCCGTCAGTTAGGGTTGAGGAGGCTGATATGACTTTCAGAGTATAGTGACTTTATCTTGGCAGGCTAGCCAGTGATGGGTCTCGCCTACGGGCCGCACAACCCTGTCATGAGGAGTTAAATCATGACATACAGTTATCCATCTAGGGAAGTTTTCTCAGTTATTATATGTATACTCAAATTTACAGAAACAGTAGATGTATCTATGAATATTAGAAGTATTATGAATAGAAAATTTATAAAGACAATTATGTTAAGTAAAATAGGTATAAGCTATACTGTATGTTATTTAAACAGGTTTTCTCAAATACAGTTATCTATAGTATTTCTAAACACTGCTGTGACGCACCAATTTTCGTACAATTTTTTTATAATAATAAATATTTACGTCATAAATCCACAAATCGGCCACGTCAACAATCCTACTACCATTCATACAACCCGACCCGCATTGGGTATCGGATAAAAAGTTATTTTATTATACAACCTAACAGCGGAAGACAATATATATATATATCAGTCAGAATACAATACCCAGAGTATCAATATACACATAAATACACAATACTATCTCATATCCAAAAACAACACAACCCTAGGGAATCACACCTCCCTAGTCCAAACTCACCCTGTATATCAGGGTCCCAGCTCCCTATGATCACGGAGCTCTACCACCTGGCCTATCTCTGTTTCCTAGAAAAATTTAGATAATTTGGGTGAGACACATCTCAATAAGAAGGAATAGATTATTTACAGTGTGTGGCCAAATGAGTACAATTATAATACACTTTACTTTTCAAATCACTATTTCATCTGAGAAAATACACTGATATTCACATACACATAATCATATAGATATACAACACAAGTTTTTATAAACTTTAAAATCATTTATCAAATTCAATGATTTCCAACACATATTTACACGCGAAGTTCCTGAGAATAGGGAAGATTACCCGCTCATACAGGTAGCTTCCCTCTGCCCTAACACATTATGCAGTCAGGTAGAGCCACATCTGATACCCATCAGGGCACTCACCTTACTCAGTAAGCCCTTAGGCGGAGAGTTTCACTTCGCCTTAATTATTTATATTATTAACTCACACTGTTCCATTTCTCAATTTTATCATTTTTTATTTCTCAATTTCTATTCTTTCTTTCATTTCTCATTTTAGCCAATTTAATCATTCTTTCACTTTTTATTTTCACTTTACTTTCCGGTTCATGAGTATCCTCGGTATCAAATACCAACATCGTCTCTGTAACTTATGGCCACCCTGAGGATCTTTCTATACACGGTATGCTTCCCCCCATGGTCAAGGTTGTGCGACCCGAAGGCTGGATCTAACAGCGGTTGGCCAACTTGGTTAGATCAAATATCATATCACATATCGCGTCCGTAATACAACTGGCCGCCCTAATACCCTGATCCAGACTCAGGGGGCCCAACAACCCTACACAATAACACAGTCGACTGTCACGCCACACGCTCCAAGAGTCCGTGTGGTTGCACTAATACTACTCGCAACGGTATCATGCTGAATATCATAACCATCCAACAGGATTTACCACCACATACCCGCAATCATTATGCGGTATCGGCATTTCATCAATTATATTCCAGTATATCATAATTCAGTTCAATATAAATATTCTCATCATTTTCTGTGCACATTTCATCATCTCATAATATCATATATCATATTTCATGTATTTTTCACATTTTTCCAAAATACTTATTTCTCATGCAAATAATTTCCACTCACAAATAAATACCACATTTCATTATTTTCCAATATCAATAATTCACAAAATCCCATTTTCCAAGCAAAACATTTCTACTCATATAATAATACCATATTACATTATTTTTCACTAATCACATAAGTAATTCTCATCTCAATATTTTCTTAGAAATTACTTATCATTATATTTTACACTCCAAAATACCACAATCTAACATCACTCAAATGTCACACAGTTTATCTGATATTTATATCATAATAATTTTCAGAAAAAATATTATATGCTCATTTTCATATTTTAATTCAAATAATAATTCTAAAAACACTGCTATAATTTATAACCCTTACCTGACTTACTGAGAGTCTCGCTAGAATCCAAAATTTCACGCCCTTGGTGCCCGAAATTTAACTTCTGCAATTTGCATTTTTCCCAAATTAATTAATTAATTTTTCTAAAATAATACCCATCTAACCTTCCTTAGGCCCTATATACCTCAAATTAATATTTAAACTATTATTTAATACCCCCACTTAATTTTCTAAATTTTGCTTGTGGGTCCTAAAATTACACCCTCGGCGCTCACCCGGGTCCTAAATTCCAGAAATCCAACTTCAGCCCCAAATGCTCAATATTTTAGCATTTCTAAATTAATGCTAATTAATTAAAAATAAGCCCCTTAATAACTCCCGCACCCCAAATTTGGGGTTTTGGTCCGACACCCCCACGGGAATTCCATCCCACTGGACTTGTAGAGAATCATCCCTAGATTCTCGTGGTGGTGTCCGTTCGTTAATTGGGCTTATATTTTGCAAGAAATTAAAGAAAAAGGGGAAAATGACTTACCCCGGGGAATATGCTTACGCTACTCCAACCACCGATCCGCTCCGGTAGAAATGACGGCAGCGGCGAATGGAGTCCAGTGGTATTTTCGGATTTTCGATCGGGCGAAAATTCGTACGAAATCGAGGAGAGAGAATAAGCCTGCACGCGCAGGAAAAAGAAAATAAAAGAAGAAGAAAAATCTTGAAGAAGCCTGAAGCTTCCAGGCTTCAAGAAATAATAATAATAATAATATATATTTAATTAATATTAATAATAATATATTTTTATTAAAAATAAATAAATTTTAATTAATTAATTTTTTTTCTTTTAAATCCTAATAATTAATTAATTATTATTCTTATTATTTTTTTTTTAAAAAATCAATCCACTAATCTTTTATATTTCTTTTTGGGATTTTAACATCTGTAATCTAGAATTCGGAACTTATATACCATAATATATGAATGGTATCATTATCCACATGATATGTACATTTTTCTTTTGTTATGTGTCCACACGTTGTTGATCTTCTTGCACCATACCAAATAGGTGGAAAGATTGGGTTGTTTGGTGGTGCAGGTGTTGGAAAAACAATACTTATAATGGAACTTATTAACAATGTTGCAAAAGTTCATGGTTGGTCTTTGATCAACCATATTAAGGCACTGATTTGCATAATTTTTTTTTGTCCCTTTGTTCTTAAAACTAAATGTTGCTCTTTGATCAGGTGGTTTCTCTATGTTTGCTGGTGTCCGAGAACGCACTCGAGAGGGTAACGACCTGTATAGAGAAATGATGGAAAGTGGTGTCATTAAGCTTGGGGACAAGCAGGTCAATGCCCATGTTCTGTCACAATTTGTCATGCCCCATTTTGTTTTAATATTTATTTGGAACTTTTTGATTTCAATCGTGCAGGATGAGAGCAAATGTGCTCTTGTATATGGTCCAATGAATGAGCCCCCCGGTGCTCATGCCCCTGTTGGGCTTACTGGCTTGACAATGGCCGAGCATTTTCAAGATGCTCAAGGGTAGGACGTGTTTCTCTTCATTGACAACATTTTCCATTTTACCCAAGTAAGTGTTCTTGTGTAGGAATATCTATTGGAATTTTCGATGAAAATGAAAAAATTTGACTCAAATAATAGTTAGAACTATCTAAAAACAAATGATGATAAAGTTCATTTAAATGACTTCTCTTTCCTACTATTTGATAAATGTATTATTTCAAAATCAAATAATATTTAAATTAAATAATTTCAACAAATACACTCAGCATTATTTTGTGCAATACAATTAAAGCCTTAGCATCTCAAGTCTTTACTCAAATCCTAACGGTGGTAATCTAAAAGCTTAAGCTATTAGATTGTGACCAAAAATGTATATCTAGCTTTTAGACTTGTACCATGTTAGAATACCACTTTACCCAAAAGTTTAAACTATTAAGTTATGGATCAACAGTGTATATCAAGCTTTAACACTAACAAAAGCAAAATTTACTACACAAAACTACAAGAATTAGTAGCCAGAAAATAAACATTCAGGTCATGCAGCTGGTTTATGAAACTGTTGTTTATGTTTCTCTGATTTTTGTGCTTTAATGTTTTTCTTTCTTTCCTTTAAAAGAGTGACACGAGCTCGCTTGCGTTTTTTGCTAATCTGAAATAGTTGGAATCAAACTTATAGCAAACAAAAAGATAAATCCTACATTAGCTTTTCTAGAAATTGCCAGTGAGAATTAGTCCACTGAAAAGAGCATAATAAGGCCATAAAATAAACTCCATAGCTTCTAAAAGCCCCCTCTCTTTGCGAGACATCACAATGTTGGACATGGAAGCAATACCCTCAGCAATTTGTTGCAGATCAGGACCATATTCTTCTCTACCCGATTTCATTCGGCATTGTGCATATTTGACACAGATGTGGTATACTGGCCGCCCTGAAGCTCTATTTCTAATCCATCATTGCCAGCTTTCACGTAATATGGTGAATTATTATGACCTTCTAATGTAAATAGTTACTAGAAGCATGACTTTCATATTTTGGGTCCTCATATTTTTTGTAAGTAGAAGTTTCTCACAAGTGCTATCATATCTTGATCTTAATATAGCATTTTTATAGTTTTTTTTTTTTTTTTCTATAGCTAACAAATTGCATTAGATTTTAATTAATAAAAAATATGAAAAATTTTACGTTTATTTGAACAACTGTAAAATATTAATTGTTCATGGAAGATATTACAGATATAAATTATCATTTTATGGAAAAATAGTATATGATATTTTTCAATTATTTGTTGACACGATGAATAATAAGCAACTATAGAGCATGTGATAATTTACTATTTTTAAAAAAAATAGAATAAATATTTGATAGGTAATAATATTACTAACTAAATATATACATTATATAATTAATTTTTGAAAAAAAAAATAGGCTCCTTTAATTGGTAATAAGAAATTTTACCATACAACAACCTGTCTCATTGTTGGCCCTTTTTATAAATATGGAGTCGGCATAGCCATAGGCTAGGGCCTAGCTCCCAACATTGAATGAAAAGTGACAAAATACAAAAGAAGCCAGCGAGGATAAATTCCACGCACACCTGCTATAATTAATATGAAACTTTTCTTTAATTAGTGCTATCTTCTTAGCTTTCTTTCATCACGTGTCCAATATTTTATACATATATATATATATATATATATATTCCAAATTACACAAAGTTAATATTATTAACTATTAATTATGCATTATTGTAGGACCAACATTAAATAGATGGTAATATTGTTGTAGTTGGGTTTTTATAATATATATTGTAATTTTTTGGTACAATTATGATATATGTATGATTTAATGGTAAATATTTTTATATAGGACAATGAAATATAAAAATAGGTTCATCGGGTGCTCTTGGCAAGTATGTGGAATTGAAGGAAAGCATTGCCAGCTTTCAGGTAATTTATGATCTAGTTGCCATTGATTAGATTGCATTTGTGGTAGTTCTTCCACATTTTTGTCAAAAGTCAAGAGAAGGCAACATATTTTCTCAAAAAATGAATTGAGAAATTGTTTATGAAGCCAAATTAACTTTTTAAGAAATTTTTGCTTCTACAGTTTCTATCATTTGCACCATTGTTTAGTTATCATGTCATCACCTAGGATAGAATTCCATTCCAAGCTTATGCCTATGATAACTATTTGTAAAAAAAAAATTGTTAATGGCCTTGAGAACCATTGTTTTCATTTAATATGGGAGTTGAGAATATTTTCTTTTTAGGGTTTGGTATGGATGGGGTAATTGGAAGAACATACATGCAATCTTACATTGAATATTGGTTTGTGAAGCCAGATCTGGGACTGTCATCTGTCAGATATTGGCACAACATAGTGTAGCATGTTTATCATTTTGAATTTTAGTTGTTCATTGTCACCTCAGTATTCTGTCCAGAAACAGATTCTTCATTCAAGTTAGTGGGGGCACTGTTTATTTTGAAAATTGTCATTCTCACTGCTCATGAGAACTACTTACAAACAAGTTAACTCCCTTGATAACCAGTTAAGAGTTTTTTCCTTTTTGTGTTTGGAATGGGCTAGGTTATTGGAAAAACATGCCGGAAATTTTACATTGGATGTTGATTTGTAAAATCATGTCTGGGATGGTCATTTGTCAGAGGTGATAGCATGGCGTCATGCAGTATCTCTGCCATTTAGAATTTTAGTTATTCAGTTCACACCTTAGTGTTCTCTCTAGAAGAGATACTTCATGTTAGTGGACACAGTTTATTTTGAAGAAATACCATACTTCCTACCTCGAACTCTAGCTCTCTTCGGCGAGTATCAGCATAACTCTTCTGCCGACTCTAAGCTGCCTTAATTCTCTCCCTAATCAACTCGGCCTTTGTAGAGGCCTGCATAATCAGCGGACCCAGTATCTGCCGCTCACCTACCTGATCGCAGTACAATAGAGATCGACATCGATGACCATATAATGCCTTATAAGGTGTCATCTCTATGCTGGCCTAGTAATTGTTGTTATACACCAACTTGACAAGCGATAGATACTGTATCCAGCTGTCACCGAAATCCAGTATACATGCCCGCAACATATCTTCTAGCATATGAATAGTCCTCTCAAATTGTCCATTCGTCTGTGGGTGAAAAGATGTGTTGAACGTCAGTTGTAATCCCAAGGTATCCTGTAGACTCTTCCAGAAACGAGAAGTAAAATGTGGATCTCGATCCGAAACAGCAGAAACAAGGACACCATGGAGTCGTACAATCTCCTGCACATATAACTTAGCCAGCCGATTCAGAGCATAGTTGACTCTGATTGGAATGAAATGTGCAGTCTTTGTTAGCCGATCAACTACAGCCCATATGGCATCCTGTCCGTGCACTGCAGCAGGTTACCCCGTCACAAAATCCATCAAGATGTGCTC
Organism: Malania oleifera; assembly: GCF_029873635.1. NCBI lineage: Eukaryota > Viridiplantae > Streptophyta > Magnoliopsida > Santalales > Ximeniaceae > Malania > Malania oleifera. Next base: position 35,099,055 of record NC_080426.1, on the reverse strand, counting down.
CCACTTCCACTTGGGGATATCAAGTGGCTGAAGTGGTCCTGCTGACCTTTGGTGCGTTGCCTTGTCTTGCTGACATGTCAGGCATTGCTCTACGTATCGGGTGATCTCTATTTTCATGTTCAACCACTAGAAAGATTCCATCATATTTTGGTACATCTTCGTATTTCCAGGATGTACGGTGTAGATCAAACGGTGTGCCTCCTCCAAAATGTCCTGTTTAATCCCAATGTCATCTGGTACACATACCTTGTTATGGAATCTCAAAACACCATCACCATAAATATTGAAATTTGGATTTAACCCATTATGGACTCCTTCCATAGCCTCAACCAGCTTTGGATCTTCCTTCTGAGTTGTTTGGATCTTCTCCTGTAAGGTCGGTTGTACCACCAAGCTAGCAAGAACAACCTAGTGATTTCCTTCCACCACTTCTAAGCACAACCTTTCTAGGTCCATATAGATCTGATGTTGTACTCCCACTGTAGAGTTTGACATATCCACAAACTTCCGACTTAGAACATCAGCTACCACATTTGCTTTTCCTAGGTGATAGCTAATAGTACAGTTTTAGTCCTTTATCAACTCAAGTCATCTACGTTGCCTCATGTTCAGCTCTTTCTGGATGAAAATGTACTTAAGACTTTTGTGATCAGTAAAAATCTCACACCTTTCACCATACATGTAGTGCCTCCAGATTTTCAATGCAAACACTACAGCTGCCAATTCCATATCATGTGTCAGGTAGTTCTTCTCGTACTCTTTGAGTTGACGAGAAGCGTATAAAACCACCATTCCCTACTGCATTAGAACACAGTCGAGACCCTTCTTAGAGGCGTCACTATAGATAACAAATCCACCATCCCCAGATGGAATGGTAAGAACTGAAACAGTAACCAGTCACCGTTTCAGCTTCTGGAAACTCAATTCACACTCATCAGTTCAATCATACCTCACATTCTTCCTCGTGAGTCATGTTAATGGACTTGCTAAACTAGAGAACCCTTCTACAAAATGATGGTAGTAACCTGCAACGTCTAGAGAACTTCTGACCTCCTGAACATTTTTCGATCTCGCCCAGTCCATCACCACTTCTATTTTACTCAGATCCATTGATACCCCTCTTTTGGACACTACATGCCCTAGAAATGAAATATGTTTCAGCTAGAACTCACATTTCTTTAGTTTAGTGTATAACCTCTTATCCCTGAGCACTTGCAATACCAGTCCCAGATGAATTTCATGCTCTGTAGCACTCCTAGAATATACTAAGATGTCATCAATGAATACCACAATGAACTGATCTAAGTATTTGTGGAAAATCCAGTTCATCAAATCCATATATGCTACAGGTGCATTTGTCAAATCGAATGGTATAACCATGAATTCGTAATGGCCATATCAAGTTTGTAAAGTTGTTTTCGGAACATCCTCTTGTTTTCACCTTTAGCTGGTGATACCCAAATCGTAGATCGATCTTAGAGAAGATCTGCATGCCCTGAAGCTGGTCGAACAGATCATCGATCCTAGGTAATGAGTATTTGTTCTTTATCATCACCTTATTAAATTCTCTTTAGTCGAGCCACATTCTCATCGACCAATCTTTCTTCTTTACAAATAGCACCGGTGCTCCCCAGGGCAAAGCACTCGGTCGAATGTACCCCTTTTCAAGAAGCTCATGTAGCTGTTCCTTTAACTCCCTCAATTTTGTTGGAGCCATATGATACAAAGCTTTCAATATTGGCGCCGTACTAGGAACTAACTCTATACCAAACTCCACCTCACGATCTGGAGGTAATCCCGATAAGTCCCCTAGGAACACATCTAGGAACTCGCACACAATAGGAATCTCCTCTAATTTACGTTCTCCTGCTGGCATGTCTTTCACAAATGCCAGATACCCTTGGCATCCCTCCAAGAGTAATCTCCTATCCTACAAATCTGAGAGGATCCAAGGTGTAGAACCCACGCAAGACCCAACGAACTTGTATTCTTGCTTCCCCGGAGGTCTAAACACCACTTCTCTCCTCTGGCAATCAATACTGGCATAACTGGTAGACAACTAATCCATCCCTATGATGATATCAAAGTCATGCATGTCAAATACAATAAGGCTAACTGGTAGCATCCTCTCATGAATTTCTACTGGAAAGTCACGGATTACCCTACTACATACGACTACCGACCCTGAAGGCGTAGTCACTACCAGTTTATAATCTAACTGTTGTGTCTTAATTCCACCAAATTTAACAAATCCTCAGGAGATAAAGGAATGCGTTGCCCCCGAGTCAAATAGTATAATAACTTTATTGGAAAGCATGTATATGGTACCTGTGATGACATCTCCTGCATTCTCTGCATCGCCAGGAGTTAGGGAGTACACCCTTGCCTGGGCTGTCCCCCTTTGTTGACCACCCCGCGGTGCCTAAGCACCTCCTCTATATGGCTGTTTTGGAGCTCCATTGTTATACGACATGCGACAATCTTTCTTTTGATGTCCAAACTGCCCACAGTGAAAGCAAGCCCCCAAACCCTTCAAACACTTTGCCGAGTGAGGTTTACCACATATAGAACAAATAGGTGGAGATGCAGTACGCTGTGATGCACCACTGTTCTTCTTCCTCCAATTACCCTACTTTGCCCCTCCATAAGAACTGGAAGGCGCAGGTCTCTTCTTCAGAGTCTGTACCTCAGAGTTCTCTCGTAGACTCTCCTCCGCTATGGTGGCTTTGTCAACCAGAGTAACAAAGTCCTGCATCTGCCAAATGGTTGTCTATTTGAGATCTCCTTCTTCGGCCCCTTTGAAACTTTCAGGCCTTCTTTTCCTTGTCCTAAATCATGAATGGAGCAAAACGAGATAGCTCCAGAAATCTGGCAGTATACTGCTAAACTGACAGTTGCCCCTGCTCCAGACTCATGAATTCGTCCATCTTGGCATTTCTGACCATGACTGAAAAATACCATTCAAAGAATAAATCTTTGAACTGAGCCCATGTCACAACTACAGGAATAGGTTGATGCTCTTCAAGCATCTTAACTGACTTCCACCACCTCTCTGCTTCGCCCGTCAGCTTGAATGCCGCAAAGGCTACCTTCTACTTCTCAATGCAGTTAAGAACGTCTAGGATTTTCTTAATCTTCCCAATCCAATTCTTAGCTCAAATCGGATCTGCACTCCCTACGAAGATGGGAGGTTTCAATCATATGAAATGGTCAATGGAGCATCCCAACTCAGCAGGGGTACAATCCTGAACCTTATTCGTTCGGACAATCTCAGCCATAAGCTATTGAGCGAAGTCTCGTAGAACACTCGTGGAGTCGTTATCAGCCTCATGGCCAACTCCTTCACTACTACTACCTCCAACGTTAGCAATAATATCCTAGGATTCCATCCTAAAGAAGCAATTGAGGAAATCAATTAGAAGCTTAATCAACTATTACTGCAACACTATAAACTCATTTCCCATAATAACATTCCTAGTACTGACGTACTCTAATGACTCACATTCTCATTCTAACTCGAGTTCCGCCTTTCCACTTAGAAACAAAATCGTCAATAGATTGTCGTGATTTTTTGAACCTTTCAAATGACCCAAAAAAGCACAGAAGTTTGCTAATGAATTTCTGTCTCTAGGTATACAAAGCTACACTCGATAATCATATTCGCATCTTAAACTCTAGTATAGTCTAATCTATAAAACCTAGCAACCTAAGCTCCAAGCATATCCATAACCAGGTAGTGCAATTCACATCACACTTCCAGTTGGCTATGGCTTTGATACCAACTGTAACACCCCGACCCTTTATTCGACCCCAGAGTGTTACTATACATACATAACCTGTACAATCAGATAACATACATCAAATACCTGCCCTAAACTGGGGCATACGGGTATATCATAATGATCTATACTTTCATATATTGTGAAAAACATAAACATTCATATGGATTCTAATAGACGTACCAGAGTAACTAATTGTTCCTTACATACATTCATCCGTACGTAAAACATAAACTGTATTACATTCCCAAAAATCCAACCTAGCTAACAACCCAGTACTCATACAGAAACTTACGTTAACTAACAAGACTCTACGCTCCACAATCTCTCTAAAAGACTAATACCGATTTCTTGTAACTCCTGAAATAAAGGTTGTAAGATTTGGATGAGACATTTCTCAGTTAGAATGAAGATATTATATCAGTGTGTGACAACATGTGTTTACCCAATAGAAAGCAGTTATATACTTTAAGCATTCTCAATCCTGTAATATAGGAGATACATAAATATAGTTCCTGCAATAGACAATTTAGCATCATAACAAGCGAGAGTTCCCGAGGTTAGGGTAGGGTACAGGGCTATACACTGTACAATCCCTCTGCCCGGTACTCAAACCTGTGACTTTGCTCATTTTAGTCTTTAAATCATAAATATGCCTATCAAACTCAACCCAGCCTCATAACATCATAACTATGCCAGTAACTCCCCATGGCAAAGGTTGTGCGATAATAAAGCACTGATCGAGCCATATTCATGCAAGCATTGTCAGACATCATAACATACTACATCCCAACTTGGCCGTCACCACCCTGATCCCTTTTTACTAGTGGCCCTTCGTACCAAGCCAACTACTAGATACCCACACTAAAAACATGTGTGCGGTTGCACTGTACCTATCTATTTTAGCAACGGTACCGCGCTTACTGTTAATGAGCCTCTTTAAGGCTCTAATAATAACCAGCTATTCATGGCGATTCCCACATCATATATACAATTTATAATAAAAGCAATTAAGCAATTCCAGTATTTTCACAACTCATTCATTCATCCTTTCATACATACTTTCTTTCATTCATACTGAGGTATAAACCGGCACATACCCTCTCGATTTAACCCTTAGATACATAGTGCATGGTATTTAACCAACATCTCATTTCTGCATTCTTGAAAGTCATTTGGGACTTAGTCCCCATATTTCATATACATACTTAACTAAATTAGTATATTCTCTTACAGTATCATTTCATATCATATGCCACACTTATTTGGTCAAAATATACATTTTGTCGAGACCCGATGAATTATAGCAATTAAATAATAGAAGAAAGAAAATTTAAAAGGAGGAATTCAGCAGGGTCTCGTCGATGAATGCAGCGCGTTCATCGACGAATGGGCTTCTTGGGCTCGTTGAGGAGAAGTTACCGACAGGGCTATTCTAGGGCTTGAATTTCTTCGACGAGGGGTAAATGCTCGTTGATGAAACTCCTTTTTAGACTTGTCGTTGAGGAGTCATGACTTGTCGACGAGGCCACGAGGACAAACATTTCTATAAAAGGCTAAGAATCACTTTTCTGCGAGAGATACATGTAGAATCTCTCTTTCCCTCTCTAACTCCATCCCCCTCTGCCTTCTCTATAGAAATATGGCCTCATTTCATGCTGGTTCGATAATCCGAAGCCGCCATGCTACTCTTAGGAAGATTCTCTTCATATCTATTGGAGTAGATCGTTGGTTGGGCCAACGTGGGCACCATCCTAAAATTTGGGCAAGTTGATTATTTTAAGTTATATGAGGTATTTGGTGTTTTTGAATTGAAGGAAATGTGTTAGGTGAAACAATACTAAGATTTGTTGGGAAAATGTTGATTTCAAGGTATTGAACTCGGAATGCCACAGGCGTAAATTTAGTTAAATTTGTGGGCTTTTCAGTAGCCATGTAAGGGAATAAATTAAGTCAGTTTATTTTTATGAAAATTTATTATTTTAAAACAGCATGTATTTATAGTAAATATGTATGTTATTTTAGAATATTTGGGAATACTGCTATTGAACAAGAAAACAGTTTTAAAACATTTAATTAGAGATGTGTTTAGCTTAAGTATCTAGTTTTAATACTATTTAAATTGTGTGGCATGAGTATCATTTTACGCATATCATGTTATGTCATATTTTCAGTAAAACCATGTTTACAGTAGTTTTCAATAAAATCATAAATAATATAGGAAATTATGGTTTCAAAATTTTACAATAAACACTATAAATTTTAGTTTAGTATATTATGATATGCTCGGCACAAGACCGTGATTGATAGCCAGTGCAAGGTCGTAATTATATATGTTATTCAGCGCAAGGTCGTGATTATGTATGATATGTTAGAATTCAGAAAATGCTATCAATCTAGTTTCATGTTAAATTAGTATATGTAAACATACTATATGTTATTAGAACCTGGATGGTTTAGTTTAGATCAGTATTCAGGGCTTAGTGTCGTACCTATTCAGTTCAGTTCAGACAAGTGCTACCACACTTGCCAATAGAGAGTGTGAGAGATGGATAGTTGATGTGGCTTCGGTGTAGTGTTGTAGACATCCTCTTAGCAGTCCAGACCAGGGTGGGGCGGGCTCATCATGCTTACAGACACATTTGACTTGGTAGTGGTCGGCCAGCCATTGTCAAGTCCCGCCTTCGGGCTACACAACCCAGTCATGGGGGATAATATATGACATCAGCTAGCTATCCATCCTAGGTAATATTTCAGTACTATTAGTTATAGCAGATGATTTTATAATAACTGAAATTCAATATGATTTAACATGATCATGATTATGTATGTTTTATTCAGTATTAAATCACCAGCTTTTATCCAGACAAGTATTATGTATTGTTTATCTATTATAGTACGAATATACTCATACCGACACACAATTGATATTAGTTTATTTCCCTTACCGAGAAGTGTCTCACCTCAACTTACAAAACATTTTAGAGATTCTAGATAGACAGGCGGACCGAGTTTCGTGTCGATAGAGGCAGTTCATACTACCCCGATAGGAGGGTGAGTTACTAAGCTAGGGTCTGTAATGTTATGGAATGTAGTAAAACTCTGGTACTGTTTGTTATAAATGTAATTTATTTTTTCTGCTACTTAGGTGTTCGCTGTGTATGATAGGTGTATCCTCGGTACCCACGAGTTTGGGTTGATTTTGCTATATTGGTATCAGGGTTATTATTAAGAATGATATTAATGTATGTGAGGAAAACAAATTAGTTATAGTAAATAGGCAGGTCGTTATAGTTTGGTATCAGAGCCTAAGTTGTTAAGTTCTGTGGACTCTAAAATGCAACAAAAACAATACCAAAATATAGAACAAATGAATTTGAGGTTTTGTTTTGTAGTATAGATGCATGACTTCCATGATGGTTTATGTCTTTCCTGGGGTGACGATTTCAGGAAAGTCATAGCAAACTATTATCGAGTTGGGTGTCTAGGTTGCAGGATTGAACCTTTAATTAAGATCAGGGATGATAAATTAATTAAGGATATGATACACTAGTTAGATGAAAGGTTTTGGATATGTTATGGTAATAGGGTCCTAAAGCCAAGTTTATTATCCTTTCAGGATGGACCCTGGAGGTGGTAGTGCGAATGCAAGTGGTAGTGAGGGTGTTGGGCCCTCGGGTGTAGTTAGTGGTGACTTAGGCGCAGTATTATGCAGCGTGGCTCAACAAGTCATGGCTGAAATTGCCAAAAGCTCCAGGGAGTAGGGAGGTCCATCTATAGGCCACAGATGTACAATTGAGAAGTTTACAAAGATGAATCCTCTAGCTTTCTCAGCAAGAAATGATCTCGTAGTAATTGAGAACTAGATGCAGGAGATTGAAAAGGTGTTGTTAGTGCTGCAATGTACAAAGGAATAGAGAGTTCTATTTGTCACGTATATACTGATAGGAGAGGCTAAGAGATGGTGGATGATAGTGAAACTCCTGGAGCAGCAGAGGTCAGTGCGTATAGAGATGACATGGGACCAATTTAAAGAAATATTTTTCTATAGATACTTTTCGGCCTCGTCTAGGGAAGCCAAGGTAGAGGAGTTCCTAAATCTGAAGTAGGGACAACAGACAGTGCAGCAGTGTGCGTCGAGATTCATTGAATTATCTCGCTTCGCCCCGTACATTATCCCATACGAGATGAAGAAAGTAAGACAGTTTGAAAGAGGTATGAGGCAAGAATTATATAAGCAGGTGGCAATACTAAAACTGCAGGACTTTTCCAAGCTAGTAGACAGAGCAGTTGTGGCAGAAGCTGAAGAACGGATGGATGTCAAGGAACAGAAACAGAAAAAGAGATCCATGCTTTCAGGTTTCCAGCAGGGATCTAGTTAGGGTTCGTGGAAGAATGGTGGTTGCTATAAGGATTGAAAGTAGGATTCGGGGAGACGTGGGATTCAGGGTACGTAGTCATACCTAGCCTGTCAGTTTTGTGGAAAGAAACACCCAAAAGAGTGTCGTGCCGGATGAGGTGTCTACTACTGATGCGGGGAGCTAGGGCATATAATGAGAGGCTGAAAAGCTCAGATTGGAGGTGCTCCCACTCCTAGACCTATTTGGGGAGGTTATTAGGCACCCTGTGGAGGTCAGCAGAGGAATACAACTTCAACAAGAGTTTACACCCTTATGCCAGGTGCTGCTGAGACAGCCGGTGATGTGTTGACAGGTATGATTAACATGTTTTCATTTAAAATTGTTGTATTGTTTGATTCAGGAGCCACACACTCATTCGTGTCTATAAGGTGTATTAGATTATGTGGGGTAGAAACACAGTTGTTAAACACTGAACTGTTAGTAACTACATCGACAGGGTCGGTAGTGAGGTGTAGTAGAGTGCTCTAAGGCTGTCCAGTTGATATTCTAAGGAAGTCTTATCAGCTAACTTGATAGTGTTGGACATGCATGGGTTCGATGTAATATTTGGTATGGACTGGCTGGCAGTTAACTACACCAGTATAGATTATCGTTTGAAAGAAGTGATATTCAGACCTCCGAAAGGACCAAAATTCAAGTTCATGGGGTCGCAAGTGCAATCCTCGCCTCAGTTAGTATCATCCATACAGGCGAGGAGATTACTCATGGTCGGGTTATCAGGGGTTCGTGTCCTTTGTAAAGGAAATGTCAGGAAATGCATTAAATCTTGCTAATACGCCAATAGTGAAGGAGTTTTCATATGTCTTTCCAGATAAGCTACCCAGTTTGCCTCCTAATCGCAAGGTAGATTTCTCTATTGATCTACTTCCGGGGACGACATTGATTTCTAAAGCTCCTTACAGGATGGCTCCAGTAGAGTTAGGAGAGCTAAAGGATCAGTTGCAAGACTTATTAGATAAGGGTTTTATTCGGCCTAGTGTATCACCGTGGGGAGCTCTAGTGTTATTTGTAAAAAAAAAAAGACGGGTCCATGGGGATGTGTATAGACTACAGGGAAATTAATAAGGTGACAATCAAGAATAGGTATCCTCTACCCCATATAGACAATTTATTTGATCAGCTTCAGGGTACACGGGTCTATTCCAATATTGACCTCAGATCAGGCTACCATCAGGTGAAAGTTAAAGTAGAAGATGTCTCGAAGACAGCCTTCAGGAGCAAGCATAGGCATTATGAATTCCTCGTTATGCCTTTTGGTTTGTCGAATGCTCCTATTGTATTCATGGATTTGATGAATGAAGTTTTTCACCAGTATTTAGACCAGTTCGTTGTAGTTTTCATTAATGACATACTGGTTTACTCGAGAAGCTTTGAGGAGCATGAAACGCATCTATGGCTGGTACTTCAGATGCTCAGGAAAAAGAAGTTGTATGCTAAGTTTAACAAATGTGAATTCTGGCTAGAGAAAGTTGCACTTCTAAGGCATGTTATATCAGGGGATAAAATTTCAATGGATCCCAGCAAGATTGAAGCAGTGGTAAATTGGGAAAGACTAAGGAACGTACAGGAAATCATGAGTTTCTTAGGACTGGCGGTATTACTGTCAGTTTGTAGAGGGATTCTCAGGATTATCAGGGCCTTTGATGTGACTGATCAGGAAGAATTCCAAATTTGTATGGGACGATGAATGCAAGCAGAGCTTCCAGGAATTAAAGCAGTGGCTTGTCACTGCACCAATACTGACGATCCCATCGGGGGGCGATGACTATGAAATTTATAGTGATGCGTCTTTGAAAGGGCTTGACTGTGTATTGATGCAGTATGGTAGGGTTGTAGCTTATACTTCTCGACAGTTGAAAAAGTATGAAAAGAACTACCTTACCCACGATCTAGAATTTACTGCAGTGGTACACGCGTTAAAGATTTGGAGGCATTACTTGTACGGTGAGAGATGCAAGATATTCTCTGATCATAAAAGTTTGAAGTACTTTTTCACTTAAAAGGAGCTGAACATGAGACAGATGAGGTGGTTGGAGCTTATTAAAGACTATGACTGCACTATCGGTTACCACCCAAGGAAAGCAAACGCGGTAGGTGAAGCTCTGAGCAGGAAATCAGTGGGACCAACAGTGGCAGCCATAGAGGTTCAACATCTGATCCAGATGGATCTGGAGAGACTTGGTGTAAAGTTGGTAGAGAGTGATCCTCAGGCATTTATTTCCAATTTAGTGGTGTAGCGTACATTACAAGAAAGAATTAAAGCTGCTCAAAAAGAGGACCCAGAATTAGCAGAGGTAATAGCCAGAATACAAGGAGGTCAGGGAGAGGAGTTCAGTATTTTGGATGACGTAGCTCTAAGGTTTCGCACCAGATTATGTGTGCCTGCAGATGCTGACATCAGGAGAACGATTTTAGAGAAGGCTCACAAATCTCTACACACGATTCATCTAGGTAGCACAAAAATATATAGGGACCTTCAGAAATTCTTCTGGTGGAGCAGCATGAAGAGGGAGATTGCCAAGTTTGTAGCACAGTGCTTGAAGTGCTAGTAGGTTAAGGCTGAGCACCAGAGATCGGCGGGTCAGTTGCAGCCACTTTTCATTCCAGAGTGGAAATGGGATCACATATTTATAGATTTTGTTTCGGGGCTGCCGTCGGCATTGCATGGTCAAAATGCAATTTGGGTGATCGTGGATCGTCTAACGAAGACCATCCATTTTATTTCCATTAAAATTAACTACTTCATAGACAGACTATCACAGATTTATGTTTAGGAGATGGTTCGTTCTCATGGTGTGCCAGTGTCTATAGTATCAGACCGAGACCCACGTTTCACGTCATGATTTTGGAAGAGCTTGTAGGAGGCTTTGGAGTTTCAGTTATCCTTCAGCACAACCTTTCATCCTCAGAAAGATGGGCAGACTGAGAGGATGATCCAAATTCTTTAAGATATTCTACGGGCTTGTGTGCTGGAGTTTGGGGGTAGATGGACTAAGTATATGCCACTAGTGGAGTTTGCGTACAATAATAGCTACCATGCCAGCATCGGGATGCACCTTATGAAGCGTTGTATAGAAGAAGGTGTCGTTCCCCATTATACTGGGATAAGATGGGTGAGTGGCGAGTTGTGGGGTCAGAGCTAGTGCAGCAGGCATATGATAAAGTTTAGCTCATTAGAGACAGGATTAGTGCAGCTCAGAGCTGGCAAAAGAGTTACGCTGATACTCACTGCAGGAAATTGGAATTTGATATTGGAGATCACGTGTTTCTGAAAATAGCTCCATTAAAAGGAGTTATGAGATTTGGAAGGAAGGACAAGCTTAGCCCTAGGTTTATTAGCCCGTTTTAGATCCTTGAGAGAGTGGGGTTAGTTGCCTACACGCTAGCCTTACCACCTGTTTTGTCCAGAATACACAACGTATTTCATGTTTCCGTGTTGAGGAAATACGTCCCAGACCCCTCCTATGTGATCAGTTATGGTGAGTTAGAGCTTTGGGATACTTTGGCGTATGAGGAGGTACCAAAGCAGATTATGGACAAGAAGGATCAGAAATTACGCAATAAGAAGATTCCTTTAGTAAAAGTCTTGTGAAGAAATCATACGGTAGAGGAAGCTTCATGGGAGCTTGAGGAGCAGATACAACAGAAATACCCACATTTATTCAGTGGGGTTCAACAATAATTAGGAAAAGATGCAAATAAGTATGTAATGTCCCTTTTGCAGGTTAATCAGTACATGTAATAATCTTTTGGTAGTAGGTAGTATTTTGGTTTTGGCAGAATTTGAGTTTATGTATTTGTAATCTCCTAGGACCCTAAATGTAACCATGGTATTCTTTCGCCACAAGTGGGGGTAAGTAATAAAATAAGTAGCCTATTTTCTTTAAAGGATAGTGTTCAATACAGATAGTAAATTTTGAGGACGAAATTTTTATAAAGAGGGGAGAGTGTAGAGACCCGATGAATTATAGCAATTAAATAATAAGAGAAAGGAAATTTTAAAGGAGAAATTCAGCAGGGTCTTGTCGATGAATGCAGCACGTTCGTCAACGAACGAGCTTTTTGGGCTTATCGACATGGACATGCGTCTCATCGACAAGAAGTTACAGAGAGGGCTGTTCCAAGGCCTGAATTTTGTTGACAAAGGGTAAGTGCTCGTCAACTAAACTCCTTCCTGGACTCATCAATGAGGAGTCGTGACTCGTCGATGAGGCCACATGGACAAGCATTTCTATAAAAGGCTAAGAATCACTTTTCTGCGAGAGAAACATGTGGAATCTCCCTTTCTCTCTCTCTAACTCCGTCCCCCTCTGCCTTCTCTCTAAAAGTCCGGCCTCATTTCACATTGGTTTGACGATCCGAAGCCACCACGCTACTCCTGAGAAGATTTTCTTCATATCTGTTGGAGTAAATCATTAGTTGGGCCAACTTGGGCACTATCCTAAAATTTGAGTAAGTTGATTATTTTAAGTTATATAAGATATTTGGTGCTTCTGGACTGAAAGAAATGTGTTCGGTGAAATAATAATAGGATTTGTTGGGAAAATGTTGATTTCAGGGTGTTGAGCTTGGAATGCCACAGGTGTAAATTTAGTTAAATTTGTGGGCTTTTCGGTAGCCAGGTAAGGAAATAAATTAAGTCAGTTTATTTTTATGAAAATTTATTATTTTAAAATAGCATGTATTTACAGTAAATATGTATGCTATATTAGAATATTTGGGAATACTGGTGTTGAACAAGAAAACAGTTTTAAAACATTTAATCAGAGATGTGTTCAGCTTAAGTATCTAGTTTGAACACTATTTAAATTGTGTGGCATGAGTATCATTTTACACATATCATGTTATGTCAAATTTTTAGTAAAAGCATGTTTACAACAGTTTTCAGAAAAATCATATATAATACAGAAAATTATGGTTTCATAATTTTATGATAAATAGTATAAATTTCAGTTTAGTATGTTATGATATGCTCGGCACAAGGCCGTGATTGATAGCCAACGCAAGACCGTAATAATGTATGTTATTTGGCGCAAGGCCATGGTTATGTATGATATGTTAGAATTCAAAAAATGTTATCAATCTAGTTTCATATTAAATTAGCATATGTAAACATACTATATGTTATTAGGACCTAGATGGTTTATTTTAGATCAGTATTCAGGGCTCGGTACCGTACCTATTCAGTTCAATTCAGACTAGTGCTACCACACTTGCCAATAGAGAGTGTGGGATATGGATAGTCGATGTGACTTCAGTAGTATTGTAGACATCCCTCTAGTAGTCCGGACTAGGGTAGGGCGGGCCCATCGTACTTACAGACACATTTGACTCGGCAATAGTCAGCCAGCCATTATCAGGTCCCGCCTTCGGGCTGCACAACCTAGTTATGGAGGGTAATACATGACATCAGTTAACTATCCATCCTAAGTAATATTTCAGTACTATCAGTTATAGCAGATGATTTTATAATAACTGAAATTCAGTATGATTTAACATGATCATGATTATGTATGTTTTATTCAGTATTAAATCACCAGCTTTTATCCAGACAAGTATTATGTATTGTTTATCTATTATAGTACGAATATACTCATACCGACACACAATTGATATTAGTTTATTTCCCTTACCGAGAAGTGTCTCACCCCAACTTAGAAAATATTTTAGAGATTCTAGATAGACAGGCGGACCGAGTTTCGCGTCGATAGAGGCAGTTCATACTACCCCGATAGGAGGGTGAGTTACTGAACTAGGGTCAGATGGTTTTTGGATTATGATCCTAGTTTTTCCTTTTGGTCTTCTAGAAGATTGTATATTTATATTTACAGTAATGTTATGGAATGTAGTAAAACTCTGGTACTGTTTGTTGTGGATGTAATTTATATTTTCCGCTGCTTAGGTGTTCGTTGTGTATGATAGGTGTATCCCTAGCATCCACGAGTTCGGGTTGACTTTGCTATATTGGTATCAGGGTGATTATTAAGAATGATATTTATGTATGTGAGGAAAAAAAAATTTATTATGGCAAATAGGTAGGTCGTTACACATTTCCTATAAACTGGTTCGAAAAAATATCATTTTTGTTGTAATCAAGAGTTTCAAGCATCTCCTACTTTAGTTTTAATGCAAATAAAGTAATTTTAAGAAATTTGGAGATCATATGCCAAAAACTTCATCTTTTGCAAAAATCGTAAAGCTACCAAACCGACATATCTACCTGGTGAAATTTTGCAAATAAGCAGTCATGTCATTCATATAAACATAAGCTACATATCTAGTGGTTTCGTTTTCTAAAAGTACTGATGTAAACAAATCCTCTTACGTTACTCTTGAAAATCGAAACACGAACGAATCGATCCAAAACAACGACACAGGATCCTCGAAACCTAAATACCGAAGAACAATAGTTCACTATAATATTAACTACTACATATCTACCAAACCAAAAACGAAATTAGATATTTACCTCGATTTTAGGAAAAAACCCAAAAATCCTCAGAACGAAGATCTGATCCGCTATAACTATAGAGATTCTCCTCCTAATCCACCTAGCGACGTCAGATCATTGATTCCGACAATAGCAGCATGAAATCTTAGAGAGAGAAAGAGTTGGTTCGTGTTCTAGAGATAGAGAGATAGAATTGAGATAACATAGCAATGAAGCAATGAATATTCTATTTATAACTAGGTTGACCCGGCCAGCCTCGTTGACGAGTTGAAGTTCTCGTCGATGAGCCAAAGAAGGGCATTCGTCGCCAAGAGAGTGACCTCGTCAACGAGCCTGAGATTTCAGAATTTCTGAAAATCACTCGGTTTCTTCTCATCGATGGACCCCTGCATCTCGTCACCAAGCCACAAAAGAGACTTCGTCGACGAGAAAAGGAGCCTCGTCGACAAGCTTTGCTATTTTATCCTTTTTTAATTTCCCTTCTCTTTCCTTTATTTATTTTTTCGGATTCGGGTCCCTACACTTCAAACATGAATTCTCTATTCTAGTTATTAAAGCAACAAATCCACTTCAAACATCTTAAAGTGGGTGGTACCACACATGGCCTACAAAATTAAATGAACATGAGAGATCCTAGACTTGTAGACCCATATTCCAAACTGAAAAGGAAAAGAAGATTGAAGTAATCAAGTTTGGTATTTATTTGTCTCGGTATTTATTTGTCACACGAACCTTGATTTTATGAAAGTGGGATAATTCTGATAGTGAATATCGTGATTTCAGGCCCAACTGTGAGTATTGTTCATTTCAGTCCATTGACATAATGATCGTATTATAAACGAAACAATTCACATAAAATCATCTTTATAAGCTTTTCTTTTAGTAGTTATTTTATACAAAACTGAAGCTATCTACCACTCTTCATATATTTAATATGTCGTGCCCCGAACCCAGTAATGGGACTCAGGGGTGAATTAGTAACTTAACCTGTCAATGTATCATACAAAATACCAGTGATACACTAATGAATGAGAGTCCGACCCCGTGGGGTTCCCAATCACCCTATACACATTCACAAATATGACAAGTAGGCAGCGGAAAATGTTCTTTCTATACATACATCGTACCATACTAGAGTCTATACACAAAAGAGTCTGAACTCCGCAATACAAAACATAAACTCGGGTGCCAGCCAAAACCTCAAAATGGCAACCCGACAAAGTCCTAGTACTTGCTCAAGTACTTACCGCAGTACACCGACCACTATGCTCCTAACACAAGGACGCTAGTTCTGGTTACTCGAAGGACCTGAAAACATGTACGTACGATAGGGGTGAGACACTTCTTAGTAAGGCAGATCCAGGTTATATCGGTGTGTGGCATATGAGTGTTATCATGACATAAAATATACACATTTAAATACAATTCCAGTATTTTCACAAAACAGTTCCAGTATAGTGCATCACACACACACACACATGATCAAGTAATCTGATGTCGTCACACCCTTCGACCCGAAGCCGGCCCGCATTACATGGCATCCCCGACACATGGCATAGCCCAAGACTCCCATGGCATCATACCAGTACAATTGGTGGATCCACATCCTTCGGTGATCAACCAGTAAGGCTCACGCCCTCGGATATAGTGCCGAACATTCTTGCCAAACGCGATAGGTGCTATTTCACACCCTTGGATATAGAGTCGGACACTTTTTCACAACCTAAAATAATTCGGAACCCAGTTTCTATATGCTCATATAACACATCAATCCACACTCATTTGGTAATCACAACAATCATGGTTTTCAGAATACAATTTAAAACAAGTCAAGGCACGACCATCTCCATAACACAATATATATCACAATATATTCACAGATTTCCAACAAAACCAGAGATGCAACCCAATGCCCCCTTTTTCCCAAAACTATAATATGCAAAACCCACAATTTTACTCGTTAGATTCCCCCAAATGAGTAGTCAAAATACACACAAGACTGTGAACCACAGTTTTGCTGAGTCCGATTTCAAAAATAACCGACATAAACACAATCCCCTTACCTTTTCCCAAGTATACCAAATCCAAACTCTATGGCTCCTACACAGCGAATCGAGTTTCCAAAACCTACAAATCACGGTACCAAACATACTCACAATTCCATTCCCTACAAAACTACCGGAACAAAATTGAAAACCGAGCCTTACCTCGATTTTAAGCCAAAACTTGAAAGTGCTTGGAATGAAGATCTGTTCCACAAATCTTGAAGAGAATCCTTCTTTGATCGTCATGGTTACGTCAGATTGACGATTCCAGCAACATACGACAAAGAAATCTAGAGAGAGTGAGTGAAATTCGAGTTCTTAGAGAGAAAGAGAGAGAGAGAGAGAGAGAGAGAGAGAGAGAGAGAGAGAGAGAGAGAGAGAGAGAGAGAGGATATTTTGATTACTTAGCTTAAAAGCAATAGAATGGATATTTATAGCCCTTTGACTCGGCCAACCTCGTCGACGAGATGGCGTCTTCGTCAAAGAGTCACTATAGACAGTTCGTCGACGAAATGGTGGCCTCGTCGATGAGCCTAAGATTCCCGATTTCCCAAAACCCCTCGGCTTCTCCTCATCGACGAGCCTCTGCATTTCGTCACCGAGTAATAGAAGGGCCTTCATCAACGAACTCTGGCTTCGTCGACGAAGCCTGCTTAATTACCGTTTTACCTTTCTCTTAATTATTTATTCCGAATAACACGGTTCGGGTTCTCACATAATATCTAATGGAATCTCAATTTTTTCCTTTAAAAATAAAAAAGAAAAAAAAAACAGAGAGAACATGTATTGAGGCAACCCACTTGACAACCGACATCTTATATTGAAAAGGTAATCCAAACAGAGGAGCCAATGGATGATATATATGGCTATAAATGAAAGGTGTGTGTATGTTGTTGAGAATTGAGATTCAATTTCGTTATTGTAGGCCAATGGATGATATACCTATGGTTATAAATGAAAGGTATATGTATGTTGTTGAGAATAGAGATTCAGTTTCTTTATTACAAGTGCAAGGCGGTGAACTAATTTTTTGGTTTGGTTTGGTTTGATTTGATTCGGTTTTATGGTTTAGATCATTTTTTTTTTCTTCTCCACCTTTAAATGCTAGAAAAGAATGATCGGATGGTTTATTTACGAATCATCAATGGGTAAGGAAATTCCTTTAGCTTAGGTAATCTTTTTTTACTATTTATGTGCTTAAAACATTCTTCATTTGGTTTGTTTATGGAAGACATAGAACTCTTTTAAGGAAGTATTCAAGTTAAACATTAAGGAATATCCACATTGATACTTATGGTACGTATACATATATGTTCAAAAATCATATACTAATTTTTTTTTTTTTTATAATTCTTAATTTGTAGCATTTGCAGCTGTCACAACATCAGTACGATGTCATGCACTACAGTCGGATGCAATTTTTGATTATTTTTTTGTATTTTTTTTTTATCTGAACAAATGAAATTTATATATTTGAATTTGAATTTGTATAATGTATTTGTATTTGAAAATTTTTTTTTGTTATCTAAACAAATGGAATTTCTATATTTTAGTTGAATTTGTATAATGTATTTGTATTTGTATTTGTATTTGAATTTGAAATTTGAATAATTTATGAAATTTTTAGTAATTATGGTTTAATGTTATGTATGCGAAAATGTAATTACAGATTTTTACAGGAATTAATGATTAAAAAAATTTTAATTTCAAATTATTAGTGACAGTTTTAAAACAGTCACTAATTGTTGACTTTGGTGTATTCCCAAGAAGGGGAGTGAATTGGAATTTTAAACTTTCTTCTTAGGTTAAACTAAATAGCAGCAGTATATCCACAACCTAGGGTCAGTCTATACAGTTCCAAATGCGTAGATAAATAAAACGTGCGAAAATTAAATCATGCGCAACATTCACAATATAACATACACGTGCGATAAATAAATTACAGAAAAATAAAATACACACACGATATGTTATCGAGGTTCGGCCAATACTGCCTACGTCCCCACCTCTAGCTCGCAAGCCTAAGGTGTAGTGACCTGCTTATTTTACCATTTTTTTCCATGATAATAAAAACTGATATAATAAACCTAGCAGATCATAATCAACACGATCCCGTAGGTCAGGGATATATCATAAATACAACACGGAAGCCTAAGCAGCAGAAAACATAAAATCATATACATCTCATATTACCATTTGACACAATACCAGAGTTTACTATATCCATTGTATATATATCCCAAAACAATCAAAACCAGCCCTAGGGTCGTTACCCAAAAATTCATCTGACCCTAGCTAAGGCTCTTGAAATGTTCATATAATTTGGGGTGAGACACTTCTCAGTAAGGGAAAATAAACTAATATCAGTATGTGGCAACATGAGTATTTCTGTGTTATACATAAAACCATACATAAACATATTCAATGAAACTGTCTGTATCATATCTGGAAAAATATATATAATCATATCATGATAGAACATATTGAATTTTCATAAACATAATTCATCTCATATGATAATAATACAAAAACAACCTTGGTAGGTTAGCTGGCTGGTGTCATGTCTTACCCCCACATGACTAGGTTGTGTGACTCGAAAGCGGGACCTGACAATGGATGGTCGACCACTGCCAAGTCAAAGCAAATGTCTATAAGTACGATGGGTCTACCAAACCTGGTCCGGACACCAGGGGCGCCAACACTTCGATAAACCACATTGACTATCCATCCTCACACTGCCTCGTACGACAGCAATAACACAATATCATAATGATCGTGATCACATAGTTACGGTACCGTACTCGTGCAAGCCTAAACCAAGTCAACCAGGTTCTGATAACATATAACATATTTCAAATTAGGATACATTGCTATTCCATAATAATAATTGTCAAATCAATACTATCGTATCACATTTCATACATAACATGAAAATCATCGGCCTTTACGCCGGCATTTCATTTTTTATCAATCACGGCCCGTACGTCGTATCACATATTAAATAAGAGGCTCAGCCCGTACGTCAGCATATCATGTGAGAACATCCTCAGCCCATACGCCGGTATATCATATAAAATTCTCGGCTCGTATGCCGGTATATCATTTAAAAACTCTAGGCTTGTATGCTGGTATATCATTTAAAAACTCTCGACCCGTACGCCGGTATATCATTTAAAAACTCTTGGCCCGTACGCCGGTATGTCATAGTAAAACTTTGTATCATTTAATATTTTCCTAGAAAACATTTTCATATTAAACTGTACTCATGCCACACAAAATGGGTATTACGTATATTTAAAACATATCATCATTTACACCAGTATTTTCCCAAACATAATGCATATATATATATATTCCTAAAATTTAATGTTGTAAAATTATATATATATTTTAATAAAACATCTAACTTAGTTTATCCCCTTATCTGATTCCTAAAGAGCCTCTAAAGTATATCAGTCCTGCACCCGCAGGGTTTCCCGTTCAACACCCTGAAATCAACATCTCCCAGAATAGAAATTCAGTATTTCTTCGACTACTACATTTTCCACAACTGTAGGAAAGTCAAATACTAAATAGAAAGCCTTATCCCAAATCTGGGATGGAATTCAAGCTAGCCCCACCAACGATCCACTCCAATAAATTTGAAGAGAACTTTTCTAGGAGTGTGGTGGTGGCCTCAGATCGTCGAACCGGCAAGAATCCGCCCAAAAACTTAAAAAGAAGGGGTGGAAACCAAATATAAGTGAGAGAGGGAAGTTTTTCATGATTTTTTGCTATAAAACCCGAGTTTATGCTATTTATACACTAGCCTTTGTCAACGAACCACGTCAGCTCATCGACGAGGTCATGAAGGAAGTTCGTTGATGAATGTTTGTTTCTCGTCGACGAAATTCAAAGATGGGAAAATAGTCTCTCGGTATCTTCTCGTCAACGAGACACGTCCTCGTCGATAAGCCCCTCAAGTGTGCTCATCGATGAACTCCCTATGTTCGTTGACGAGACCCTGTTTAAATATTAAAATTATAATTTCCTTTTCCCCTTTCTTTTCATTATTTAAATACCATAATTTCCCTAGGTCACTACACGAGAATTCCAGTAATGCTCACTTAACGGGTGGAACGACACCAATTACAATTAGGTCAATTAACGGGACTGACCTCAACCTATAACCACACCTTACCAGGTTGGTGTACCTAACTTTCCTAACTGGATTTAAGCCAATCTGGGACTATTCAATAGGACTAGTTTCCCTCTTCAGGCCCATGTCTGCAATACAACAATCAATATAATTTGGCGTACAAATAAATGCTTCTTAACTAAGTAGATATGTACTACAATACAGCACAGTATAATCAATGCACATCAATAGTATAAGAATTATAAGCTCAGTGCCAAATGTGTCCAACTACACTCTTACTAACGCCAATAGGCAATCAAAGTAATGAGTGTTTTTTTCAAACAATCTTTGAAACAATCAATCACAATATCTCAATCACAAGTGGTGTTTCAAAGATTTATAAATAGAGTAATCAAAATCTCTCAAAATGATTTTCTCAAAAGTTCTAGCACAAGATATTTTAGAGAAACAACTTGTCAAATGATTTTTACAATAACACAATACAAGACAAGCTTAATGAGTTTTGCAACAATGGTGCAAAGATTCACTAGCTAAAAGTTTTTCCCACTCAATGAGTTTATTAGTTAAACTGGGGGGAAAGACTTTGGCTAAAAACTCTCAATCAAAAATCAACAAACAATTTAAACTAATGAGAGTTATAGCTAAGTAGGAACAATAAGAAATCACTCAAGGCACTCTTACTAAGTTTGATTTTGCAAGGGAATGATAAAGATGAGAGTATAGGGTTTGTATTTGAAAAATGAACTTGGAAAATTTCAGAGTTTTTGCCCTAATCACAATACTAATCCCCCCTTAATTTGACAAATGAATGTGTATATATAAAGAAGGGTTAAAATATAGTCGTTGGGGACTCAAGGGTAATTATTAAATTTGTTTTAAAAATGTTTAGGAAAATTAATCCCATTTAACCCCCCTTAACCGCGATGAAAAATTATGCAACCCAAGAGTTTCGGGCGCCTAACTTGAAGTTCGGTCGCCCAAACAGACACAATAGAAAAAGTCATTTTTAAATATTCAGGTGTCTAAATAAGGGTTTGGTCTACTGAACCGGAGACAATTTCAAAAGACCGCGGTTCGATCGCCCGATTTTGAGTTCAGTCTACCGAACACATGTGTTCAGTAGCCCGAGGCAAATTTGAACGTGAAGTTCAAGTTGCTGAGTTGGTGGGAAAAGTCACAATCAAGGTTCGATCACCGTGGATGCCACGATCTTTTTAGTTTAGTCGCCCGAAACCAAGTCAACCTTCTGACTAGTTAAAGGTTCGGTCGCCCGACGTGTTTTGAACACTAGGGGTTCGGTCGCCCGAAACCTCACAAATTTGGTCTTTTATGTCCTATTCACTTCAATTATTTTTCTTGATTAATATATTTAATATTGGGAACAAATTTATGTGTATGTGCAAGGACCTAAGGTCTTTTTAAGGTTTTAGGCATTTTAACTTAGCCTAAAAGACCTGGCATTGGTCTACCGAAATTCCTAAGGTCACTTTATGGTCTTGAGCTTATAAGTTTCTATTTGCATGATGCACATCAATTATTACAAGACATTCCTACTTTACTATTACATATCCGAATTAAGCATAATATAAATTACAATTAATAACTATTATAGGTCTTTGTTTTCTTCAAGTTTTCATGTGTCATCAAC
This sequence comes from Malania oleifera, assembly GCF_029873635.1. Classification (NCBI taxonomy): domain Eukaryota; kingdom Viridiplantae; phylum Streptophyta; class Magnoliopsida; order Santalales; family Ximeniaceae; genus Malania; species Malania oleifera. Next base: position 35,076,573 of record NC_080426.1, on the reverse strand, counting down.
TGATTTCGCCAATATGAACCTGCACACAAACTTGGCAAACATTAAACGCCAAAGTATTTGTCATAATCAAAACGGGATATGATCCATAAGGTCAACACTAATAATTGTCCATTTTTAAAGTATTAGTGAATGTTTCAAAATCGTCACTAATAGTAGAGTATTATTAGTGACGAATTTTAAAAACGTCACTAAAGCCCAAGTATTAGCAACAGTTTTAAATTCGTCACTAATAATATATTATTAGTGATAGTTTTGAAATTTGTTACTAATACTCTACTATTAGTGACGGTTTTGAAACATTCACTAATATTCTATTATTAGTGACAGTTTTGAAATTCGTCACTAATACTCTATTATTAGTGACGATTTTGTAATAACCCAAAAAATAGTTATACAAGATTAGTGGGTTAATTTCCAAAAAAATAAGAAATAAAATAAAATAAAATAAATTAATTAATTAATTAATCAGATTTAAAAAAATAAGAAAAAATAATTAAAATTTATTTTTATTTTTATTAATAAAATATATTATTATTAATATTAATTAAATATATTATTATTATTATTATTATTATTATTATTATTATTATTATTATTATTATTATTATCCTGAAGGAAGCTTCAGGATCTTCTTCTTCTTTTCTTTTCTTTTCTTTTCTTTTCTTCTGCCTGCACGCAGACACTCTCTCGCTCCTCTCATTCTCTCTCCCTTTCTCCTCGATTTCGTGATGGATATTCGCTCGATCAAAAATCGGAAGATACCGTTGGACTCCATTCTTCGTTGCTGTCATTTCTACCGGAGCGGATCAGTGGTAGGAGTGGCGTAGACGTATCTCTTGGGGTAAGCTAATTTTTCCTTTTTCTTTAATTTCTTGCAAATTATAAGCCAAATCGACAAACGGATACCACAACGAGAATCTAGGGATGATTCTCTACAACTCTAGCTAGATGGAATTCTCGTGGGGTCGTCGTGGGCAAAACCCCGAATTTGGGGTACGGGGATTATTAAAGGGCTTATTTTTAATTAAATAGGATTAATTTAGAAATGTTAAAATGTTAAGCATCTGGAGTTGAAGTAGGATTTCTGGAATTTAGGACCCGGGTGAGCGCCGTGGGTGTAATTTTGGGATCCGTACGTAAAATTTAGAAAATTAAGTGGGGCTGTTAAATGTTAGTTGAAATATTAATTTAAGGTATATGGAGCCTAGGGAAGGTTAGATATGTATTATTTTCGAGAAATAGATTAATTAATCTGGGAAAAATGCAAATTACAGGAGGTTAGATATGTATTATTTTGGAGAAATAGATTAATTAATTTGGAAAAAAATGCAAATTACAGGAGTTAAATTTCAGGCGCCAAACGCGTAGGATTTGGGTGTTAACGAGACTCTCAGTAAACCAGGTAAGGGGAATAAATTATAACAGTATTTTTAGAATTATTGTTTAAATTAATATGTGAAAATCTGCTTATGGTATTTTGTCTAGAAATTATTACGATATAAATATCAGATAAATTGTGTGGCATTTGAGTAATTTTAAATTGTGATATTTTGAAATGTGAAATATAACGATGAGTAATTTCTGAGAAAATATTGAAATGAGAATTATTGATGTGATTAGTGAAAAATAATGAAATATGGTATTTATATATGAGTAGAAATGTTTTGCCTGAAAGATGAGATTTTGTGAATTTATGATATTGGAAAATAATGAAATGTGATATTTATTTGTGAGTGAAAATTATTTGCATGAGAAATGAGTTTATACAAATTATTGATGAGTATTTTGGGAAAAAAGTGAAAAATACGCGAAATATGATATATGTTATTACAAGATGATAAAATGTGCACAGAAAATGATGAGAATATTTATATTGAATTGAATTGTGATATATTGGAATATTATTGATGAAATGCCAATACCGCATAATGAATGTGGGTATGTGGTAGTGAACCCTGATGGATGGTTATAATATTGAGCACGGTACCGTTGCTAGTGGTGTTAGTGCAACCACACGGACTCTTGGAGCTTGTGGCGTGACAGTCAATTATGCCATTTTGTAGGGTTGTTGGGCCCCCTGAGTCCGGATCAGGGTTATGGGCTGGCCAGTCGTACTATAGACGTGATATGTGTTATGATATTTGATCTAATCGGGTCGGCCAACCGCGGTTAGATCCAGCCTTCGAGCCGCACAACCTTGACCATGGGGGTAAGCATGACGTGGATAGAAAGATCCTCAGGGTGACCATAAGTTACAGACTCGATGTTGGTATTTGATACCAATGATACTTATGAACCGAAAAATAAAATAGAAATGGAAAGTGAAAGAATGATAAAATTGGCTAAAATGAGAAATGAAAGAAAGATTGGAAATTGAGAAATAAAGAATGTTAAATATAAGAAATGAATTATGTGAGTTAATGACATAAATAATTGAGGTGAAGTGAAACTCTCCGCCTGATGGCTGACTGAGTAAGGTGAGTGCCCTGATAGGTATCAGATATGGCCATACTCGGCTGCATAACGTGTTAGGGCAGAGGGAAGCTACTTGTATGAACAGGTAATCTTTCCTATTCTCAGGAACTTCGCAGATAATTATGTGTTGGAAATCACTAAATTTGAAAAATGGTTTTAAAGCTTATAAAAGTTTGTGTTGTATATCTATATGATTATGAGGGTGTATTTTCTTAGATGAAATGATGGTTTAAAAAGTAAAGCATGTTATAATTGAACTCATATGGCCACACACTATAAATAATTTATTCCTTCTTACTAAGACGTGTCTCACCCAAATTATCTAAATTTTTCAGGAAATAGGGATAGCTCGGGTGATAGAGCTCCGTGATCATAGGGAGCTAGAACCCTGATATACAAGGTGAGTTTGGACTAAGGAGGTGTGATTCTCTAGGGTTGTATTGTTTTTGGATATGAAATAGTATTGTGTATTTATGTATGTTGATACTCTGGGTATTGTATTGTGACTGATATATATATATTGTCTTCCGCTGTTAGGTTGTATAATAAAATAACTTTTTATCCGATACCCAATGCGGGTCGGGGCGTATGAATGATAGTAGGATTGTTGACATGGCCGATTTGTGAATGTTATGGATGATGTGTAATTTATTTATTATTGATTATTGGAAAAAAAAATCTGTACGAAATCAGGGCGTCACGGATTTTGAGTCGAGCCAATGTGAATTTATAATGACGGTATTAGGGTTTTAGTGACGGTTATAATTCGCTACTAATACTCTATTATTAGTGACACTTTTAGGATTTGTCACTAATAAGTAGTAGTAACTACAATTATAGCGACTAATTTAAAACCGTCACTAATAATCACAAAACCATCACTAATACTATTAGTGACGATTTTAATCCTTCACTAATAACCTTATTTTTTGTAGTGAGAGTTGGGGATTTAAAAAAAATGTTTTAAATTAGAAACAAACAAGGATAAATGTAGATCATATTGTCTTGCAAAAGAGTACAACGCAAGTTGTGAGAAAAAAATGATAAAAGAGAAAAACACTTTAATTACTTAATCATTGATCAATTTAGTAAAGGAATCCTATAAAATCAATGTTATCCTTGCAAAAAAAATAAAAATAAAATTTAGGGTTCATTTATTTGTATTTTTTTTTCATTTTTCAATTTTTATCTTTTCAAATAATTTATAAATTTTAGCTTTTTAAATTTTTTTTTTGAAGATTCATGTTAAAAATGCAGAAAATGAATAGTTTGTTTAAATGTGTAAAATAACTTTTTTATTTATTTATAGATTTCAAAATAATTACAAAAAAAAACTTATTTTTAAATTTTTCAAAATTTATACTAGATAATATTTAGAATCATGAATTTTGGGACTTAAATTTAAATACATGTGGATTTAGAATAAATTCTATACATAATATTAGCTTTACCGTGATCCCAAGAGGGGGGTGAATTGGTGTTTTTAAAATTTAACCCCTAGGTATTCCTTCTAACAGCAGTATATTCACAATCCTATGGTCAATCTAGTGCAAGTAATATAAATATATCAGAAATTAAATAGAGTAGTTTAATTAATCACACAAGCATCAGAAAGCAGTAAAGAGAGGGTGACACACAGATATGTTATCGAGGTTCGGCCAATTGCGTACGTCCCTGCCTTAACTAACCAGCACAAAGATTATCACAATACTTTGCTCACTTAAACGGGTGGAGCAACACCTGTACAAACCAGGTCAATTAGCACAGGGCTGACCTCAACCTTTACACTAATCCTTACCAGTCTAGATTACTGTCCCCTCAGGCCACGCCTGAAATCTCTTAGATATACAATCAAAAGGTACAATATAAGGGTGCTTTCACATAAAGCAGATATGTACCCCAAATGCGCACAATTACAAACCACAGATGATTTAAAATGTAAGCTCAGTGTGGTCTAGATAGTTCAACTCTCAAAGGTATTTTCTATTAGTGTAATGCGTACGTGAGAGTGTCAACAAACAATCTTTGTATTTCAATGTGTTCTCAATCAAGCTGTTCAAACAAAGATATTATGCAAGTTTCAAATATTTCAACTAGTGTATATGCTTGGTTCACAAAACTAAGCAATCTTTGTATTCAGCAAATAATATAAACTTGAATAGATATTGCCACAAAGATTTGTATATCAAACACAAATATCTTCTCACAACAATGTCAATATGAATACCACAAGATATTTGAGTAAGTTTGAAAATGTTTTTGCAAGCCCAAAACAAATACAAACTTCCAAAGATATTGTAATGAGAATGCAATACTCGGAAGTTCACCATAAGCCTTCTTAGGATAGGCGTATTAGAAAAGCCTCCAAGTGTGCATTTCGGTCCCATTTCGAGACATACAAACCATATTTAAGTGCCTAACAAACATATGTGCAAATGTATGTATCCTAGGGTCACTTAGAGTCCAAAATTAAGACACCGAAAGAGTCCGGTATCGGTCGACCGTAGGATAAACCCTAAGGTCTTTCTACAGTCACTTTTAGTTCGTATTTGGTTTGTGCTCACAAAATAAATCATGCATGTGTTGTATGTGCTTATTACACACCAAATATCCTCATTACTATTACAGACAAATTTCACTATTGAATATTACAATTGAGAACATAAATTTGTCTTCAAGTTTTAAGCTTTCACGTGCCATCAATGTATCTGCTAATATAAACCTACACATGAACTAAATATTTATTAAATGCAAAAGTATTTGTTATTATCAAAACCGGGCGTGACCTATAAGGTCAACACATAACCCACACAAATTACAATATAAGATTCGAATGTCATCATTCATATAAGAGTTATAAAATTTTAAAAAATAATGAAAAACATTTTTCAACTTTACATTATAAATTTGGAAAATTGTAAAATAACGTGACATTTTTGTAAGCGTTTGAAATTTTAAAAATTAAAAAAACTATTTCCACAAGTAAAAGCATAAAATATGTTTATTATTGTTAATTTATTTCATATGAATGTTGTAAAAATAAAAAATAAATAATTTTTATCATTTTTTAAAAAATTAAAACGAAAAACATAAACTAGTTTTTACAATTAAATAGACCCTTAACTTTTTCTATCTTTAAAAAGCTAATTATTTTTATCTTCTTTTTTTTGGTTATAAATTTGAAGATTTTGAAAGCTAAAATATTTTTTTTTTTCTAAATAATTCTTTTATTCCATATAGGTCCTTAATTTTTATTTTTAACTATTTTTTTAAACGATGGTGTCTGAGACACTTTGAACACTCGACTAATCTATCAGGATAATGGGTCCACTCAAATTTATGTATTAATTATAGTTTCTAAAAAGATAAACACCACACACACAAGGAATGATTAACTAATAAATGACATTCTTATCTCTTAAATCGATATAATGACGTAATATTCTACAAATGACATTAAGAGAATGAACGAAATACATTATAAATTATTTTTCACTCATTAGTATTTTCACGAACAAATAATGAATGATGGAAGCTCTTTGTTAAAGTGAGTGTATTTATTATCTTCTTGGATTCTTCGATTATTTTAACAATTTCAGTTTTTCTTTATTTTTGAATATAAATAATTACTAAATTCGTTCAAATACAACATAAATTTTTGGACCACTATATATGTCGCCACATCATTATGAGTGGGGTCAAAAAAGAAAGCTAAGTGTGAAGGTCAAAAATGATTTGATGATAATTCCTCGGGCGATACTAATTTCTCTCACTCCATACATACCGTCCACTGATAAAATTAAAGCCAATAATTAGACCAAATATTGCAGAGAGTAAATACTATAATTAGTGAGAAACCAAGGATTAAAGTATACTTTAAGGCCCAATCTCAAGATTATATCTTCACTTTGATATTAACTTCCAAAAGAATATACACGAGAGGATCAACTTAATTAATTAAAGATGTGTTTGGCTATTATTTTACAAAAAATAATTTGAATAAAAAAAATAAAAAATACTCATTGGTTGAGAAATAATATTCATTATTGGTATTTGGTATCTAAGCTAATTGGGTGACCTTTACTTTATTATGTCATCCCGTGACGAATAAAGCAGTAGACCCGATTAATTAACATTGAAAGCAGAGAAATATTTGTTAATTAGTGCATGGGTGGCTTACAATTTATGATACTAATATTTTTTGTTCATTTTCTCTAAGGGGCTTTTACACACATCATCACTCAAAAAGAATTTTTTAAATTTAATTATTAACTAATTTCAATTTTTATTATAGTATTATTCAATTTATATTATATTACGTTTGTTTATTATTTTAATTATATCTTTAATTATCATTTGATTTAAAGATTTATTTTTTATTTAAAAAAAAAACCATTTATTTTTTAAAATTTTAACGGCATAAAAAGCCTTCACACGAGCGACGTTGAGTGTGTTTTAATCATCCAAGAGAGAGAATGCAATGATTGTACAGAAGAGGGTGTCCGCTCAGCAACGACAATTTGACACACACGAGTAAACTCCTGGGACCACTTGCTGCCACGTGGCCAACATGTCACGCCCTGCGCACGTGCATTCATGCCCTTTCCCACGTTACCTCCGCTCTCTCTCCATGCCTTTGTCCATCCGGCTCGGCTGGTCCCTCCATCTCATTTTTCAGCTCCTCAGCCGCGCCGGGTAGTCTGGGTCATCCTCATCGTACACGTGGACGCCTAGTAAAACAACGAGTTCCATCTTGAATCGTAGCCGTTGACGGCTCTTAATCATTGAGTAAAGTAAAATATCGTAAGTCTATGCCATATTTGGAAATGCCCCAAAAGGAGATCACGTGACATTCACCTGAGGAGATTTTCAGAAGATTGGGTTGGTGGGGAAGTACTTCCGGACCTTGTTTGGTAGAAAAGAAAGGGGGAAAAAAAAGAAAAAGATACATTAAAGGGGAAAGAAAACCAAAAAAAAAAAAAAAGGCAAATTAAGATGAAACAATTAAAATAAATAAATTATATTTTAAAGCGGGTGCTTAACGAGTACCCATTTAATAAACGAACAGATTTCAGTTAACAAACGGGTTAACCTGAATCCGAACTTATTTAACCTCTACTCATTTGTGATTCGTCCAAACTTAACTTGTCAATCCAATTTGACTCGTTTATTAACGAGTGAATAATCTGTAAATTCAAATCTATTCGTTTAATAAACGAGTACTATTTAAGCACCCGTTTAAAAATATAATTTATTTATTTTAATTTTTTATTTAATAATTTTATCAAATTCGACTTCATTTTTTTCTTTAATAATTTCAACGTAATTTTATATTACATCTTATCTAAATTTAATAAAGACCCAAATCTAAAATTTTTCTAAACATAGAATCTTAAATTTTACAAATCTCTCACGAATCCAATTAAGTAACACGAATATAAACTTCTATTTCTTATAAACCAAACACAACTCGTAAAAAATGTAACTACTAATTACTTGATAACCGTTTTAATAATAATAAAGCTCGAATTTAAGCTATTTGTCGTATATGGCTAAAACTCACATCTACATGAGATGCCTCACTTAAGTTAACTAGGCACGAGAACTTTAATGTTTGAAGGTTAATTATTATCCGACACAGTGAATAGTCTTGACACGAGTTAAAATTTATTAAAATAAGCTTTATTTTAAAATATGTTAATTTATCGGGTCAATAATAACCTGCTTTTTGAAGTTGACTATTTCATTGATACTTCATAGTTCTTTATTCGCAATCATTTCACTGTGTACTCATAACGTACGTTACGTTAGCTGAATTGAGCACGAAGAACGTGTTGTATCAGTATAATAAATTGAGTAAAACCAAATAACGGTCCTACAGTTCTCGAATAAGTCACACTAAGCATAACGTATCACAGAAACGTTACACTGGGCAGAGTAACGCATGTCAGCGCCCTTTTTGTCACCCGATGAACTCAATATTGTCTTTGTTCAAAATCAGGGTTCGAAACTGGAGGTTGTAACTTTCAAATTATGATTAGAGTTTTGCATTTAAATAAAATAATTAAATAAATAAAAGACAAACCCATTATTCATGTGGATTATTCGAATTTCTTAAAAGCCTCGGATATTAAACATCACATTGTGACCTTTTTTAGGCCCTTTTAAAATCAGGGCATGCTTTCACAAATGCTGTCATAGGGGTAGCCAACCAAATATCCAATGGGCGGGCCGCTTTCACTCCCTAGGTTTGGTGTCGCACCGTAGTATTTAAAGTGGCGCGATAGTGACTAGAGTTCCCGGGTTATCAAAAATAAAAAATAAAAATAAAAGAACCAAAACCCTAGTCTCCGTCTATCTAATGACCATATTGTTGAGGTTCGAATTCTAATTAATTGGAAGGAAAATAAATAAACCACCGACTCAAGACACATTAGTATCGCAGTGAAACTAGTAATATATCTTTTGAATCGACCAGAAACAATGCACAATGATAATTATGCATACGGGTGTAGGTACATGAATTTAATACCTTCTCTTTACCCTATTAATTGTTTGTCACGAAGTTTTGTGCAATAAATGCAACCTTAAAAATTAAATCTATTGAATATACAGTGAATCAGTCAATCTCTTGTATAATGAGTCAACTATTTGTTTACGTTTCACATTTATTTTATGGCCATATATGTGTAATATATGTCATAGAAAAACCAAGCAAGTAATTAAAAGATGATATGTACCATATTAATTGTCATTAAAACTGTCATTTTGTGTGTGTCCATCGCACAAAAATAAATTCATGGGAACGGTTTCTAGTTTCCCAAAGCTTTTCTAGTAGGGCAGTAAATAGGAGGACCCTTTTACTATACACTCTAATAAATATTATATAATTATAGGGTTTATTTAATTATGAAAAATATGGCAAAATAATGTTTTTATTTTTAGTTTCTAAATTTTAAAACAGAAATTACAAAAAGATAAATCGTGTTTAAATTTTCAAAAATTATGTAAGGAAATATTAGAAATTATGGATTTGGCGGTTTAAATTTGAATTTGTGTGAATTTATTTTACATAAAATTTTATAAGGTAAATTACATCATAAATCTTTTAAAGTTTATTTTGTTTCGCTTTTTAAAGTTTAATAGTAGCTTAGATGAAATGTTTGAACAAAAACTTAGAATAGTCTTATTATAAAATTTTAAAGATGGAATTGTCACATCTTAAACGTCAGAACAGTGGTATATTCGAGTCGAATTGAGTTTATATGATAAAATGCTTGAATTTGAGTCAATTAAAATTTTTAAACTTGAAACTCAACTTATAATCAAATGATATTATAATTGTTGAATTCGAACCTAACTTGACTACAATTCTAAAATTCAAGCTTATTTTAATTTTAAAAATAAGAATAAACGTACATGTAAAATAAATATAATGTATGATAGATATATGTACATAACATTATACTATATCGCTTATATGATATAAAATAATAATTATAAAAGTTTGATTAATCTTGATTAAGCTCGCAAGTAGTGTTGTGTCATTTGATGTCAAATTATCATGTTATTTGAGTAACTTTGAGTTCTACTTGAAATTGAATAGAATCGAGTAAAAATGAATTATGGAATGATTTAAAATTGAATAACTTGTGAATTAGCTTTAATCATTCACAATTCTCTATTCAGAAAGTAAAATGCAATTTAGTGTTTTCCCTAATCAATATTATGTGACTCTTTTCTAAACCTAATCTGCCACGCACTCACACCCTCACGTGTTCCATCCTTTATCGCTGTAACCATCATCATATCTTATGCTCACTTGCTCACATGTTCCCCAAAAGGCAAATCGGAGGGCCCCGCCATGCATCGACTCTTATCATGACCTGATGATGAAGGCGCGTGGGGTATTGCATGTGGGCATTACTTTGATTAATCAAAAATATTTTTTTAGTTCATGCCATTTATGTTGTCCAGTCAAAAGTTAAGCATGAGAAAGCTGCACCCCAAGAGTTTATAGGTAAAACAGAAGAAAGTGTTCCAAACACCCTTTAAACTTTAATCCTTTTATTACATTTAATCCAGTTTTAAAAATTATTGCAACTCGGTTACAAAGTGTGTAAACCTTACTTTGAGTTTTAGATTTCTTTTTTAAGAATTCTCAACTCACATAATCTTCATTAATTCTCTTAATTAAACTCCATATGTTAACTTCCGGATATTTACTGTGATCCATTTCTCATTAAAAGTAATAATAAACTTAGAAAAAGGATTCATTTTGGATAGGAAAGGAGATCAAGAACAAGCCCTAGCTAGATTGGTAAAACCCTAATCAAGGTTGAGTCATGCAAATCAAGCCACCATGATTTAGCCACTTGGGTCCTGACAGAAGTCATGATTGCTCTTGTTCATATATTTCTACTCGCTCTCTCTCCTTTCTTTCTCCTCTGATTGTCTATATATATTTATGCAAGTCCTAGGTGCTTTCCTGTACTGTCATAGCAAAATCTGCAACCTCTCTGCTCCAAAGGCTGCTCTCTCTCTCTCTCTCTCTCTCTCTGCGGATTCCAAATCCAAGAAATCCAGGCAAAACCCTGAAAGGGAACCAGAAAGTTGAATTGTTTTTTGACGAGAGAGTGAGAATTGATTAAATTAGGCAAGAGAAAATGGGTACTGAGCAGAAGGAGGATGGAATGGAGCTGAGCTTGAGCTTGAGCTTGGCCATGGGATCATTGAGGCCGCAGATTACCCATAAACACAAATCACCCAATTGGAACCACCTACTGTTTCATTCACCTCCAGGTTCATTTTCCAATCCCCCCCTCCCTTCATTTTCCTTTCCCGGAAACGGATTCCCAAAATTTTCTCGGGAAAATTTAAAAGCCTAAAAAATCAAATGGTTTAATTTACCTTTTGCTGTAATCGTTGATTAATTAATTTTTTTCTGGGTTCGTTTTAAGTTACAGAGATCGGGAAGAACGATACGGGAGTGCGCCCTCGGGGGATCGACGTGAACCGGTCGCCGCCGCCGCCGCCGGCGGTGGGCAATGCCGACGACGACGCGGGTGTGTCGTCGCCGAAGAGCACGGTGTCGAGCATCAGCGCGAAGAGGGGCGAGAGGGAGGAGACGGAAGCCGAGAGGGCCTCGAGTTCCCCCGCATTATTCGTCGTGGACGGCGAGGACGACGGCGGAGGCGACGGCGGCGGAGAGGAGGCGGTGAAGAAGAAGCTGAGGCTGACGAAGGAGCAGGCGGCGGTGCTGGAGGATACGTTCAAGGAGCACAACACACTGAACGCGGTGAGTGGGAGTGGCATTTTGGTTAATTTAGGGGAGGAGCGAGGGCATTTTGGTAATTATGATTTTTGTGTTTGTGGTCCCTGCAGAGGCAAAAGTCGGCTTTGGCGAAACAGTTGAATCTGAGGGCCAGACAGGTGGAGGTTTGGTTTCAGAATAGGAGGGCAAGGTGAGATATTTCCCACCTGAGTTAAGGGTATTATTGTCAATATAGGATATTTCATACATTATTATTCTAAAATCTAAAATTTGTTTATCAACTTATCATACAAAATTTGGATTTTTTTTTATAGATGAAATAATAAATAAAGTTAAGCAAAATTTAGTTTTGTTCGTAGTAAAATCACTTAAAAATTAACATTGCGTACTTTAAAATTATTTTATATTTATTTTCATTTATCTTTAAATAATTTTTTTACTTTTGATTATGACATTCAATTTAAAATTTGATTTTATGTGAATTTTAAAAAACATAATATAAAATTATATTAAAATTTTTATCAAATCCACAAAAATTTAAATTTAAATACTGAAATTCATGATTCAAATTCTTAAGTTGCATTTGAGAGCATAAGTTTCGACTTTTAAATTTGAATTTGAGTAAAATTGAATAATTTTATTACTTTTTAATTAAATTTATATAAATTTAAATCCAAAATTTTCCTGAATAATAATAATAATAATAACATAAAGCATGCATTTGTGGTATAATTAATGAGAACTTAACTTCAAGTGGATAGAGTGTAAGTTTCCAAATTATTGATCGAGAATATAAAAGGGTCCAAATCTAAGAAGTGAAAATGCATTTAAGACGAAGTTGAACTTTTTTAGGATTAAAGATATTAACATTCTATAAGGTTTGATAAAAAAAACATTTTAGGGACCTGCCGTGAAAAATTTTAGGGACCTGCCATGAAGTTTGTTAAAAAAAAACTCAAATTCCTCTCTTATATTTTGCAATAAGACAAATTTTTTAAGGAAATATCTATTATTTTTACAAATCTTGAAAAAGTTTTTGACATTTTTGAAATCTCAAGCTTGTGTCATTTTTGACAAACCTCAAGTAGGTTTTTGGGATTTTTGAAGAAATTTTTTTTTTTTTTGGGGCCAAATCTAATAAAAAGTGGCTATCCCATTAAAATAATAAAAATAAAAATATTAATTAATAAATTTTTATATTTTTTCATCATTTCAATTTCATTTGAAACTTGAAAAATATTAATTTCTCACTTTAAAATTTTGAAAACATAAAAGTAAAATAATGAAGGAATTTATTTTTTATGTTTGTTTATAAAAGTGGGAAAGACCTCTACCCATTATTGATTTTAATTTGCCTAAACTATTTTAAATAATATTTTATACCAAAATAAATAAATAAAAAGGTTTAAGGATGCGACGGGGTGCAGGACGAAGCTGAAGCAAACGGAGGTAGACTGCGAGTACTTGAGGAAATGCTGCTACAATCTGACGGAGGAGAACCGCCGGCTGCAGAAGGAGGTGCAGCAGCTGCGCGCCATCAAACTCTCCCCCTCCTCCCTTTACAACTGCATCCACCTTCCCCCCACCACCCTCTCCATGTGTCCTTCCTGCGAGCGCCTCTCTCTCTCCTCCTCCTCCTCCTCTTTGTCTTCCCCGGCCGCCGCCGCCGCCTCCGCTGATCTCACTCGCCGCCACCACCACCACCTGGCGGGTCCACACCACTATAGCCGCCCAGTTCCCATCAGATCATGGGAGCCGGCGCCGGCCCCGGGAATGCAGCGTCTTCTGCCGCTCGACGCTCCCGGTCCTCGATCGTGATTTTGATTTCCTGGTAGGGGGGGCATAAGGGGAAATGTGGGATTTGGGACGGGGGTAATTTGGTCAGTAAAAATTAGAGAAGAGGACTTTGATTTCCCGGTAGGGGCAATTTGGGCAATTTATGAGGGAGGGTGGTTGGGATATGGTTTTGGAATTTGGAAGTGTCAACCCTTTTTAGTTTTTGCCGTTATAATATCTATCATCTGATTTATTCAAATCAGCCAATTGAAGCTTGCCAGGTGTTACTCTGCAATGCCGCCATGTGGATTCGATTGGAGGGTAAAAAAGTACTTTACTTAGATGTGAAGGAATTCAATAAACGAGCTTCGAGTTGAATTCAATTTTTGCTTTCGTTGATGAAGTAAATTTAAAGTTTAATTTCATTTAAATGTTCACTATTTATTAATTAATTTTAAAACAATAAACAAGTTTATTCATTTGTAATTTTAACTAATAGTCATCGAATTTCTGCATCTGTAATAAGAATGAGAGATGTTAAATTTTTTAGCATCTTGACGTCAAGTTATAAGATTCGTTTATAGACTGTCACAATAATAGAGATTAAACACTAAGTTTAAAATGGATTAGTGTGGTTCTTCTATGCCTAGAACACTAAAATATCAAGTTGAGAACAGAAAAAGGTACGCCTAAATTCTAACTAGAAGTTTTTTCTACATGATCTTTCTTTATATCATCTACAACCAAGAAAAGAAAGAAAGCTTAGAAGTAGGTCCCTCTCCAGCATTTAATTTAGTATTGGGATAATGTATAAGCGACACAATTTTAGTATAGAATATCTTATCATCCTTCGAAATACCTACTAAACTCCTCTCTTATAGATGAAATGTCCTTTTAGTGTTCAATGTCGGCTATCTTCAAGTTGTGAAAATATGACCGTAAAAGGTTGTCCCTTTTAGTAGTTGCACCCCTTTATCCCTCATTAGCATTAGTAATTAATTAAGCTTTTAGGTTACACTTTTAGGCTTAAGGAAACTTTTCATCTCCCTCACATTAGTGTTATATTTTCCACATCGATAAGTATATATTTTCATTTTATGTTCTATTAAATCATGTCATAAAAAGAAAAAAAAAGTAAAGATGAACAAAAATATGCGATAGGAATTTGAGATAAAATAAAGCAAGCTTGCGATTTGTCCGATCAGGTGAAGTCAAATGCACAAGTCTCCTTTTACCATTCTGAATATTCCTCCTATTTTAATCCAAATAATTCTAAGTCTATCCTTCTTTTTGTTGTCATCGACATGAAATAATTCCATCAGAATGTCTTTCTTCCAACTTTTCTTTTACAGGTGATATACAACCTATACCTAATCTACCAAGAACTTGTTCATTCATTGATTTACTTTTTGAAGTTCAATTAATCCGTCTAAATATTCTTTTTTCAAATTTTTTCTTCTATTATTTCTTAATTGCCCAACATTTTGATCCTAACATATAAATAAATATATACATATATGTGCATATAAACTAGCTCCAATTTAAAATGAGTTCTAAACTAACCTCTTAAATGAGGCTCCTGATGAGCGAAGGAAATAAATAAAATTTGAACTTGTTTATAAGGAAGCTAGCATAATTATATGATCTAGACCCATTAAACAAGTCTATTGGAAAAATAAGCTAATTAAATTGACCTATTCTTAAACTTGACTAGTCTAATCTGATCGAACTCAAGCTTTACTTGTTTACTTTGTGAGCTATAAATCTTAGTCTAACCTTGACTCATTCATACTAATAAATGAGTTTGAAGAGCCACTAAAGCCAAGTGCAATGTAGCTCGCGTACAACCTCTCCTTTGCAACCTACTTTCAGCCAAAACGTCAAGTGAAAGGAGAGGATCCAACCACCCATCTCACTATTTTTGTCCAACCAGGGAGAGTGAATTAGTCAAGGGTGGCCATTGGACATTTCATTCCAGTTGAATTTGAAGTTAGTTCAATCATTGAATTTCAAGTCGTAAGGCCACTCCATCAAAATAACCTATGATGCTATTATCTTGGACTTTACCATGTCACCAAATTGGAGCTACACCATGTTTGGTACGCTAAAATAATGGATTAAGAGTGGACTGGTATGAGAATTTGTATGCAGATCAACATATAAAAGTAAAGTGGTCGATTCTATTTTCATTCGTTGAATTCTTGTACCAAACATTACGTCCAAAGGCTTCTACAAGGATGAACTCTTCATGAAAATCCTTCAATTGTAATAATCAACATTTTGAGGTCATAGCTTGTTTTGAAATGCATGGGAGGGAGGATGCAAGGATATATATATATATTCGACAGGCATCAAACGGTATTCACAGTATCTGCAAGGGAACGCAGTATGCATCCGAGGCCAGCTCTCTCTGTCAATTTTTCATGAATCCGTAGGCACTGATCACATGTGGGCCGATCTCCGGTCGACAAGCCTCTATACAAGTACCTGCAAAATATCATAACAAACTTTATTTCATAAGTCATCCAAAAACTATAAATAATACAAATTACACCAGAATCACCTCACAGAATGCCAGGAAAAATCCATATTTTTGGGAAGAAATTCAAAGAAAAACATAATCAATATCATAATTAGCAATATGACGATCTAGCAATTTTTTTCAATACTATGCTTCAAATGTTATGCTCTATGATAGCTTAACAGTTAACAGGCCTCAACTTTCAGTCCAAACAATCGAATTCATAAAAATAAACATTTTACATCTTCACTAAGGTTTTTATTTTTTAAGTATTTATAAATTTTATTTTTTAATTTATTTACAAATTTTATCTATCCAACCTAGATTAGAAATGTGTGCCAAGATACCAAGCCTGACTCCACTTGATCCTTGCCAGATGTGCTTTATGGTCCCCCATAATATGCTCATTTGGGAACTTACTCCAGCTGTTACAAGAGTCTCTGCTATTTGAACCATGTTCAATAGACTCCTTTGTTCCCCTCATCCCCTTTGTCAGCTGTTTGATCAGGATGCGATTACCGAGGTCCTACTTGGAATGGATGACGGAGCATAGACAGCAAGCAGTTATATGGATACAGTGCTTTACCCGTAGACACTTCTCCAGCTCTCGCAAGAATTGTGTGGGAGTCGTCCTCAGAGGGACTTCCCGAATAACCTTACCAAGGAATTGTAAGAGCACAATGAGGAGACTCTGCAAGGGTACAACTTAATGCAGCTACATAGGAAAAACACAACCTCATCCTGCAAATGGCACTCGGAAGTGTTTTGTTGAAGTGACTATCAATCTCATAACCTATTGTCACGGTTCGCCTCTTTTCACACCGTTGTGAAGGGGCCATGCGGCGCTAGCTAAAGCACTCTTGCTTAACTAGCCAGCCTATCGTTTACCAACATTCATCCACGAAGCACTTTCATTAACATTCAATCAGATAGCAGCGGAAATAGTAATCAATTCATGAAAGCCGTGGCAACCAAGCAGTAAACATTGAAGCAAACGTAATTCATTAACAAATCCTCCGTTGACATGTTGTAATTAGCAAGGGAGGCAAGTAGACTAAGCACGTTGACAATTGCTTGTGAGTTTTACAATGACTGATGAACACTCACCCTCCCCTAAAGAGGTTTTTATGTAATTATCATCCTGACACTAGAAAACATCAAAGTGACCGAAGAGTCATACTGCCTTATTTGGCTTACAAAGACTCTACTAGCAGAAATTAACCCTACACTAGTATTTACATGATGGAAACCCATCCTAAGCACACGAGATAAGCGGTCACAAGCAAGCATAATGCCCTGAACAAGCTTAGCTCGTGACATTCTCCCCCACTTATGCGGTCGACGTCCTCGTAGACTTTTGGCGATAGGTACACTTCACTTTGTCCACGAATGGCTTCAAATCTTCCGCAGAAATCCAGCTGATTTCTTTGTCATCAAGGCACTTCCACTTCACTAGGAACTTCTGCCACTTCTTCCTCGAGGATATGAACTTTCTATCTGCAAGAATCTCTTCAACTTCATGTCTGTCAAGTTGCAATGTCTTCAACTCTGTACTGTTTAACTGACTTCTGCTTAGGTCGTTGGTGTTGGCGTTGAATGGCTTGAGGCAATTGACATGAAACTGCGGTCTTCTCTCCTGATCTGCCCACTTCTTCATCTATTTCGAAGCTTTCTCCAGATAGGCTTGGGCAAAGTCTGCATTTTGTCTCCCTTCACTGGTGAAGATGTACGCCCTAGGACTCTTTCGTTTGTACGGCTCGCCCACTGTGTGAGGTAACAGCGGCAGCTGGCTTGTAACAAGCTCAAAAGGGCTCTTGTTGGTTGTTGAGCGCCTTTGGGCGTTGCCACAGAATGGAGCCACATCAAGTAGTTGCACGCCATTCTTCTGGTTGTCGTTGACACAATGGCACAAGTACTCATCTAGTAGCTTTCTGAATCTCTTCATCTGTCCGTCTGTCTGTCGGTGATAACTCGAAGAGATGTCAATATGTGACCTGAATATCCTGAAAAACTCTGTCAAGAAGTTGTCAGTGAACATTAAATCTTGGTCACAAATAATAACTTGGGGAACACCCCAATGTTTCACAATAGTCACAAGGAACACTTGTGTCGTCCCCTCTGCCGAACAGTACTTTGGTGCGGCCATGAAAGTACCATACTTCTTCCGCTCCCCTTTGTCTTGTTGGCAAGTGAGACAAGTTTTGGTATAATCAACCACATCATCCCGCGTGTGCGGCCAATAATACCTCCCCTGTAGTCCTGTCATTGGAGTCATTCTCCGCGGATATCCCTTAACGAACTTCCTGCAGTATCTAGTAAGGCCAAGAAAGGAACGCAACTCCTTCACTATCGTGGGGATCTTCCGTTCTTGAATCATCCTTACCTTCTCCATACCCCTCGGATACGACCTTGTTCAACCACTTGACCAAGCAATTTGTTGCTCCGCCGAGCGAAAGAGAAATTCTCCTTCTTCAAATCCAGACTGTTTCCCCTCAGCCTGTCGAACACCTTCCGTAGATGCTTTTCATGTTTCCTCTAAAACGACACCGATGCTCCCAACGGTGTTTTGGAAGGGCGAACACATCTCGCTTCCACTTCATCAAGCTGTTTCCCCAAGTCTACTATCTCAAGAGGCGCAATCCGACATGGGCCTTTAGCAGGTGGTTTCACTCCTGATAACAACTCGATCTCTTACTCCACAGTTCGTCGTGAAGGCAAATTTTGAGGCAGCTTATCCGGCAACACCTCCTTATCCTCATCCAACACCGCTTGGATGGTCGTAGGCTCCAGCTCTTGGCCTTCTTCTTTGTCTACCACCACTATGGCTAGACGTGTTTGCTCACCTTGATCCAATCCTTCATTAAGTTGTATGGCTGAAAGGGACTTCCCGTCATCTCCTTTCGTTGCAACGACTTGCACCATGCACGAGTGATCTCCCATCAGACACAGGGAACCAGCCGAAGGCATCAGCACTGCCCTCGTCCCCATTAGGAACTCCATTCCTAGAATGACCAGATAGTCATCCAATGGCACCGCTGTGAAATTCGCATGACCTTCCCACTGTCCAAGCTTTATAGCCACTTGCTTGGCTACTCCCAGAGTATGCTGGGCTACAGAGTTAACTGCTTTCATGCAACCTGTATCCTTCTCTAAGGATAAGTTGAGTCTCCATGCTTCCACCTGCGAAACAAAATTATGAGTAACTCCCGTATCCACCATAGCACGAGTACTCTTTCCATTTATCCTCAAGTCCACAAACATTAACCCTCTTGCTCGTGTAACTTTCGGTGTTTTTGTCTGCTTTTCCAATGCGTTCACCAACCGCACTGAACCCACCCTCAGGGAATCATCCTTTTCCCCATCGTCTTCCACTGCTTGTTCTACAATGGATGCCTGTAAGGCATTAAGTGATGCTTTGTGAGGGCACTCAAAAACTCTATGAGGATCTCGACACAAGAAACACTCAATTTTACTCTTCCCCTTTCCATTGGGTGTGTTGAACCCGTGAGACGACGAAGCTTCCTGTGAGATTGATGATTTCGAGTCGGCTCCTCCACTCTTGGGTTTGCCATTCTTGAAAGACTTTCCACTGTTTCCTTCTCTGCCAAACCGTTTGGACGAAGCGGTCTCATCACCAGCGTAGTCTGTCAAGCGTTCTGCAGCCACTTGTGCAGTTGACAAGTCTTGAACCCTTTGCCTATGAAGTTCAGTTCTTGCCCATGGTTTCATCCCCTCAAGAAAATAGAACAACTTGTCCTTCTCCGACATATCCCGAATATCCAACATTAAAGTAGAAAATTGTTTCACATATTCACTGATTGACCCCGTATGCTTGAGATATCTCAGTTTTCTCCTTGCATTATACTCAACGTTCTTAGGAAAGAATTGGGCCTTGAGTTCTCTCTTCAAGTCTGCCCAACTATCAATTAAACAGCTTCCATTTTCAATTTCTCTGTACTTGGTAAGCCACCACAGTTTGGCATCACCAACCAAGTACATGGTTGCAGTATCCACCTTTACCTGTTCTGAGGCCATCATCACAACGCGAAAGTACTGCTCCACATCAAACAAGAAGTTCTCTAACTCCTTGGCATCTCGGGCACCCCCATACGTCCTGGGTTCTGGCACCTTGGTCTTGCTAACTCCCGGAGTGTTGGAGTTCCCCATAGCAAGAACCATCACATTTACCTTTGCATCTAGATCTGCCATCCGGGCTTGCAAAGTTTCCACAGTGTGGCGAAAGTCCTTTGACATGTCGCCTATCAAACCTGCTTGATGTTTTTGTGATCCCATCACTTCATCAACAAGTTCTCTCATCTGGGCCACCTCCGCGGCCATAGTGTTGGTTGTTTCCTCAACCTGTGCTTCCAGCATGCTGATCCTCTCAGCATTGTTTGGTGCCATGGTCACTTACCAAAGCTTCCTAAATCCAACAACGAAGGCAATCGAATTCACGTAGCAACTCAACTTTGGGCTCTCACCAAGTGTCACCGACTTGGCTCTGATACCAAATGTCACGGTCCGCCTCTTTTCACACCGTTGTGAAGGGGCCATGCGGCGCTAGCTAAAGCACTCTTGCTTAACTAGCCAGCCTATCGTTTACCAACATTCATCCACGAAACACTTTCATTAACATTCAATCAGATAGTAGCGAAAATAGCAATCAATTCATGAAAGCCGTGGCAACCAAGCGGTAAACATTGAAGCAAACGTAATTCATTAACAAATCCTCCGTCGACATGTTGTACTTAGCGAGGGAGGCAAGTAGGCTAAGCACGTTGACAATTGCTAGTGAGTTTTACAATGACTGATGAACACTCACCCTCTCCTAAAGAGGTTTTTATGTAATTATCATCCTGACACTAGGAAACATCAAAGTGACCGAGGAGTCATACTGCCTTATTTGACTTACAAAGACTCTACTAGCAGAAATTAACCCTACACTAGTATTTACATGATGGAAACCCATCCTAAGCACACGAGATAAGCGGTCACAAGCAAGCATAATGCCCTAAACAAACTTAGCTCGTGACTCATAACCTATTTGTGCTCCTTCAGAAAGCTTTCAAACAGGACGTAGAGTTTGTTCCCAACCATCCAAATCAATCTCTACAATGATGAGGTGATGATAGTACCAAAGAAACTAAGAAGCAATAAGCATGATACCAAGACTAAATATTTATTCTTTCCACAGAAATAGACATTGGGACCTTAATTAAAGGGATCCAGTTTAGTGCCTCCAAAGAGAACAGCAACAGGGTTATGTATCAGAATGAAGGCTAATCTGATATCCCATTGTATTGGAAGACTTACCAAGTGACAAAGGGGCTAGTCTCAGCCTCACATTCTTGAAGCCCATTGCCAAGACAGGCTTTTTCAGGTATTACTGTTAAAAATAATAACAATATAATAACATAAAGGACAAGGTTTTAGCCCTTCAATTTCAATCAGGTATTCTGAATTTTGAAAAGCTTCAAAAAGGACAAGAAAAAGAATGCACAAATAAGGGCAATAAATCCTCAAATTCAATTGAAAATTCTATCAGTTGTTTAAATATATAACAAATGGGTCCCAATTTATTAATTGTGTAGATGTGGATCTGTTATGACTCATGAGAAATCTAATAAGCAAAAAAAATGCTGTTTAAGAAATTTAGGCAGGCAAGGATCACATATTTCTTTAAGTAGCTCATGTTCTCCACAAGAAAATCATCTCACTGTTTTCTTGTGAATTTTCTTTTGCATTCCATGTATTTCAAGTTGATCTAATAAAACATAACAATTTTCAGTCCACTCCAAACATCTCTTCCCTTGAACTCAAACTATCCTGCGAAAAATGACGAATAACACATTTCCCTACGCTACTAAAGTTTATATAGGTGGATTATCTTCACCTTCCCTTGAGTGAGAAAATGCACATTTTCGAATTCAGGAAAACTGCATCACATATGTCAATTTTATCATAACGATGGTACATGATTACCTGAAATGCACATACATTGTTCCATATGCTTAGAATGAAAATACATTTTTGTGGAACACGTTCCTTTACACATTCACCCCCCCCCCCCCCCCCCAATATTCCCAGGTGGGAATCAGGAGCTGCTAAAAAAAAAAATGAAGTTACTTTTTTTTTATTTAGTTAACAGGCAGCTACTTCCCCTCTTCAGCAGATATTTCAAGGCATCAAAGACCTACTCCCATTTCATCTGGCTACCTAAATTTCCACTCCTCACTCCACCGAACCATGATAAATTTTTAACTAAAGCCACCGAGCAATTACTTCATCATGGGAGCAACAGTTTCATTTGCCATGATCCCAACACAAAGATCACATATGCCCATATATGTTGTCTCCAATGAAAATGTTACTGGCATCTGCATCCCAGTTCTGCTGACCCAATGAACTTAAAATCCATCCATCAATCAAAACTCAATAGATACACATGGGGGCACATCTATATTTCCCACATCTGAAGCTTGGCCAGAACTAGGTGTCCCCTGTATCTCTTGTCTACTAATACCTGTCATCAACAGCCAGGAGAATTTTTGTAGGTTCCAACCATAAAAAATAGCAGGCACCGATGACAACTGCCAAAGATAAAAACTGTTTTGACCTGTGAAACTTTGTTTGCAGTTGATTGACTTGATTCCATTTGTTATTGTTTATTAACATCAAATAGATGTGACAAATGAAGACCTACACCGCATACTAATAACTCCTGAGTATCATTCCTCAGTCGTCCAACCCAAATCCTACCTGCAGTATTTGTGGATCTCCTGATGGATCAAAGAAAATCCTAGTGCATAATCTAAAAAATTCTGTTTGCACTGCTGGTTTTCTTCAAAGTTCTCATGATCACTACATGATTCTGACATAATTTAACCGTTCGTTTGTGCTAACAATATGATCATATCTTTAGTATGGACGCTAGTGTTTGTGCTGGACATGGCGACTTTGCTAATACATTGCCAATACTCCCAGCAGCTGCCTACAATTTTAAAGCATACTTTCAATTTCAGAGTCTCAGACACTTCAAAACCTTTCTCATGCTCTTTTTGCACAAAACCCATTGGGTTAGGACTTTGGTTTACTTTGTTAATAGAAGACTATAATTGACGTAGGGCGATCAGGAGAGATGGAGAAGACAAGGTAGGGCATGGTTTTTAATAGCAGGAGCAGATGTGCCATAGCATAACGGTAATGGGTGTAACAGGACACAGGAAGCGGGAGACGCGAATGTCACGTAGCATAAAGCATGTGTAATGGTAGTCAATTTTTCAAAGCGCAAACATCCTTATCTATATTTGTACAGTTGCATGTTTTAAGCCCTTAACCGTCATAAAAATATTATTAATGAATCTTCTTTAGTAAGGTTAAAATTTGGATCCATTAGTTCAACTTACTAATATTGTTTTGATGTATTTTGGATCCTTTAGTTCAACTTACAAATGTTGTTTAGCAAGGTAATAAAATTTTCCATTGGTTTTAAATTGCAATTGACAGAAATAATTAAAAAAAACCAAAATACATCAGCTTATTATTATATACTCCATTAATCTATTAGGCACATAAAACATACAATAGATTAAACCAATTCTATTTTTTTTAGTTAATGTAACAAAGATCTAATAAATTTAGATCAACAAGTTATACTATATAAGCTAACCTTTAAAATTAAAATATTATAATTATAATTTATTATTAAAAAATAAAAGTATTAGCGACTTGAACAAGACAAAAACAAAAAAGAAAATAATGAAGTAAGTTGAATAATGTAGAAAAAGAAATATCAAATTACTAATATTTTCAAAATGAATAATTTTTAAAATAAAACATTATTTAAATCAAATTGTTAATTAATGCATGGTTAGTGAATGTCACCAAAAAAAAAAAAAAATCAGTGTCAATATCATCCTCATTGTAATCTTCACCCTTCTCTTCAGATAGCTAAATCAATTGATTTACAAAGGAAAAAATGAGAAGAAAATAAAAAAATAAAATAAAAATATTTTTTTTGCCGCAATAGTCCTGTAGCAACTATAGCAGACCAGTGCCATCCTGTAACAATAGCTGTCTATAATAGCCACGTTTTGTTTACAGCAATTTAGCAGTGTGTAACGACCATTATTTAAACTGATGAGGGTGAGAAGAAAACAAAAGGAGAGAAAAAGAGAAAGAGAAAGAGAAAAACCCAGAGGAAGAGGTTGCTCTCTTTCGTACCAAATTCAAACTCTGTCAACTCCACTTCAATTCATGCACTCAATGCTAGGAAACACGGACACTTCTGAAACCCTGAAGTGTTGATGTCTGACACATGCCTGATACCGACACTTGCCTGACAGGCTGACACTCGCTGACATGTATCCAGCACGTGCTGAAAATTATTTTATTTTGTTTTATTTTTGGACACAACTGCAACACTTTCCACACTTCCTGACATGGCAAAGAGTCAAAGACAATGTGGGACACTTCTTTCAATGAAATGCTGTGTTTTGTTGCCCCCTTTAATTCTGTTTACTTTGGAGAAGTTAAGAGACTGAGAGTCAAGAAGTTCTTTAACATTGTAGTAGTTGGGAGTCCTAGCTCTAGACTACACTAGCCTCGTAGAGCAACCTCCCAGCCGCCAGAATTCCCACCTCTGTCTCTCTGTCTCTAAAGCCATTGCCAATTTGCCACTCTCTGTTAATCACCCTTTTCTTAGAAAAACAAAAAAAAATCTTGACGAGCCATGCTCATTGGCCGCCATTAGTGCCTTGTCATTGAACCAATATTGAATGTAGATGATGATTGTACAAGTGTAGTTTGTAAAAGGTGTAATTGACGATTTTGCATGAATGGTGCTTATATTTCATTTTAAATCAAAATCACCATAATATTTGTCATCTAAAAGGAAAAACATGCCAATATATATATATATATATATATATATATATATTAATTTAAGTAACCCTGCCGCGTTATATGCTCAATTTTTTCAAAAATTGTCATATCGCCGTGTTAATATCGTGTTGTATCTGTGTATTATGTCAGTATCGGTGCTTCCTAGAATCATATGCTTGCAAATGAAGAGAATAAATTTAGGACACCACTTTCCTAAAAAACATAAAACCCAAGAATATAATAGCATAATAAAATACTAATAGAGAAATGCTAAGAAAATAAAATTCATAAAATAATAGAAATTACAATGATGTCCTAAAATTGAGGCTTTAATTCCAAATGCCTTAATCTTGCTGCTGCAGGATCTCTTTACGTTCCCACCATTTTCTATTGTTCAAACAGACACCTCATCAAGCTTTAAAGGGCATGAGAATGAGAGACACCATGGTTTTTACACAAATGTTGGGATTGCCAAATCTTTACAGCAAAGAATAAAAAGAAGCCTTGAAATTATATTTTTCTATTGAGGCAAAGAATTTCTGAACAATATTTAGGTCATTCGTTATCACTCGATCAGTTTTTTTTCCAAGAATCTTAAGCATCTTCCTCTTAAAATTCATCGTGTTCTTTTCTTATTTTTGTGATTTCTTCAAGCTTCTTAAACAATATTATCCTAGTCTTCATTGTGCTTCTATGATGATGCTAGCAAACTTCTCTGCAACTCTGTCCTCAAAAGTCATATAGGAACTATATTTTTTACATCAAATTAAATAAAAATGGAGTAAATACACAATTTGATAGGGTCCTCATTCTATGTTTGACTCACAGTTAATAGAAAATGCTAACACCCTAGCAAACCATGAATTGATACAAACGTTCCAAAACATAGTAGATTTTCATTCAAGAACACAAAGTATAAAATCCAAAGTTTTAATTCAATATTTCCACATAACATATTTTGTGTTTGTTAAAGAGGAGAATAACTGCATCATGATTTTTTTTAGTCACTATTGATATATTTCACAAAAGAAAATCTCCAAGATTTAGAAACACCTCAACATAGTTGCTAAAATATACAAGTTCCATAATATATTTTTCACCTAGTTATCTATACAAGTATACCACTAACATCCACAAAATGCTAACACTCCAGTGAACCACAAACAGGTACAAATGTTCCAAAACATGGTACATTTTTATTCTAAATCTAACAATCCAAAGTTTTAATTCAATATTTTTCCACGTAAAATATTTTTCATTAGTCAAAGTGGAAAAAGTGTCGCATTATAATTCTACTTCTAGTCATTATCAATCTATTCCATTAAAGAAATGTCTTCTAGATTTAGAAACACTTCATCGTCCTTTCCCAAATATACATGTGCCATATCATATTTTTTTAATCAATATGCCAATATAAATATAGCCCTAATGTTCCACACTTTAGAGCATGTGCTATACCACGATCTCACTCCCACTCCACGAACTAGAATGTTCGGTATTCTAAGTAACATTCCACATTTTAGAGCATGTTCATACGATGATGTGGCTATTCCCATTCTAGAACATTCTGCATTCTAGGTGACATTGCAACTCTGACTATTAGAGTAGTGTTTTTCACCTAGGGAAACCTAAAGGGAGAGGAATGTGGCTTGGCTTGCAAATTTAATTTATAAACTTCATGTAATTGATCTGATTTG
The DNA here is from genome assembly GCF_029873635.1 of Malania oleifera. NCBI lineage: Eukaryota > Viridiplantae > Streptophyta > Magnoliopsida > Santalales > Ximeniaceae > Malania > Malania oleifera. The sequence continues at coordinate 35,049,947 of NC_080426.1, read as the reverse complement.
ATTGGGTACATATTCTCTGAGAGCGCAGCAAACTTCATATGGAAAAGCCAAGGACCTTCATAATCGTCAGTTGCGTGAGAATATGATCATCAATCGTTGGCCCCTCATGAGAGTTAGGGGAACTTGAACCAAAGCCTTTCTTGAGGTTTGAGGGCCCTAAAAGTGGAAAGGTAATCGGAGGGAAAAGGGAAAGTGCTTCTCTAGTTATGGGGATCAACATATTGGTTGGGTTGGGAAAGGGGCAATTTTTTCACACTGTTTGACACCCTAAATGGAAAATATTGGCTCCTCCATAACTAAGCGACCCTTAAACCGAAGCTGAAAACGGCTGGGTTGGATTGGGTTTGTTTAGTTGTCTTGATCAGTTTGATGCCCACCATAATAGGTGAAGGTCCCTGAGTTCAATCCTGCTCCCTTCATCTCCCAACTAAAACCTAAAATTTTGGTGATCATTCAAACTTTCAAGATGTTGCCATAAATCAAGTAAATTACTAAACTAGAAAAAAGAAAAAAAAAGGATTCATATAGCCCACAAAGTGGGACTTCAGGCTTTATTGTTAATCTTCTTGTTGTTACTACCCTTGGTGGATTTTATTTTATTTAGCTATTTTTTTTTTGGGGGGGGGGGGGGGGGGTGGTGTTGTCAAGGTTGGGGGTGGGGGTTTACACATCCTAACACTCAACTTCAGACAATTTCTGTGAAAATTCTCAATCTATTTTTGATAAGTTCTATTTAGTGGTTTTTATATCACTTAATTAGTTAAGTGGAACTAGAGGATATAACTAACTTTTTTGTCCCCTTCAGTCCAACTTATTGGATCGTTGATGTCGCTTGGCTAGATGCCCTAAATTCTTCTTGTATTATATCCTATTGATTGATGCCATGGGGTATCCTTAATTTATAGGAAGTGTAGAACCATCAGAATATCTCCAATGCATGGTGTCAACCTAAATGGCTTCACAAACTCCCCTAAGACCTTGGGATATATACTTTTGAAAAAAAAAAAAGACCATAGAATTTATGTAGAATCTTCTAGTTCTACATCACATCGCTAATGAAACTGGAGCAATCATAAACTCCAAGAGCTTCCTGTAAAACATCTCAAATGCAGTTATTTTTAACATAATCGCAACAATACATTGAACAACTTTCTTATCAGCAAATCAATACCATCAATGTGAGGGCATGTGAGTAATGCCCTTGAACCACTGGATCTTTTATTTCCAGGTGATGCACCACTAGATACAATGGATCATGCCTTTTACCATCAATTATATCTTATAAATGTGTAATTAGAATATACCCAGGGCAAGCCCAAATAATGCTTATTTTTTAACTGCATATTACTCCATTTTTACAATTTTGTATTTTCAAATATATCTATCTAAACCTGTGTTTCAAAATTTATTCTGAAAGAAAGGCATCTTCTCCCAGTAATTGTAGTTGGAATAAAAATAGAAATGAGATGGTGAAGCAATTCCCTGTTGTTCATCAACTTCATGCAAAAATCATCTGATGTCGCTGAGAGAGTTGGAGTGTATTCCCTAAATTTTCAATGCATTGAATATATTTCAATGTTGGCAAAGGTGAGACGAGGGCCAAAGGAGCCAACTTATTCTTGAGTTTGGTTCCATAAATTAGCTTAAATATTTAAGAAGGGGCCTCTAAATGATTATGCCATGCCTTACTCATGATTGCAGGAAAATTGAAGAACAAATGATAATAAGACCACACAATCCATATGGAACAAAATGATTACCATGTCCATTACACCATGCATGTATCACTGCTGATGAACTACTGCTTTATATCAAATGTAGCTCATTCCATGTCAAAGCATAGTGAGTCAGAAACAGATGCAAGCTTCATAGATTCGCTGCATTAGCAGGAACCAGATACTTCATAATGTGAAATTAAGTGGAAAGATATGAGAACCGTTTCTCAGAAATCCAAAAAAGAGTCTCGTAAGGTCATCCCAACAGTTAAGAATCAGGACTTTCAGGATAGAGATCATAGGTTCAAATCTTGGGAGAGTGGGAAGCAGTATGGGATGGGAGACCCGCCTTCCTTTTGTTTAGCCCAAGGCCGGTGTAGGCCTCCAATGGAACCAAGAAAAAAATTCCAACAAAAAACTTTGGAGCATCAATGGCAAGTTGGCAACCCGCAATGAAGGGGACAAATAAATACACCATTCAAAATTTCAGGAATTACTCTCCATTTAATCATAAATAAAAAGTTTTGCTAAATTTTTCAAGGAAAAATAACAGTTATGGAAGTATGGAACGGGCATATCATTGATCATGGAAAAAATAAATAACGTGCCATCACTAGATTCGAATCCAACAAAATCAACATAATTCTCAGTTACTTGTTCAAAAGGGAAGTTCAGACAGAAACTTCAGTAAATATTCATACGCAAATGAATTTTTTTTTTCAAAAAAAAGAACAATAAAAATCAGTATGACGTACATAAGAACTGAAAATGAGGACTCACTTCATAAGAATATCGTAGTACTCAGGGTCCAAGGAAGAGAACATCCCGTCCACATCCTTTATAGCCATTATTGCTCTGTGTACCACTATCCAATTTGCTGACTGCAATACCCAATTATCAAATCAAACCTCCTTCATTTCCACAAGAAATATAATTTGAGCGAGAGAGAGAGAGAGAGAGAGAGAGAGAGGGGGGGGGGGGGGGGAGAGAACATTGCATCGTTCGTCTCGGGTGTTGGGCGGCGCGCCCTCAAGAGCAGTTTTAAGAGCTTCGACTGGTTTGGACCTAAAGGAAAGAATCGAATTAGGGTTTTAGATAGAAAGGATACTAGAGAATTTCTGAACTTTGTAGAGATGGTATTGGAACACTACTGTTTGAGTAAGCTTTCGATCTTTCGAGACTTGTGCTCGATTCTAGTGATTATGGCCTCCGCATTGTCCGCTCCCACGTATTCGTCGTGCCCTGCCATTATCTCTCTAAGATTTTCTTCCCAGGAAAACACTTCGCCGAGAAATTGTGTCACCGGCTGCGGCGCAGGAAAATTGAAATTGTCGCTACGGCTCTCCTTAGTTGGTGGATCGCATTATTTTTTGCGCTGACACACCGTTTATGTTTTGTTAAGGATGTATTTGTTGCCCCGCGGGGAAAGACATCAGAAAGGGCATCAAAGGTTCAAATCTAAGTACATATATTTATGTAACCAACGGTATCTATAGTGTTTTTTAGTTTTTGATATCGCCGGGTGTCCTCAGCTAGCATCTACCAGATTATCCTGGGATGCAACACAGTCAAGACTATTCCCGCGCCCCGTGATACCGGCCCCACAGCACCACGAGGGTGTAAATTCAGGAATCCAGGGAAAACTCGAACCCGGGAGGCGTAAAGGCTGACTTCGTGAGAGACACACCCAGCGGACGAGTTTACCACCTGAGCCATGCCCTGAGGACACCAACGGTATCTCTAGTTGATGATATTGTGGATGGTAGTGAAAATCTATCTCATAAATCGGATTGACTAAATGTCCAATTGATGTATAGAAATTGTATCCGCATTCAAAACTTTGTCCTGATCAGCGAGATCTGGAGGCAGAGGACGCTGATACATAAGTTTGGTATTACACCAGGAGGTTCGAAGGACTCGTTGATGGTTGAAGTTCCTATATAATCAAAAAGAAAAAAAAATGTTGTATTTATTTGATGATTAAAAGTATGTTGTTGTTAAACTTTTTTGTTTATATTATTAGTTTTCAGTTGTTTGAAAAATTGAAAATGGGATTTTATAATTTTTAGCTAATTGACAGCCTATTTTCAAAAATTTTAATATTTAAAAATAATTTTTTAAAATTAAATTATTTATTTATATATTTTTAAATTAAAAGTCAAAATTAAATAATCATGAGTTTGAACATAATTAAAATAAATATATACATAAATTTTAAAAAATAATAATAAAGCTAATTACAAAATACTTTTACTATTTTTTAATTTTTATATTCAAAAAAAAATTTATTGTAAAGTAAAATTTGAAAGTAAAATATTTAAGGAAAATAATTATAATTATTTTTATTTTTATTCATTTTTTAAATGTGTATTATTTGTATTTTTATTATTTTAACCATATTTTTATAATAGTATTAGATTTAAAAATGAAAATGAATATTTATTAAATAAGTTTTTAATTATATTAGTTTTATAAATGTTAATCAAACATGTTGCCGATTTTTAGTTATAAATATGTTAACTATATATGTTTTGCACGTTAAATGAACTAAAAAGATGGACCATGCTTTGCAGCAGGATAATATAAAAATAAAATAAAAATATATTAAATAAGTGAAAAAAATAAATCTAAATAGTAAGACCAATGTTAACAATACAAAAATATTTGCTGTGGAAAAATATAAAAGAAAAAAAATACATATGAAATAAGTTTAAAAAGTCAATCTAAATATTAAGACTAATGTTAACAATACAAAACTTTAACAATATATAATTATAACATGAAACTTGAATGTATATAAAATCTTACTATTAGTAGAGCTGTATAGGAAAATCATATCTTGAATAGACAATTTCGTTAAACAATACCTTTAAAACACATATAGCACAAAAAATATTTAAGTATAATTTTATTGTATGTCTTTAGTGAGATTAATTGTCAACTAAATCACGATGAAAATATATCAACCTAACTTCCTTGGTCACAGAAAAACTTAGAAAATAAAAAATTATAACAATATATTATTTTAGCATGGAACTAAATATTACATTGATACACATAGAATAATTAAAATTAAGTTTATACTTTTAGTATATGTAAATATAAACAAATAATAAAGATAGTAGAAATTAATAATTTTAATTAATTTTATAATATAAACGTATTAAAAAAGAAAGTGATGGAAAGTTGTTGAGTTTGGATTATTTTTCAAAAAAAATGTTTAGTAAAATTCATTAATGTTGGAATTTTTAAATTTTGTCTATAAAAAGAGAAAATATATTTGAAAATAATTTTTTAAAAAAATTAATGGAATGAGATATAAATTTAGTGGGACCTGCGTGGGATCAAAGGAAAAGAAAAAAAATTAAAAATAAAAATAAAAATTAGAGGAGCCCACATGGGGCCCTTGCTAAGAGAGAGAGAGAGGAGGGGGAAAGAAATAAGAAAGGGGAAAAAAAAAGTGGGGGTGCAAAAGACATTCACATCTCTTGAGGTTTGGCAAAAATACAGGGACCTCCTTCGAAATTTCAACAAATTCCATTGATCTTCCTTGATGTTTCAAGAATTCTAGATATTTTCTCTGAGATTTATTAAAAAGACACAAACTCATTTTGAATTTTGCTAAAAGATAAGTTTTTTTGAGTGAAGGTTTGTGTTTTTTTTACCAAACCTGCGGGAGGTTTGTGTTATTTTTGAAAACTCATGTGAGGTCAATGTCTTTTGCTCTAAAAAGATACGGAGCCCATGTGAACCCCGCTTCAACCACAACAATGTTTTATTTTTTTTAAATAGTGGGGCCTGCACAAGGGCCCCCTATGCTGTAAAAGGCAAACCAAAAAAAAAAAAACTCAGTGCAAGGTGTCTGCGTTGGGTAAAAAAAAATTTTAAAAAATAGTGGGGTACATATGGGGCCCCCTCTACTATAAAAGACATAAGCAAGAAAAAAGGGTTGAATATTTGAGCTCAAAAATCAAGAAATAGAGAGAAAAGAGAGGGGGGAAATGAAAATATAAAAGAAAAGGGGAAAAATAAAAATGAAAATGAAAATATAAAAGAAAAAGGGAAAAATAAAAAGAAAAATCAAGTAAAAGAAACTTAGTGGCAACACATGTCTTGCCAAGGTTCAATTTTAATGTATAGTGTAGATGTAATATTTCGTTGCAACATAGAAAATAAATGTAATGAAAACTTGAATGTAAAATATAGTTAAATTTGTTAGCCTAACATGACTTACTAATCTTGTTTTGATGATAACAAATCAAATGTTATTTAACATGTTTTGTTGTGAGTAAAAATACTTTAGGAAACAAGTGTTTTAAGCTCAAGTTCAAGTATAAGCAAAACTCCTTGCAAGACTTCATGTGAAAGGAATATGAAAACTAAAAAATTATGAGAGCATGAATACCAAAGGAATTGATGAAAGCTTAGAGATTTGAAGCTCAAAGACAAAAATGACTCAGTAAATAACAAGCATGATGACTCCAAAACTTAGAATGTGTTTAAAGTCTTAAGAGAGTTTCTATGTAAGTACTTCATTCAAATGATGATTTGATTGATTTTGAAGCTCATTGGGAAATTTATTGAGTTAGAGATCAAATTTTGAAAAACCCCAGAAAATTCTTTTCAAAAGTCTTAAAATATTTTGTGAAAAGCAAAAGAGCAAAATAAATTTGGAGATAAGTTGAAAAATCAGTTGGTAGTCTTTTTAGGCGACTGACAAGAACTTCCTAGGCGACTAACTAATAAAATACCTGATTTTGAAACAACCCGGAGGACCCAAGCGACTGACTCGTGATTTCCCAATCAACTGACTCCTTCTATATTTGAAAATCTCTGTGTTATAATGTTTCCAAGCGACTGACTCCTACTTTCCCAGTTGATTGACTCTTTCAAATTTTTAATTTTAAACATAACGAGAACTTTCCAAATTTGACCTTTTGAATTCTAAACGTTATGTAAACTTGGGAAACACTCCAAGTCACTTGAGGAATACAAAATACTCTTGAATAAACATCTATAAATACCTCCCCAAGGTTAAGGATTCAAAAACACCAAGCAAATATAGCATTCAAGCTCTCTTGTTCTCAAAACTCTCAAAGATCTCTTGTGCAATCAAATTCTAAATTGCTTTACTGAGGTTTGCTAGGAATCTCTCACAAAATTCTGAGCATACTCTGAATTCTTTCAATTAAGAAAGAAAACTCACGGTGATATACTTCTAAAGACTTCAAACTCTTTCAGTTATTATTTTGAATTGAAGTATATTTTAGTACTGAATTATTGTACTAATCTGCTATTGTTGAGAGCGTCTTTGTACACCAAAACTTGTTCTTGTTTTGTAGACGGTTCAGGTTCTTGAATTGTTGTTGGATCAAGTGTGGGGTATCATTTGGAGAGGCGTACTCTAGCCTATTGAAGGAGAGATTGTAAGGTTGCTCCTACCCATAAAGGAGTGGTTATAGTAGAATCCTTAGGTGGTGTTGCCTAAGGCGAGGACGTAGTCGGGCATAGCTGAATCTCGCAAAAACTCTCGTCTCACTCTCTTCACTACTCTCATTTAAATTTCTGCTCATATTAACTATGTGGTTGGATTTTAATTTTTCAGTCATACTAAGTGTACTGGATTATAAATAAACTGAAAATTAATTTGGTTTTGGAATTGCAGAAACCAAAAAGGAAGTACGTTGGTTAATCAATACTAATTGCGGAAACCATAAAGGAGTACGTTGGTTAGTTAACACCCAAAACTCATTAATTAAAAGTTTAATTAAAATCTAAGTTTTTGGAAAAGTGTTGGAAGTTTGAATTACACTTCATATTGAGAAAACAGGTTCACCAATACAGGGCTCTTTATCAACAACATACAAAAACTCTACCTTGAGTTACTAAAGTGCTGAAACTTTGAAAGCATTGCTGGGATTATTGCTTATTGTGGATTGTTGTGATTGTGTTGGTTGGATTGTATTAAATTGCTGAAGGGAATATTCAACTTGATATATTCATCGATAAAGGTTTTATAAGTTAACTTTCCGCTGAAATTGTAATTGATAAATAACTTTGCTTGTGTGGTGGCTGAACTTAAAATAAGTTAAGAAAGAATCAATCAAAGAAATTTTAAAATCCCAATTCACCCCCCTCTTGGGCATACACCTTACTTTTCAAAATCAAATAATAAATTTTATTTTGCTTCCTTTACCTCTCGATTTCATTCTATTCTTACGTACTATACGAGCAATAAATGGAATCGAAATAATAAAATTAAATTTATATTTTTTCATATTCACCATTTAAATTTTCATTTCAGTCTATTTCTATTTCATTTAATTCCACAACTCAAGAGAGCTGTGACACTCATAAGAGGCTTGTGATGTTTAAGGGCTGACATTGCGAGCAGGCAAAGTTGAGCTCCTACAAGGTTGAAGTGAGACTGGCGTTATGTCTTCTTATCACGTCAACCGGTGACTATCATAGTTGATAATGAGTATCAATTTCTTATGAAAAAATGGACAATCTTTTACCTTTGTTGCATTAAATATGGCTAAATTTTAGGGGGTGACAATGCAAAGGATAACAAAGTAATATAATGAGCTAATATATTAGTCCCCCAAAGAATATGCTCCATAACATCTTTCTTCACACATTTTTATTATAGACATTATTATTGAGTATAAATGTACTATTGCCTCATTACTGAGTATGACCCTTTTCTAGCTTATGTATATGTAATTTTTTGTGAAGAATATCTATGTTCAATATGACTTTTGTTCTTATGTGTTATGGAATGAATATGACATGACTCATTTACTAGTATTTTGGATTTAATGATTTAGGAGATGTTTGTACTCGTAGACTTCATCGAGTGAATGTTAGCTGATTTAATCAAGTGAGAGCTCTCTAGAAGTGCCACACAAACCTCTCAAGTAGGAGGAAACTTGGGAGATGTGACACTAAACATACTTAATATGACCAAACTATCAAAACAAACACACCCTAGCTAAAAGGCATCCTAATGGTATGAAACTTTCACCTCAAAAATATAAAGATACAACTTTGAGATATGGTGGGAAAGAATATGAAGAAAGCTATCTACATTTGTATAACACTGTAACACATACATTATTTTGTCTATGTGTAGTAATCCGAACCCAGAAAAGAAAGATAAAATAAAAGAGAAAAGAGAAAGGAAGAGAAAAACATGGAAATGGTTTGGTTCAGCACCAAATTGTCGACGATTTCAAGCCATCTCAGAAAACCGTTGACGGTTACAACAACCGAGAGCATTTTAAGTGCCAAACCATTGATGGTTTCATCAAGCTCAAGAAAATGGTCGATGGTTTCCCGCGGGCCAGCCTGCCTATAAATTGAACTTAAGGCATTTTTTATAGAAAATTTCAAAACCTCTCTCTCTCTCTCTCTCTCTCTCTCTCTCTCTCTCTCTCTCTCTCTCTCTCTCTCTCTCTCTCGCTCTCCTACGTGTCTCTCTTTCTCTCTCCTAAAGCCTCCCGAGGCTCCAGCTAGCCCTCCGATCATCTCCCTTGTCTTTCTCGGCTTGCCGATGGCCTTCTCCTCACCGTATTTAGGAACCGGGGAATTGTTCCAGAGAACGGGATAAGCAGTTTTTCAGGAACAGGTAAGGGGAATAGATTTTATCAGCTTTTTCTTAAATTTGAATCGATTAAACTCGTGTATGTTATATATGATTTTCTAAATGATTCAAGCATATGAAACTGATGGTTTTACTTATTATATGTATTTGGGGAAAACCAAATTGAGTAGGGTTGATCATCTTCCTTTTCCTTATTAAACGGATATTTTGATTGAAATAAAAATTATGAAGAAAATTAGACCCAGTTTTCAACAAAAATATATATATTTTCTCAGGCAGCTATTGTATTACCAATTAATGTACAAATTGTGTGGTATGAGGTTAATACAGTTTGTTGTATAAGTGAATCCACATATTACTATGGTATTATTCAGTGAAAAATGGGATTTATATGTTTTATGGAATTATTGGAAATGGGATATGATGATTGTATGTCGGGGTTTGATATGATGGTTGTATGCATGGGTTTGATATGATGGTTGTATGCCGGGTTTTGATATGACGGTTGAATTCCGAGTTTTGATATGATGGCTGAATACCGGGTTTTGATATGACAGATCTTATTTGAAAGTGTGAACATGACAAGTGCTATATTGAATTATTAAAATGAGATTTTTATTACAGTTTTTATTACTTAAATTACATTATATGGTTTAAGAACCCTAAGGACCAGATGTGTTGAGAGCACGGTACCATTGCTAATGATTGAGATAGTGCAACCACACTGTTCTGGATAGAAGTGTTGGTAATGAAAAGTCGATTTGGCCACGGAAGGGTTGTGTATCCCCGTGGAGTCTAGACCAGGCTGGGTAAGTAAATTAGACTTGCAGACATGAGATTTGACTTAGCCTGGTGGTAGGCCAGCCAGGGCTAGGTCCAGTCTTCGAATCGCACAACCCGATCATGGGGGTTTATACATGATGATGTTGTATATCCAAAAGGGGGTTGCTTCTACACATATATGTGAATTTATGTAAATGGGGTTATTTATTGAATTGTTTTATATTATGAAATAAATGTGTAATTTCAATTGTATAGGTCTGTACCAATGTCATATTTGTCAGATAAAGTAAATTAAAGAATGTGTTTAAGTTCACATAACTCATGTTAGCCACACACTGATAATAACCTATTTCCGTCTTACTGAAAAGTGTCTCACCCCAGTAAATATATCAATTTTTCAGGACCTATAGGAAATTGAGTCTAGGAGCTCCGGCGACCTAGACGATCTAGTCGAGAGTGAGCTTGGTAGGATACTTTGCTGCTATGTTTAGCTGTTTTGGAAATTCTGGCTTGTATAATGTTTTGGGAAATTTTAGTACGACTGGCTGAGAATTAGTACTCTGGTATGTATGGTTTCATAAATATGTTTTGCTTCTGTTGGTTGTATGTTTATGTTAATGATGGGATGGTATGTCCTTGGACCCCACTGGGTCAATGGATGTTGATATTGTGGTATTAGAGTATTGTAGGGACCCGAACTCAGGAAATAAAGGAAAATAAATAATAATAAAAAAGGAAAATAAATAAAAAGGAAGAGAAAAAGAATGAAGATTGTTTGGTTCAACACCAAACTTTCGACGGTTTGAGGTAATCTCAGAAAATCGTCAACAATTACAACAACCGAGAGCATTTTAAGTGTCAAACTGTTGACGGTTTCGTCAAGCTCAAGAAAACCGTCAATGGTTTCCCATAGGCTAGCTTCTCTATAAATAAGAAGTGAGCTTTTTTTTTTTAGGAAAATATATTTCCTCTCTCTCTCTAAGCTAGGGCTCCCGCTCTCTCTTTCTCTCTCATTCCTCACGTGACTCTCTTTCTCCCCTGAGCTCACCCGAAGCCGCTCTCGCTCTCCGATCGTCTCTTTCTCCCCTCTCGGGTTGCCGAGTCACTTCCTGTGGCGAGTTAAGGAAGTCAGGCTTCCGTATTCCCGATTGTTTTAGGCATATTTTCAGGAACAGGTAAGGGGAACAAATTATGCCAGCTTTTATTTAAATTTGAACCGATTAAACAAAAGTATAAGATTGTAGGGTTAAAGTAAGGAATTTTCTGAACGATTTGAACGGTTGAAATTATTAGTTTGAGTTATTAAACATGTTTTGTAAAGGATTAAAGTGAGTATGGTTGATCATCTCCATTCTCTTTTAAATATGAATTCTTAGGTTATTATAAACTGTGGAGATGATCATATCCTTATTTTCAGGAATAATGTATTCAAGCATATTATGGTATATTTTCTACAAATAGTGTATTATACATGTGGCATGAGATTAGCTCTTCATAATAAACCGGTTGTGATTACTGTGGTGGATAAACTTATATGTTTGGATGATGTGTGGTTATTCATGTATTTCACAATATAACATTGGCAGACCTGAGGAGTTTGTTATATTGCCCTTGATATAAATCAAATTATGACGTTGACAGGATATGAAAAGTTTGTTATAATGTCATTTATATAAAGGGGGTAAAACATTGGCAGTGAAATGAGGATGTCGTTTTACTAATTTACTATAAATAGGTCATTTTGAAAGTGTAATAGTTGTCTGTTGTGAAGTACGTGCTGAGAACGATGGGGAGGGATGCTCAGTACGTAGAGGGAGCTACGGGGAGGGATGCCCTGAGAACCACGGGAAGTAAAGTATTTGTACATTATCCTTTGTGGGTGTGAGTAAATGTATTGTGGTTGTGGATGTGTTCTGGTATCACGTACAATACGAGTATTGTTGACCTTACAGGTCACGCCTGATTTTGATAATGACAAATACCTATTATATTTAATGGGTGTTTGAGGTTATGTGCAGGAACTCAAATTGACAGATCATAATGCACAAAGAGAAGATCAAAGATTGAAGACCAAATTTCTATTGAAGGCCCAATTTTATGTATTGTAATGTATCTCATTTATGCAAAGGATCTGTGACAGTAATTAGGGTCTTTGGTTTGTAATGATTGCATGCATCACCTGCATGATTTAATAAGTAAGCTCAAAATGAAAAAGACCTTAGGGATTCGATCGACCAACACTAGATTTTTTCAGTGTCTTCAAAAAGACCTAGAAATGACCCTAGGACACTCACTCATGCACATATATGTTTGGTCATTTTATTAGGGTGTTTGCACAACTTTAAAAGAACCAAAATGTATGAAAATTACATGTTCAGTCGACCGTACTCCCATGTACAAAATGCCCTGGTCAACCAAACTCGGACCAGGTTAATAGTTTGACCACAGTCCGGTCGACCGAACTCACTTAGTTCAAATGCACCAGGTCGACTGAACCTCCTAGGAGTCAACAGTTTGACCACCTGGTCGACCAAGCCCAAAATGTACTCCAACGGTCTGGTCGAACGAGGGTCCTTGGGAGATGTCCCAACGGTATGGTCGACCGAACTATCCAGTTCAAACTTCCTGGTCGAATGAACCTCGCAAAACTAAAAAATCAATTTCAGACTTACTTAACTGGTTGACCAACCCTGCAATTGATTTTTGGCTCGATCGACCAAACCTCAAGAACTTCGGTCGACCGAACCCATCCTGGTCCACCGGTGCTCTTGGGTTGCTCTGAATTTTTACCGTGGTTAACTATTTTAAACGGGGGTTAATTAGGGTTAAAATGATTTAAAACAAAATTAATAATACCCTACATGTCCTAACGACTATAATTCTTCCAACTTCTATAAATAGCCCATCATTTGCAAAGATTAAGGGGGATTAGCCATTTTGATTAGGAAAGATTTTGTGAAATTCCCAAAATCTATAACACTCATTTTTAAGCCCCAACTACTCATATTTACCTTCTCTTACTGCCAGAAGTCTTTTGTAAGTAGATTGAGTGATTGTTTAGAAAGGTTTGCTCTCCTTGTTTGTTTGATTGAAACGATTTTCTTGAGAGCCAAACCTAAGTGTTTCTTTGGGAACTTTGTCAATAAGCCTATCCTAAGAAGACTTGCATTTAGCTTTTGAATATTGCATTTGTATTGCAATATCTTAGGAAGCTTGTATTTGCTTTTGGGGTTGCAAAAATGTTTTCAAAAACATACTCAAATATCTTGTATGATTTATATTGACATATTTTTGAAAATATATTTGTGTTTGTGATATTGATCTTTGTTGCAATATTTATTCACTTACATATCATTTGCTGAATACAATGGTTAAATATCTTTTGCAAACCAAGCATATACACTATATTCGTGATTGAGATATCCTACTGATTGAAATACTTGAGACTTTCTTGACATCTTTGTGTGAACAAGTTTGATTGAATATCTTGAGATACAAAGATTGATTGTTTGCACTCTCAGGCACTGATTACACAGATAGCAAACATGTTTGAGAGTTGATATATTTAACCACATTGAGCTTATTTATTATATCATTTGGTGGTGTATATTATTGCGCATAACTAGGTACATATCTGCTTTATATGAAAGCATAATCACTATACCATTTCATTGATTGAGCAAATTTGTTATATTTCCAGGCACGGGCCTGAAGAGAGAGACTAGCCCTTTGAAATAGTCCCGGATTGGCTTAGACCTAGTTAGGAAAGCTAGGTGCACCATCCTGTTAAGGCGTTGGTTGAGGTCAGCCCTATGATAATTGACCTGATTGTAATCGGTGCCGCTCCACCCGTTAAGTGATCCATCAGTGAAATCCTCGGGCTTGTGAGTTAGAGGGGGGATGTAGGCACAGTTGGGCGAACCCTGATGTTATTGTGTGAATAATGCGCATGATTTAAATTTTTGTATATTATATTTATCAGGGCATTTGGAATTGCATAGAAAGACTCTAGGTTGTGATATTCTATTAACATATAGGTTAACCTAGGAGAAAAGTTTAAAAAATTCCAATTCACCCCCCCTCTTGGGAATACACCAAAGCTAACATGTATGCAGTTTTGTAACAACCCGAGATTTTTGCATAGGGTTCATCGACGAATATAGGAGATTCATCGACGAGTTCATAAGGGATTTCGTTGACGAAGCCACATCTCGTCGATGAGAAAATACCGAGAGGGTTTTGGGCAGTCTGAATTTCATCAACAAGGAGGTAAGGTTTGTCGACGAAATTATTAAAGGATTCGTCGATGAAGTGACGTGTCTCATTGACGAATCAAACCCTATAAATAGTGAAAAACTCAGATTTTTATCCATTTCCAGCACTCCTTTCTCTCTCTCACTTCTCTCTTCGTTTCCGGGCCTGTTTCTCGCCTGATCAAAGATCTGAGGCTACCACGACGCTCTTGGTGAAGTTCTTTGCAAGTCTGTCGTAGCTAATCGTTGGAAAAGTTGGGTTGGATTACGTCCCAATCTCAGGGTAAGACATTTTATTCAGTATTTGTCTTTCCCTCGGTTATAAGAAATGATGTAAGTAACAAAATACTGATATTTTGTTCTGGGGGATTGTGTTTTCAGGATATTGAGTTAGGAACCATGTGGGTATAGAGCCAGAATTTTATAGGGGCTTTTCAAAGTTAAGGTAAAGAAAATATGCTATGCTAGAAGTTTTCATAATGCTATCAGAGATTTCATAGATACCTATTTATACCAGTTTATTATACAGCATTTACAGAATATGAGTTTAAATACTTATGTGGCCTGAGTAGACTTTCATGTGATGAAGAATTTATATAACTTTTATAATGTATTATATTATACTGAATACACAAATATAGATAGTATATACAGTTTATATAGTTTTTCTCAATATATGGAGTTATATAGATATAGATATATATTCACAGAGATTATACAGATAAATTTACATGCATATACAGTTTTATATGAATAGTTTCATGAAATAGATATATATATATACATATACATGTATACAGTTTTATTCAGATCAGTATATATATCACAGCTTTATACAGAATAGTATATACAGAGTTATAGTATGTCATGTTTCTTATTACCATAACATACAGAGTATACAGATAGAGTATACAGACAGAGATACAGAGGTAGCATCAAGATGCTACAGATACAGTATATAGAGATTACAGTATTTACAATACAAAAAGATAGCGTTATGGTAATTTTGGAAACATGATGAAAACAATAAAAGAGTATATATATATATATATATATATAGTATCATATCCCTGTGGAAAGATTATAGACAGATACAGTACAGATATAGATTACAAAGCACGGTACCATTGCTATATATAGATAGAGTGCAACCACATATCTCAGATAGTGTGTGAGTACCGTCAGCCGTGCTCAGAGAGTTTGCAGCTCCCCGGTTCATTGGGTGGAGGGGGCCGGTTTGACGAGGTAGTAGCCAGTCCCAAGCTTAGGAGTGGATGCAGTTTGGCTGGACTGAGGTAGTGTAGAGTATAATGACTTATCTGGAAGGCCGACCAGATGAAGTCCCACCTATAGGCCGCACAACCCTGTCATGAGGGGTCAAATCATGACGTATAGAGTCCCAGGGATAAAGCACAATTATGTATATATATATATATACAGTTTTACAGTACATGATGAGTATGGTATGATATTATCAGTATGAAAAGTAGAAAATACAAACGATACAGTATGTTTTAAATTGAGAAAAAAAGATATACTTTATAGATTATTTATTGCATTACAGTTCAGTTATTATTTAAAGGTATCCTTAACTTAGTTGCCACACACTAATAATAGCATATTTCCACTTACTGAGCGCCGACTCACCCCATTACTCTAATATTTTTCAAGTGAGCCAGTTAGGCAAGTAGATTAGGCTCACGGATAGAGACTATTTTGGGTACCCCGGTTATAGGGTGAGTTTTGATAGAGTGTTGTATTTTTAGGGTATATGATACTGTAGAGGTTGTTTTGTATGACTATAGTTGATATGCACTAGATTTTGGTATTGTATAGCGTATATGTGAATGGTTGTATGATTTGTGTTTTTGCTGCTTAGGTATGGATGTAGATATACATATATATATATATATATATATATATATATAAATGGTAAGAATTTTGAGGATGTTACAAGTTTCTGTGTTATGATTGATGATGTATGTGTGAGTACAGTTCATGAGTGTCCTTATAGTCGTAGTTGATTAACAAATGGTTATATTTTGTATATACCAAAACTCGTGTTAGTTACACACTGGTAATAATTTATTTTGTCTTACCGAGAAGTGTCTCAGCATATTATATAACTCATTTTTTTTAGGACCTTCTGGTGATCGAGCTTAGCCAGCTCCAGGGCAGGGTTGGAGAGTTTAGAATAGTGTGACTGGTTGTGAGAACTTGAAGTATTTAAGTTTATGATTTAAATTCTTGGTTATGTAATATGGTTGAATGGATACACCTTTTTGGATGCATAGTATAGTACTCTAGTATTTTATTTGAGGATGTTTAATTATTTTCTGCTGCTTGGATGATATTTATGGTATCAAAGATCTGTGAATGGAACACATAATGCCCTGAGCCCCACTCTCTGGTTTGGAGCTTTACAAGTGATATCTAAACTTTAGGTTGTTAGGTTCTGCAGACTTTCGGGATGAGTAATACCGGAGTATAGGAATGAATGATGAAGAGGGTCAGAAATGGGTATATTTGATGTTGAAAGGTTTAGGATTCTGTATCGTGACCTGAAAGCGAAAATACGTCGACAGTTTTTTGTGATTTTTCTGAAGTGGTTGATGGTTTCAGAAAAGCCGCGGCAAACCATAAACGTTTTCATTTCTAAGTTGTGGGACTGGTCCTTAAATAGAGGATTTGGATGTATATTGGTCGTTAGTTTAATGTTGCATCGATTAGATTACGACATTCGAATTCTAAATTCATTTCTCTCTTATCTTCAGGATGGATCCTAGAGGTAAGGACGTGGACGCTGGAGGGGATAATGACTTAGGGGCTTCTGGCGGAGATGAGATTGATACCTCCATATTGCTGCGAGGTTTAGCCTGACAGATTAGGGCAGAGATTAAGTGGGACTCCAGGGGACAAAACTGCCCACCTATGAATCGTGGTTGCTCTATCGAGCAATTTAATCGCCTGAAACCCTCTACTTTTGCAGGAGGTGCTGACCCAATCTTGGCTAAGAATTGGGTGCAGGAGATGGAGAAAATACTGATAGTGTTGTGTTGCACTGAGGAACAAAAGGTTCTCTGTAACGACCCAAATATTTATAACCTGCTATAATCATAAAAATACTCTTTAATACCACAAACATATATATAAATGCAAGGTGCACCAGCCATTACTGAAATTAAAACCATACAGCGAAAGATTTCTAAAACATCCAAACACTTTACTTGAGTTCTAACTATTCCCAAATACATACATACAGAATACTATATGTCCACATATTACAATCCCAAAATAATAATAAAAAATATTTGGTATCCCACCCGTTCAGATAACTACTCCCAATAGTGTAATCCCAAACCCAAGGTAAGCTAGGTACGCTTCCACGAAGGACCTGAAAATAATTTGTATAATGAGGTGAGACACTTTTCAGTAAGATGAATTGTATTATTGTCAGTGTATGGCTAGCATGAGTTCCCGTGTGAGTATAAAATTTCATCATTTAATTGTATATGAAAATGACATTTAAACTGTACTAATTAGTATATCTGGAAATACATAATTTCTGAATAATAATTTGTCAGTTCAATATAACTCATTTATAGTAAATTTGCCCATATATGCATAAAAGATATATCCTGGACTGCTAAAGTAGCATCATCACACTATCACATACTTATACGACATACTTCCCCTTATAATGGGTTGTGCAGCCTGAAGGCTGGACTTAACTCGTAGCCGGCGGTTCCGCAGCTGAGTCCAAACTAACACTGTAAGTACGATTGTGCCTACCTATGGTCACCCAGTATACCACAGATGGGGTCCTCCGGCAAAAACCTCAAAGTATTATTACGGCCCAGGTCTCCAATTGACTTATCAAACTTCCATGCCCGTGTGATTGCACTCATTACCGACATATAGCAACGGTACCGTGCTCACAATATCACAATATCACATATCGCAAATCCACAGGATTCTAGAATCATATATGGCAATTTACACAATAAAAACTGTATTATAATTGATTTCATATAAGACCTGATATTCAGTAAACCTGGCCCCCGACCATCATATCAAACTCGCCCCCCGACCATTATATCAAAACTCAGCCCCTGACCATTATATCAAATACTGTATAAAAATCAGTTTAAGCATTCTGTTCACAAATGTCATTTAAAAGTTGTTCCTATGCCACACAATTTTTATTTGTTAACCATAAATAAAATAACCTGACTAGGAAAGATGTAAATTGCTGAAAACAGGATTTGAATATCTTCAGGTTTTATTTAACTTAAACTACTATTTTATAGAAAATAGGAGATGATCAAACCACCCACATTAATTTCCCCAAAAACATATACTGTATTTTAATCGGTCCATATTTCACAAAATAGCTGACATAATATAATCCCTTTACCTGTTTACTGAGAAGCTTTCTACAACGCTCCTAAAATCCACCCTACGGCGATACGGAGCCCAAAATCTTGAAACCACATTTCCCCCAGTTTAATCAACTCAAATCCCAGATCAGCAATCATTAACCATCCCCTAGCCCATACACCCAATTTAACTAATTACATTCTAAATAGATATCCTCCTTACCTCAATTTTTGAGTGATGCCTGGAAAGACTTTGATAAAAAAATCCACTCTGGTAGACTTGTAGAGAATTTCAACTAGATCCTCCTAGCGACTTCTGATCGTTGATTCGGGTGACGAATGACGAAAAAATAGAAGAGAGAGAGAGAGTAAGGGGCGAAAGTTTAGAGAGAGAGAGATAATTAGTTTTCTTAATCAAGAAGAAATTTTAAAACCTATTTATGACCCTTTGACCTGGCACAATTCGTAGATGAAATGGAACCTTCATCGACGAACTGCAGAAAAACATTCGTCGACGAACCTTAATTTTGATATTTTCCTATTGTTCAGGATATCTTCGTTGACGAAGCCTGAATTTCATTGACGAGAAATAGAAGGGAACTCATCGACAAAAACAGGGTATTCGTTGATGAGTCCTGTTGTTTGCCCATTTTAAATTTTATTTTCTTCTTTTCTTATTTATTCCTTATTTTAATGGTTTGGATTTCTACAATATCCCCTTTTATAAAAATTTCTTCCTCTAAATTTGATAATTGATTTCCTTTACATCCCCTGAATTATCACTGATCTGCTGATCTGACTCTAAGAAGAGCCGGCAGCCACCCATATAGCAGCCCCGTCCTAAATTTATAAACTACCCTCACTTATGGCAGAGGAATATCGTGGTCATATATCCTGTTTCACGATATTACAATATCCACACAAAACTCTCCTAGAGACCAACCATGAACAAAACAGTAACAATTGATCAAGCTAACAAACCTAGTCCAAGCAGCCTATATATACAAAACCAATATTCACCTTCCGTTCTACTTACCTGTTTAGTGTCGAGCCTCTCCGAATAGCTGTGGATACTTCTAACGTATTTCTGTCTCTGATTCCTATGATACTTCCTCCACTGCATGATTACACCAAAGTGCCTTCACAAGCGGAATCCTCTTAGTACATAGCTCCTGCTCCTTATGGTCTAGGATCTGAATTGGTATCGCCTCATATGCCAACGTATCCCCAAGTTCCAAAGACTCGTAACTGATCATATGTGAAGGATCCAAAATGTACTTCCTTAGCATGGACATGTTGAACACGTCATGAATCTTTCTGTACGCCACTAGACCAACTCTCTCCAGAATCTTGAATGGCTCGATGTATCTGAGGCTTAGCTTCCCCTTTTTCCCAAATCTCATTATCCCTTTCATTGAATCAATCCTTAAAAATATGGCATCACCTATCTCAAACTTCAACTCTCGCCGGTGTGTATCTGCATAGCTCTTCTGCCGTCTTTATGCTGTCTTTATTCTTTCCTTAATAAACTTATTTTTCTTAAAGGTCTACTGAACAAGCTCCGGCCCCAAAATTTGCTGCTCACTGACCTCGTCCCAATACAACGGAGATCGACACCTCTAACCATATAGTGCCTCATACGGTGCTATCCTGATACTAGCCTGATAACTATTATTGTATGTGAACTCAACTAATGGTAGATATTTAATCCAACTACCTCTGAAATCCAGTACACATGCCCGCAACATATCCTATAGAATACGAATAGCCCTCTTTGACTGACCATTAGTCAGCGGGTGAAAAGTAGTACTGAAGGTGAGTTGAGTTCTCAAAGCTTTTTGTAGACTCTTCCCAAATCGGGATGTAAACTGCGGGTCCCTATCTGAAATGATAGACATAGGCACCCTATGTAGTCTGACTATCTCCTACATATAAAGCTTTGCCAACTTATTCATGAAATAACTGAATTTAACCCGAATGAAATGGGCAGTCTTCGTTAATCTAAACAACTACCTAGATGGCATTCTGTCCATGAAGTTCCAATTGTAATCCCGTAACAAAGTCCATGAAAATGTGCCCCCACTTCTACTTAGGAATGAGAAGTGGTTGCAATGGTCCCGCTGACCTATGGTGCTTGGCCTTCACCTGCTGACATGTCAGACACTACTCAACAAAACGGGCGATCTCTCTTTTCATGTTAGACCACCTAAAAGATTCCCACAGATCCCTATACATCTTGGTGCTCTCTAGATGCCCTGTATATAAATAGTGATGTTCCTTTTCCAAGATGGTCCTTTTAATTTCAACATCATTCGATCAACACCCCATCGTTTGAGATATTGAAATCTGCCTTCAACCCATCCTGTACTCCACTCACAATCTCTACTAGCTTTGCATCTTTCGTATGAGCCGTACTGATCCTTTCCCGTAAGGTCGGTTGCACTACTAGATTAGTAATGAATTCCTAGTGATTTCCTTCCACTAATTCCACACCCAACCTTTCCAAGTCCATTATGATCCAATGCTAAACTCCAACTGCCGAGACTAATGTTGCCACTGACTTCCGACTCAAAGCATCATTTGCTTTTCCTAGGTGGTAACTAATGGTACAATCGTAGTTCTTTATTAGCTCCAGACATCTCCGCTGCCTCATGTCTAACTTTTTATGTGTGAAAAAGTACTTAAGACTCTTGTGATCAGTAAAGATCTCACACTTTTCACCGTACATATAGTGCCTCCAGATTTTTAATGCATAGACTACTGCTGCCAATTTCATGTCGTGTGTCAGATGGTTCTTCTCGTGTTGCTTGAGTTGGCAAGAATCACGTGATAACTTTTCCCTATTGCATTAAGACACGCCCGAGTCCCTTCTCAGATGCGTCATTGCAGATCACAAATCCACCATCTCCTAATGGAATGGTCAACAATGGGGCAGTAACTAGTCTCTACTTCAGTTCCTGAAAATTCTGTTCGCATTCATGAGACCATTTGAACTTCATGTTCTTCCTTGTAAGTCGTGTCAGTGGACCTGATAGTCTAGGAAAACTTGCTATGAACTGGCGATAATATTTTACCAAACTTAAGAAACTTCTAACCTCATGCACGTTCTTCAGTCTCACCTAATCAAATACTTCTATCTTACTCGAGTCCACTGAAATACCTTCCCTGGACACCACATGTCCCAGAAATGTCACTTGCTCTAACTAGAATTCGAATTTCTTGAACTTCGCAAACAATTTCTTTCCTCTAAGTACCTGGAGTACCAACCTCAAATAAGTTGCATGCTTCTCAGGACTCCTCGAATAAACCAGGATGTCATCGATGAATACCACCACGAACTGATCTAAGTACTCGTGAAATACCCTGTTCATCAGGTCCATGAATGCTGAAGGAGCATTGGTCAATCCGAAAGGCTTAACCAGAAATTCATAGTCGTCATACCTAGTACGGAAATCCGTCTTTGGTACATCCTCTTATCTAACTCTCATTTCATGACACCCGAATCACAGATTGATCTTGGAGAAGACTTGTGTGCTTTGTAACTGATCAAACAAATCGTTAATTTGGGGTAACGAGTACTTAGTCTTTACTGTCACTTTATTACTATCTCTATAGTCGATGCACATTCTCATCAACCCATCATTCTTCTTTACAAACAATACCGATGCTCCCTAGGATGATACGCTCAGATAAACCCCTTATCAAGAAGTTCCTGCAATTGCACCTTTAACTCCTTTAATTCAACTTGAGCCATTCTGTACAGAGCCTTAGAAATAGACGATGTCCTTGAAAGAAACCTAATAGCAAAATCCACCTCGCGATCAGGAGACAACATCTGAGAACTCCCTTACCACGAGAATATCCTCCAGTTTAAGTTCTTCCCTCGAAGCTTCTTTTACAAATGCTAAGTACTCTTGGCATCCCTCCAGAAGTAGCCTCCTTGCCTGAATGGCTGAAAGGATTCGTGGTGAAGAACTCACACACGATTCGACAAACATAAATTCTTGCTTCCCAAGAGATCTGAACACTATCTCTTTCCTATGGCAGTCAATACTTGCATAGCTGGCTGTAAACCAATCCATTCCTAGAATGAAATCAAAATCATGCATGTCAAAGACAATCAAGTTAGCAGGTATCATCCTCTCCTGAATCCCCACTGGGTAGTCTCGGATTACTTTACTACACACTACCACTGAATTCAAAATGAAATAGACTATTAGATAACTCACATAAGAAGTGATAGAGGCACTGAATTCAAAAATGATGGCATAAAAAATTATTGTGATTTAGAAGACATATCACACAACTTTTCTACACCTAGGACCCCTCAACAAAATGGTGTGGTAGAAAGAAAGAATAGATCATTACAATAAATGGGTAGGACAATGTTAAATGAACATAATCTACCTAAATATTTCCGGACTGAAGCAATTAGTACTGCATGTTATATAATGAATAGGGTTCTGATCAGGTCATCTCTTAATAGAACACCCTATGAAATCTGGAACGGTCATAGACCTAATATTTCCTATTTTCATGTGTTTGACTGTAAATGCTTTGTACTTAGGGATAATGAGCATCTAGGAAATTTTGATTCTAAATATATTGAAGGCATTTTCTTAGGTTATTCTCTTAATAGTAAAGCATATAGAGTATTTAATAAGAGAACTTTTACTGTCATTGAGTCTATTCATGTTGTATTTGATGAATCTAACTCATTTTCTAAGAAATATGATGAAGATGACATTGACATTAGAAAATGCTTAGATAAGTTATCCATTGAAAACTATGCAAGTGAAAATTCAGAAATTAATGATAAATCATCTGAAGATAATATCAATGAAAATAAAATTCAAGAGTTGCCTAGGGATTGGAAATTCATTACGAACCATCCTATAGATCAAATCATAAGTGTGAACCTTCCTGTGGTGTAGCCACAAGATCTTCCTTGAAGAAACTAGTGAGTCATTCTGCTTTCTTGTCCCAAGAAGAATCTAAAAATATTAAAGAGACAATAAAGGATGAGTCTTAGGTGATGTCCATGTTGGAAGAACTCAATCAATTTGAAAGAAGCAAAGTGTGGACCTTAGTTCCTAAGCTTAATGATCATACAATTATAGGAACCAAATGGGTATATAGAAATAAGAAATATGAGAATGGGGTAGCAACTAGGAATAGGGCTAGATTAGTTGCCCAGGATGAAAGTCATTCGTATGCTACTTGCTTATGCCGCTTTTAAAAACTTTAAATTGTTTCAAATGGATATTAAAAGCGCTTTTCTAAGTGGCTATATTAATGAGGAAGTGTATGTAGAACAACCACCCGATTTTAAAAATTATAAATATCCAGATCATGTATATTGATTGTCTAAGGCCTTGTAAGGATTGAAACAAGCTCCTAGAGCTTGGTATGAGAGGCCAAGTGGTTTTCTACAAGAAAATGGGTTTACCCGTGGCAAGATTGACACTACATTTTTCATCAAATCCAAAAATGATGATATGCTCCTAGTTCAAATTTATGTTGATGATATCATTTTTGGAGCAACCAATGATGAGTTGTGTAATAAGTTTGTCAAATGCATGCAAAGTGAATTTGAAATGAGCATGATGGGTGAGCTTAGTTTGTTTTTAGGGCTGCAAATTAAACAAGCTAAATATGGAACTTTTATATGTCAATCCAAATATGTTAGAGATTTGTTAAAGAAATTTAACATAGAAGACGGCAAAATTTTTTGTACTCTTATGAGTTCTTCCACTAAGCTTGATAAAAATGAACAAGGAATGCCTGTTGATGTAAAATTATATTGTGGCATGATTGGGAGTCTTCTATACCTTACTACTAGTCGACCTGATATCATGTTTAGTGTATGCATGTGTGTTAGGTTTCAGGACGCTCCTAAGGAATCTCATCTATTAGCAGTTAAACGAATCCTTAGGTATCTAGTTGGAATCATAGAGTTAGGCTTATGGTATCCTAAGCATACTACTTTTGAGATTGTGAGTTATGCTAATGCTGACTTTGCTGGTAGTAAGGTTGATTGGAAAAGCACTAGTGCCACTTGTCACTTTTTAGGACAATCTCTCATTTCTTGGTTCTCCAAGAAATAAAACTTAGTTGTCTTATCCACGGCCGAATAACATAATATATTGTAGCTGGAAGTTGTTGTGCTCAAACTCTTTATATGAAACAACAACTTGTAGACTTTGGATTGCACAACGATACGGTCCCGATTAAATATGATAATACTAATGCAATCAACATCTCTAAAAATCCTATCTCACATTCACGAACAAAACACATTGAGATTAGACATCACTTCCTTCGTGATCATGTGCAGAAATGGGATGTGGCTCTTAAGTTTGTATGCACTAGTGAGTAGTGGGCGGACATTTTCACTAAACCACTTCCAAAAGATAGGTTCATACAAATTAGACGTGAACTAGGTCTCATGCATAGTAGAGATGCTTTCTAGATATTTCATAGTTTACTTAAACTTAGGAGGAGCTTTCTAATAATTTCAAAATCTAAAAATTAATATAACAATATCTTTCGTTGGCTTGGACTTTATGAAATTGGTTATGTTTTGCAATGCACAATTCTCATATCTACTGCATGATGATGATTGTATTTATGTTTTATTTATTGATCATACTAAAACTGTTTGAGTTGAGTAGTTGTTGATAAACTATTAGATCTTAAAAACTCAAAACAAGTCATTTTTATACAAGATTTTTTTTGAGAAATGTCTTATTTTCAAACGGCATGCTGCCGAAATTTTTAAAATTCCCAAACTTATTGTGTATACTAATGATTTATACCCATTGCCTAAAGTTATTACTTTCATAGCCCTTTTTTGTTGTTTCCAAAAGGGGGAGATGGACAAGAGGCAAAAATTGGGTTGGACTTAAGAAAAATTATTCGTATTAACAAACTTTTACATAATGCATATTGTTAGGGGGAGTCTTCTAAGGCTATACCTTTTTGCATGGTGTATTTGTCATCATCAAAAAGGGGGAGAATGTTGACCTTATAGGTCACACCCAATTTTGATAATGACAAATACTTGTTGTATTTGACGGCTATCTAAGAATATGTTCTAGTATATAATTGGCAAATCAAAATGATGGCACATGAAGTAGAGCTTGAAGGCCCTGAAGACCATATTTCTGTTGTACTTTAAATTCATTTTATGTAATGCGGGTCTGTAATAGTAAATAGGAGAAAAATGGTCTGTAATAATCAAATGCATTACATGCATGATATGATAGGTAAGCTCAAAAAACCTAGAATGACCCTAGGATCCACATACATGCATAAACATATGTACTTATATGAATAGGGTTAATGTATAAGGGGATTAGAGCCGAAATGCATTAAAAATGCATGTTCGGTTGACCAAACCGGAATGTATAAAAACATTCGGTTGACCGAATCGATCAGAGGTCAACATTTTGACCATAGCACGGTCGACCATACTTTGCCAAGTTCATATAACTTGGTCGACCGAACTCCCACCTGGTCAACGTTTTGACTTCTCAGTCGACCGACCAGATTTATACGGGCAATGCTCTGGTCAACCGAATCCCTACATGGGAGATTCCAACTACTCGATTGACCGAACTACCTAATTCAAAATCACCTAGGTGATCGAACCGTGTGGATTTGGGAAAATCATCTTTAAGACTCTTAGTTCAGTCGACTGAACTCACAGTTCATTTTTTGTACGATCGACCGAACTTTGTCACTTGGTCAACCAAACCTCAAGTTTGGTCGATCGGTGCTCTCGGGTTGGACAATTTTTTTATTGCAATTACATTTTTTAAATGGGGTTAACTTTGCTAAAACGTTTTTTTAAGAATCCTAATAACTATTTGTCCTAGGCGGTTATAAATATGGGGTACTCTATATATATCCCCTCATTTGAATAGATTAGCACCTAATTATCAATCTTGATTAGTAAAATTCTCTGAAATTCAAAAATCTCATATACTCATTTTGAAACCTCCTACACTCACTCTTGCTAGTTCTTATTGCTAAAATCCCTTTGTAAGTGTGTGCTTGAGTGTTCTTATCATTAAGCTATTGCTCTCCTTTGCTTGGTTGATTGAGATTATTTTCTTTGGGAGCAAAGCTTTAAGTTTTTCCTAGGAGACTTTATTGATAAGTCTTCCTTAGGAAAACTTCATTTGAGCTTGTGAGTATTGCATTCTCATTGCAATATCTCAAGGAGTTCACACTGCTTTTGATTGCTAAAAATACTTTTCAAATCATCTTCAAATATCTCGTGTGGTTTACTTTAAGAAATATTTGTTGAGATATCTGTCCATGTGCTAAAAGATCTTTGTAGCAATATCCTTTGATTGATTTTATCATCTTGAACACAAAGATCAAATCGTTTTTATAAACTAAATCTGAATATCTCTCGAGCTTTATATTTTGAGAAAAATATTTGTTGAGATATTAAAGTATGCTAAGGATCTTTGTTTGTGCATTGTGATTGAAATCATTATTTTGATACAAAGACCATATCACTTACACTCTCAGGCACTAATTGCAATATTTGCATAAATATTTGAGAGTAGACATTTAGACCACATTGAGCTTACTTCATTATATCATTCGGTGGTGTATTGATTAGATTGGTACATAATCTTCTTAGATAAGAAACATTCTTGTTGTATGCAAATTTACTTGTGAAATTTGTTTTATTCCAGGTGTGGCCTGAGGGGGCGGTAATCCAGCTTGGTAAAGATTGTTTGTAAAGGTTGATGTCAGCCTTGTGCTAATTGACCTGGTTTTTTAGGTGCCGATCCACCTATTAAGTGAGTCTTATAGTGGTAATCCTTGTACTTATTAGCCAAGGCAAGGATGTAGGCAGTTTGTCAAAGCTCGATAACATTTCTGGGTGTCATCTCTTATTTATCGCTTTCTAATGCATGTTTGGTTAATTTTATTGTGCAATTTATTTTCCCGTGCATATTTAAATTGATTTAATTTATCTGCATTTGATTGACCACAAGGTTAATACTGCTGTTAGGGGATTTACTTTGGGCATCAATTTTGAAAATACCAATTCACCCTCCTCTTGGGTTAATGGTAAAGCTAACAAAATGTCAATGGTTTGTACCATGTCCAACATACCAAGTGCATCTGGAATGGCTCCTGTTAAAAGGTTGTTCGAGAAGTTCAAGTATGACTGCATGCTTCTCATACCTGATTTTGGCACTAAATATTTTGGACTGAAGAGTAGAAAAAAGAAGATTAGTTTGTTAGCAACCAACTTGATAAATCTGCAAATCAGGATGAAAGCATTCACTTCAAAATGTTTGATGGAAATTATAATCCATCATTTGCAAGAGATGTCTTTAACTTTGTTGAAAAGAAGAAATATGGTTTTGCTAATGACTCTTTAATCGTTCAAATTAGATTAGTAGTCAATAAGCCGATTCCCAATTAATGACAAACATCATGGTCACTGACATTGTTGGAGCTGGTCAACTTGAAAATGGCACAATAGAAATTCCACGGGATAAGGTTTTTGGTGTCCAAGAACTAGATGACCTTTACATGGTATTTGAATGTAATTCTGCTGTGGAACATGGTGTCACATCTTGGACTCCTGGTGGCACGATCGGTAATGAATTATCTATCAAAGTAGAATGAGGTTATTGGTCTCGCAGGGTTCTAATTTGGAGTTAAGTAACGTGTCCATGGTCAAAGATGGAAAACCTCCCAAGTTCTTCCAGACGACACCAACTGTTGTTATCAAAAATTGAATGATGCATATAGATTAATCTTCAACCACAACCGCCTTCAAGAATTCAAACAAGAATGGTTTGAAAGACTCAGGATGTATTATGGGGGATCACTCTAATGCCTAAGTTAGGGACATTGAGAGGTTTAGATTGCAGCATTAAGAGAGAAGTAGACCAGAATGAGATGCTTACCTCTTCTTGAAGTACCCTTTTATAGTGATAGAGGCATGCCCTCCTTTAATTTCATATTTATGGACGCATTATTATGTTAATAGGGGATTATGGATAATTTGAGGGTATTTATATTTGAGTGTTAATGGAAATTTTTTAACGGTAGATCCTCATAAATGTGTTTATTAATTTTAGTTACATCACATATATTAAAAAAAAAAAAAGCACTTTTAAGGGTGTGTTTGACATTGTGTAAAAATTGTCATACTAATTTTTGTTTCTTTTATTTTTTATTTTTTAAGTAATGTCTATGAATTGCACATGTGATGCACATGCATAAGCAATACCCAATTGAAGCAAAAATGCACGAGCAGAGGACAGGACAATGACTTTGTAGAGAAGTCAAGTGGGGAGAAATATTGCCATTTAAATTTATGTCATGTTTGAATAATCAAATTGACTAAAAATAATGTGAAACCTATATTATTTTGGGACTCCTATATGAAAATATATGTTCCACCTGTATCGAATCTAATGATATTTTATAATTGATGGATTATAAATAAAATGATATTTTATAATTGATGATTATAAATTTTATGTAGAGGAATTGTAAATTGTTCAATTTAACTTTAGAAAGTAAGTATTATTTTATTAAATGAACAAAAAATTAAAAATTGAATAATTATATTTGGTGGAGGCCTTTCCTTTGGGACATTGTAGTGATAAAATTTTGAATTTTTTTTATTGTCTAGGGTTTAAATCTTAGAAGAGGGAAAAAGAATATGGGTCGGGAGAAATGCTACATTTCATTTTGTATAGTTCAAACACTTACACAAAAAAATATATTTTAGGTTTGATGTAAGGGAACAATAGAATAATTCATAAGACCAATTAATATAAGTATATACTATATACCCCTTTTAATTTTAATTTATCAAAATTTTTACTAGATAACATATACCTTGTATTTTTAAATTTACTACTTTTAGGGGTTAATGAAAAAAATAAATTTAATAAGAAATTATACGTATTTTTTAAAAATTTTAAATAAAAATAATTTATTGAATTAGTATATACCATATATTATAATTATAAGATGTAAATTCGTATTTTTGGAAAGAATGTGGAAGAAAAAAAAATTTTAATAGTAGAAATGGAAGCTAATATCTATTTATTCCTCACTTCTCATCAAGAGGGTTAGGACTTGAGTTCCAATAGCTATATCTAGTATGAGATCAATAGGTTTTAGGTTTAAGACAAATTTAAGAGAGTTCGACCCTTTGAGATAATTAAAAATATAACAAAATTCTTACATGTTCCGATTATCAAACACATCAACATTCATTTAACTGGTCTCATACTTTTTTAGTGGGGAGATCTACCGAATAAATAGTAATAATATCACTAGAACATATGAGCTTAATATATTAAATTTTCCCCCCTATTTAGGGGCTTAGGTCTTTTATAAGTACTAAATTTTTTTTAATACATATCAAAACTAACTTATCAACAATTTCTTTATATACATATATGTAACGCCCCAAACCCGAAACTGGGGTCTAGAGTGTTATTTAAAAAAATAATAAATCTCGGATACCAAATAATTATACAGCGGAAGACCTCAATATTTACATACTAGAGTACTAAAAAACTTTTATTACCATAATAACAAATTTAAATACTTTCTTAGAAATTTTAAGATAAGCCATAAATAACAAATTTAATTATTAATCTAAACTACTATTTCTAACCCCACCCATGCTTTCACTGCGCTACTCTGATTCCTGTTTCTCTTCACATGGCATCTGAAAAATATTTGATAATGATGGGGTGAGACACTTCTTAGTAAAGATGCAATAAATTATCATCGATGTGTGGCCAATGAGTTTAGTGTATACAAAAAATAACCATTTGTTAATAAACAACAATTGTAAAATCATTTATAGACAAAACTCACATATGTATAATTATTTATAAGCGAGAGTTCTCGAAAATTGGGGAGATTACAAGTCCATAACATGTAGCGCCCCTTTGCTCTAATACCTTATATAATCTTACCCATTTAACTTGAGCGTAGCTACATCTGATACCTATCAAGGCACTCGCCTTACACAGCAAGCCCTCGAACGGAAAGTTTACCTCGCTCCAATCACATGTAATGCCACAGTATAAAATACATTTAATACTTTACTATAAATAACTTTCACATGCAAACTAGAACTCACACCTATATAAATACAATAAACTGTAAGCTGTTAATACTTTTGCAATTATAAGCTGTACTCTGTAAATATTTTGCAACTATACTCTATGAATTGTAATATATGAAATACTCTACTCTGTTATATTTTGTTAAATATGATCTGCTTTCATATACTCTACTAGGTTATACTTTGATTAAATATACAAATATGAATATAAGAACTCACCCTCGAATGGATAAGCGACATGCTTCCCCCTATTATGGGTTGTGCGGCCTATAGGCTGGACTTAACCCTGGCCGGCCTATTGCACGGTTAAGTCAACTATACTCCATCTCTTCTAGTACGACTGGCCTTCCCATGCTGGTCTAGACTCGAGGGAAAACTCTACACTTCACTGGCCTAATCGACTATTTAATACCAACACTCTTCTCGAGACATGTGGTTGCACTAACTCTTCATTACTGTAGCTACGGTACTAAAGGATATATGGTTCATTGGAGTTCTTAAACCATACTTTACAATTTGATAAAACTACTCGTGGTCTATATGCCTTCACAGTTATTTACTATACATGCATTCTTTTCAACCATTCTACAAATTTATATATATCAACACATTTCCAATATTTCCATTAAATAGTCCAAATCATATTTTCATAATAATACCACAAAAATACTCATATTCAATTATGCAGTAAAATATAATTAAACCTCATGCCACACAATTTATTTAATAATTATAATTATATAAACTACTGAAAAAATAGGAAATTTTATACCCAATATCCATTTTACCGAAAATATCGGTTTAATTGTCTCTACCATTTATTTAACTCAAAATATATATATTTAAAGTAAAAACGGAGATAACCAACTCTACTCACTTTAATCCTTTACCAAAACATGTTTAACAACTCAAACTAATAATTTCAACCGACCAAATGATTCAAAAAATCTACTACAATAATCCAAAAATCAAATACTTTAATTCAATCGGTTCAACTTTAAAATAAAAAATATTATAAAATCCCTAAGCTCACAAACACTCATTTAATTAACTCATAATAATAATAATAATAATCCAAAATCCAATTCCCATATACCAAAATATTCTATAAAAACAAATATATAATTCATGTAATTTCATATTACAATTTAATCGGTTAAATTATAAATATTCCTGATATAATTTATTCTCCTTACCTCACACCAGGAGTGGTGCTTACGACGCTCCTACGATAAATCCACTCAGGTTAAAATGTCGGTGACGGAGAATGGAACCCAGGGGTATTTTCTGTTCATCAATCGGTGCACGTTTGCTAAGGAAATCGAGGAGAGAGGGAGTGGATGAGGAGAGAGAGAGATGAGAGAGACGTGAGGAGAGAGAGAGAGCTAAGTGCTCTTTGGATTCCAACTTGAAGGAACTTAAGTTTTATATATGTGTATATATATATATATATTATATTAATATTATTATATTATATAATTAATAATTATTATTTAATTAATTAAATTAATTAATTAATTAAAATTATGTTATTTTATTTTTTTAGGATCATAACCCTAATCAAGTATAATTATTTTTGGGATCATTACATTCTCTTCTCCTTATAGAAATTTCGTCCTCGAAATTTGTTAATCAATCACTTAACATGACTATGGGATTTTCCTTTAAATACATATCTAACTCTAAAATTGGTAGCCTGAGTTTATTGGTAATCCTCATATTGAAATACTCAAATTTTCTCTTAAGAACTTCTCCTGCACAATTAACCAGTTTAACATTTACATCATCAATTTAAACATTAAACACTCAACTTGATCACAAACCATCAAATCAACACACATAAATTACCAAAATTCTCCTTTAAAGACTTTTCTCCACAAATCAACCAACCTAACCTTCGAGTTCAAATTTCAAGTTCTAGTCTCTCCGCTTAGAAACATCACCGTCAATGGATTTATCATAATTTTCTGAAACTCGCGACTAATTAAGAAAATCACAGAAAACCATCAAGGGGTTTTTGCCTCCAAGCCACGAAACAAAACTCAAAATTTCTCCCAGTATCCTAATCTACCCGTTCCTATCCTCGTCCTAACTCGAACCTATACTATGGTATATTAATCCTACTAAATTCTACAGAATCTATTTCCTAAACTCTGATACCACCTTATAATGCCCCGAATGTAACGACTTGCTAAATTAATAAAGTTTTTCTTTTTCTTTTTTTTTAATGATAATAATTATTATGAAATTCCATTGCTCTGATACCTTCATATATAAAATTAGCCATCCACCTAAGCAGCAAGAAGCAGAAATCACATAACCACCACCATATATAAATATATACAATACTAGAGAGCTACAATGTTCCCAAACCATACATGTATGACTGTTTCCCGAAATACCCTCAATTGGGCTAGGGCTATACATAAATACTCCCAACAAAATACTCACTCTACTGACGGGGCAGTACTAAAGCCCCTCTACCTGCCAGCCTGATCTAATGTAACGACCCTCAATAAAATATAACATAATAAATCAAAAGGTCAACCTGAACCCGTGGGTAATGGGGATACCTGTCAAACACAGCGGAATTCTACGCAACAGTAAACATAAAATCCAAACATCCATCCATAAAGCATAATGCCAGAGCTTTTTATAACATTATAAAACTGTATTTCTATACATTCTTTTATACGTCAAAATGTCTCTAGGGTCAAACACAAAATAACACTGACCCTATTACAAAATCTTACCCTCCTCACAGGGTAATCTTACTAGCAATGGCGGCCTTGACCCGCCAATCTCTCAGGGGCTCCTGAAAAATGAATTAAGTTTGGGGGGTGAGACACTTCTCAGTAAGGGAAAAAAACTAAATACAGCTGTGTGGTAACATGAACATTTAAGGCATTTATACATATACAGTGCATATCATATTTCCATAAAAATTCACCATATTATACTGAATATTCACATGCTTTCATATCTTCTAATAAGTCATATCATACATAAAACATCTGTTATAGTTGAATAGTACTGAAAATATACCTATGATGAATAACTAGCTGGTGTCATATATTACTCCCTATGACGGGTTGTGCAGCCCGAAGGCGGGACCCGACAATGGCTGGCCGACCAATGCCGAGTCAAATATGTCTGTAAGTATGATGGGCCAGCCACACCCTGGTCTGGACTGCCAGGTGAATGTCCACACTCTACTGAAAGCCACATCGACTATCCATCTCCCATCCCTTCGTGGGATGGTTAGCACTAATCTGACATAGATATCTGATCTACACATATAGCCACGGTACCGAGCTCCTAAACTGAACTAAAATAACATCCGGGTTCTGATAACATATAGTACATAATTTCATAAATATGGCCTCGTGCCGAACATTTTATAAATACGGCCTCGCGCTGAACTCATACATACGGCCTTGTGTCGGAATCGTAAATACGACCTTGCGCCGATAACATAAATACGACCTCGTGCTGAAATCATACATATGGCCTTGTGCCAAAATCGTTTCAGGTATTTACATTCTGGAAAATTACTCATTTATCATATATTCGTCAAACTTAATATAACATAACTCGTCTTTTCAAAATACCTGAAAATATGCTTTACTCGTAAAATCATTCATATCATGATTCACTTCACATAAAATAATGTTCATGTCACACATATACCGTTTAAAGTCATACCCCATATTCTAAAATCATCATTTCTAGCATCTTATACATACATATACATTCTAATCATAATAGCAGTATTTTCCAAACATACATTTCATATGTGATAAACAAATATAGCATATGCTTTTCTGAAAATAAATGTGCTCATAATTAATAATAACTTGCATGGAAAATAACTGCTTTAGTTTATTCCCTTACCTGGCTACTAAGAAAGCCCCCAAAATATCCTAGGCTAATCCCCGTATGATTTCCTGATCAATACCCTGAAACTCAAAACTCTCAGTATTAAACATCAGTATTTTCATGCGTACATCATTTCCTATAACTATCATAAAGTCTAATTTGACTTAAAAAGCCTTACCTCAACTTAAGGACGATTTCCAACTGCGTTTTCCCAACGATCCGCTCCGGTAAACTTGTAGAGAACTTCGCCAGAAGCGTCGTGGTGACTTCGAATTGTCGATCCAAAGTATATACGGCCCAAAAATGATGAGAGAGAGAGAGAGAGAGAGAGAGAGAGAGAGAGAGAGAGAGAGAGAGAGTGGAGAGGAAGCTTAAAAATGAAGTTAAAATTGGATTTTTGATATATATATATATATATATATATGGGGTTAGATTCATTGACGAGACACGTCACCTTGTCGACGAGTCCTTCATTTTATTCATAGATGAGACCCTGTATTCGTCGATGAAATTCAGGCTGCCTCAGAACCCCTCTCGGTATTTTCTCGTCGACAAGGCCCTGTATTCGTCGACGAATTTTCTTGTGTACTCATCGATGAATTTTCTTGTATACTTGTCGACGAACCCCTGTATTCGTCGATGAACCCAGGAAATATCTTGAAATCATTTTATCCCCCAAATGCAATGTCATCGACGAACGCGGAGCGTTCGTCAACGAAGTCTACGGCCTCCTTCTATTTCTGTTTCTATTTCTCTCCCTCTTAATAATTCAAATTCCATTTTATTCGGGTTGTCACATGCTTGTCTGGCTGGATCACCTAAAAAATAATAATTTAATGGGATGAGACGGCGCTTAGTAAGAAGAAATATGCTATTGCTAGTGTGTGGCAAATGAGTTATAATACTATGAAAATCTATTTCTCTATAATCATGTATAACTGAGTCTTTAAATATAGTACAAATAATATAAACCACCACCTTTTCCATGTTGCTTAACATATCTGTATTTTAGGTTTCTATACATAATACTTTTAATATATATATATATATATATACACGTATATTTCCTGTTTCTGTGAAACTATACATACATAATAATAACTGAAAACTTCCCTGGATGGATAACTGTATGCCATGACTTAACCCCTCATGACAGGGTTGTGCGGCCCATAGGCGGGATCTATCCTGACTGGCCGACCAGGGTAAACTACTATACTCTGTCAGTCTGATCGGCCCTCCTCAACCCATATTTGATGGGGAGACTATCCACACGTGGGCATGCGATCAACTTATCTACCACATATTATCTAAATAGGTGGTTGCACTCTATTCTATATATAGCAGTGGTACCGTGCTCTGTAAACTGTATCTGTAGTGGTCTATCAGGGTCCGATACTATATAATACATCTCTATATACAACTATCTATTTTACCATGATTCGGTAATAACTATATTAACCATGATGCTGTAGTAAACTATATCTATATCAACTGTGTTTCTGAAATTAACTGTAAATTTGTATGTCATGGTATTGTAAACTGTATAATCATGGTATTCTGTAATTGCTGTAAAATATATTCACTATCTGTATATATTCTGTATAAAATAACTTTGAAAAATACTGTAAAACATGTTTCTATACTATATATATATTCTCAAGCCACACAGTAATTTAAAGCATATTAAACATACTTGATAAACTGTATAAAATTTTGTTTTGAATAATAATCTGGTAAAAATATACATTTCATACTGAAAATCATTCTAGAACTGCCTAACATAACATATTTCCCTTACCTGACTCCTGCTAAAATCCCCTACTGTGACGGGTCTCACACCCGCAGGGTTGTCCACTAAACACCCTGAAAACCATATATCCCAGAATAAAATATTACTATTTTTATGTCTACAGCATTTCTTACAACTGCTGGGAAGTCAAATTCCAACAAAAAGGTCTTATCCTGAATTTGGGATGAAATTCAACTTCGTCCCACCGACGATCCACTCCAGCAGACTTGGAAAGAACTTCCCCAGGAGCGTCATGGTGGCCTCGGATCGTCGATCCGATGACTAACGGGGCCAAAATCGAAGAAAGAAGAGGGAGAAACCGAAGGGAGGAGAGAGAGAGTTTTTCTGATTTTTGCTATGTCCAAATCTGAATTAAGCACTATTTATACCGTGGAATTCGTCGACGAGTCACGTCATCTCGTCGACGAGGCCAAGAAGAAGTTTGGTCGACGAACATTATCTCCTCGTCGACGAAATTCAAAACTTGAAATAACCTCTTGGTATCTTCTCGTCGACGAAACTTGTCTTCGTCGACGAGGCCCTCTTGTACCCTCATCGGCGAATCCCCTGTGTTCGTTGATGAGGATCTGATAAATTTTCTTGGGTCATTACATCCCAAAGTGCGCATTCATCGACGAAGTCGGCTGCCTCCTTCTGTCACTGTTTCCATTCCCCCCCCCCCCTCTTTAATATTTAAATACCATTATGCTTCGGGTCGTTACATCGAACCCGAAACTGGGGTCCAAAGTATTATTTAAAAATAATAATAAATCTCTGATACTAAATAATTATATAGCAGAAGACCTCAATATTTATATACTAGAGTATTCAAAACCTTTAATTATCAGAATATTTGCAATAACAAATTTAAATATATTCTTAGAAATTCTAAGATAAACCATAAATAACAAATTTAATTATTAATCTAAACTACTATTTCTAACCCCACCCACGCTTCCGCTGCGTTACTCTAATTCCTGTTTCTCTCCACAGGGCATCTGAAAAATATTTGATAATGTTGAGGTGAGGCAATTCTTAGTAAGGATGCAATAAATTATCATTGGTGCATGGCCAATGAGTTTAGTGTACACATAAAATAACCATTTGTTAATAAACAACAATTGTAAAATCATTTATAGACAAAACTCACACATGCACAATTATTTATAAGCGAGAGTTATCGAAAATTGGGGTGATTACAAGCTCATAACATGTAGCATCCCTTTGCTCTGATACCTTATATAATCATACCCATTTAACTTGAGCGTGGCTACATCTAATACCTATCAGGGCACTCGCCATACTCAGCAAGCCTTTAGACGGAAAGTTTACTTCTCTCCAATTACATGTAATGCCACAGTATAAAATATACTTAATACTTTACTATAAATAACTTTCACATGCAAACTATAACTCACACCTATATAAATACTATAAATTGTAAGTTGTTAATACTTTTGCAATTATAAGCTGTATACATAAATATTTTGCAACTATACTCTGTGAATTGTAATATCTGGAATACTCTGCTCTGTTATACTCTGTTAAATATGCTCTGTTTTCATATACTCTACTCTCTGGTTAAATATATAAATATGAATATAAGAACTCACCCCCAAATGGATAATGACATGCTCCCCCCCATGACGGGTTGTGTGGTTCGTAGGCTGGACTTAACCCAGGCCAGCCTGCCAGTAGGTTAAGTCAACTATACTTTATCTCTGCTAGTACAAATGGCCTTCCCATGCTGATCAAGATTCCAGGGGGAACTCTACACTTCACTGGCCCAATCGACTATTCAATACAAACACTCTCCTCGAGATGTGTGGTTTTACTAACTCTTCATTATTGTAGTTACGGTACCGAGCGATCTATGGTCCATCATAATTCTTAAACCATACTTTGCAATTTGATAAAACTACTCGTGGTCTATATGCCTTCATAATTATTTACTATACATGCATTCTTTTCAACCAGACTAGAAATTTATATGTCTATATATATATAAACACATATCCAGTATTTCCATCAAATAGTTCAAATCACATTTTCACGATAATACTACAAAAATACTCAGATTCAATTATGTAATAAAATATAATTAAACCTCATGCCGCACAATTTATTCAATAATTATAATTATATAAACTACTAAAAAAATAGGAAATTTTATACCCAATATCTATTTTACTAAAAATATCGATTTAATTATCTCCACCATTTATTTAACTCAAAATATATATTTAAAGGAAAAACAGAGATAACCAACTCTACTCACTTTAATCCTTAACCAAAACATGTTTAACAACTCAAACTAATAATTTTAACCGGCCAAATCATTCAGAAAATCTACTACAATAATCCAAAAATCAAATACTTTAATTCAATCGGTTCAACTTCAAAATAACAAATATTATAAAATCTTTAAGCTCAAAAACACCCATTTAATTAACTCATAATAATAATAATAATAATAATAATAATAATAATAATAATAATAATAATAAACCAAAATCTAATTTCCATATACCAAAATATTCAGAAAAACATTTATATAATTCATGTAATTTCATATTACAATTTAATCGGTTAAATTATAAATATTCCTTACATAATTTATTCCCCTGACCTCACCCCAAGAGTGATACTTATGACGCTCGTATGATAAATCAATTCCGGTTAAAATGTTGGTGACTGAGAATGGGATTCAAGGGTATTTTCCATTCTTTGATCGGCGCACATTTGACAGAGGAAATCGAGGAGAGAGGGAGTGGGATGAGGAGAGAGAGAGAGAGAGAGAGAGAGCTAAGCTTTCTCTGGATTCCAACTTGAGGGATTAGATCCTTCAGGTAACTTAAGTTTTATATATATGTGTGTATATATATATATATATATTATATTATATTAATATTATTATTTTATATTATATTATATTATATTATTTAATTAATAAGTATTATTAATTAATTAATTAAAATTTTTTGTTTAGGATCATAACTCTAATCAAGTTTACCTATTTTTAGGATCGTTACAATATACATATATATATATATATATATATATATATAGAAAGGAATTCATCCATCCCCTATCTTGTTTTAGTCATGCCATTGCAACTTTAGGTTTAGGCCCAAGTATTATTAAAGAAGAACAGTCAATAACATAAGAAATAAAATGAGAATAAATGAAAGAATACAATAGGGTAGGGACAGCAATGCCTAGCTACCGTTCTGACTTTTATGATACATATGACTATAATGATGTAGGGGGATTGTTTTTTTTAAGTCAAAGTCAAATATTGTAACAAGATAAAAAGCATAGAATATTTTCAAAGTGGATAAATAAATCACATTTAGAAATAAAATCATTGCACATTGTTATTTCTTTTTGAAAAAAAAGAATAAATGTTTTACTCACACATTAATTTTTTGTTACACATGGTCTATTTAATGCACCTATTTTAGTATAGGTGATATTCTATTTTATTTTTTTTAATGAAAGAATGCTATATCATCATCCTATAGAATATTGATTTTTAAAATTTAGAGGCTGTTTAGTTTTTAATTCTCTTAGTTCTATCGATTTGATGGTTAATAAGACCATTTAAAAAAAAAAAATACACGATGCTAGTCATATATAATTTTGAAGTTGTTGACATTAGTGATCGGTGCTTGAAGATTAGTAGATTAGGCATGTCATGCTTTTCGATGTTCAATTCCCTTATTTGCCTCGCTATATTTGACATGTTGACAAGTATTGGGTATTGTTGCTTGACTACTCGCAGTCGATAGTTGACCACCCTAGAACTACAAAATGAGATTAGGGTTATGATTGCAAATGAGGTGAACTGCTCATGAGTTACTCATAGTGGCTCGCCTGAACTTGATTATTAAGTTAAATGAATCAAACTCGAGTTAAATTTCAAACTCATCTACTAAACGAGTTAACCTCAAGTTATTCATACTTGACTTATTAAATTTGCAAGTTGAGTCAAAAATAAAAATAAATTTCTTTGACTTGCTTGGTCTTGTTATTGAAACAGAAAACAAAAACTAAAAATGAGTGCTCAATTATATATTTTTTATTTCCTTTTATATTTATTAAAAAATTAATAATATTTTATAACAAA
Organism: Malania oleifera; assembly: GCF_029873635.1. Taxonomy (NCBI): domain Eukaryota; kingdom Viridiplantae; phylum Streptophyta; class Magnoliopsida; order Santalales; family Ximeniaceae; genus Malania; species Malania oleifera. The sequence continues at coordinate 35,009,275 of NC_080426.1, read as the reverse complement.
ATAATTGAAAGTTCTTTAAAACATCAAAAAACTATTTTGGGACCTAAAAATTCTTACAAATGAGTAATTAAACATAAAAAACCAATAAAAATATGAAATCCTCCATCTTACTACAATAACAAGATAATAATAAAAAATGAAATCATGCGTGTACTGCCAAATGAGTGACAATATCCATTGAAAATAAAAAAAACTTGTTACGGGATAAAAATGATTAGGACCTGCAACGTTGCTCTCTGACTTCCAATGACCTGAAAATGGTGAAAAAAAAGTAAGCTTGGAGGACCCGAGGTGTACTCCGGGGGATCACTTTGATGCGCAAGTAAGGGAACGCTTCCAAGAGGTTGAATGCAATAGTAAAGTGGATTAAGAATGACTTACCTTGGCCTCTTGCCCGAGTTCCTACTTATAGTGGCCGAAGGTTACCTGAGGGTGTATGATCATTTATTGGTTAGTTATGACACAGACATGAATTGCTCTGGCCTTTAAGGAGCCAATAAAAGCTGTTGGTGGCGTGGGCGCAGATCGCTCTAGCTTGCATGGGGTTGACCCCTTCAGAGTAGCTATCCTTGAATGATAATGGTCCTGATTACTACTGCACCTTAATGCTCCTTTATGGTAGATGGAGTGTTTTGACCATGATATATATATTTAGGGTATATCATGTGTCCCCCCTTAGTTTCAAATTTTTGAAACTTGTTCTTGAAAGTTTGAGAGTTGTCCTATCCTTTTTTTTTTTGTTTACCAAGACGAAGTGGAGGGAGATAGCTTATTCGAGCCGATGCCGAGCTGAGTTCGGCTGATCCGAGCTGATATTAAGATATACCCAACTTTAACGAGCCAAATTGAAGGAATGCGGCTAATCCGAGCTGATGTTGAGCTAAATTAGAGGGAAATGGCTGATCTAAGCTGATGCCGGGCTTGATTCAGTGGATTTGAGTCAATATTAGGATGCTTTTGGCTTCGCCAAGCCGGATTAGGGGGAGACGGCTTATCCGAGCCGACATAGAGCCGATGTAGAGCCAGATTTGGCTAATCCAAGCCGATATTGGGGTGTGTTTGTATTCGCCGAGCAACTTCCCTAGGGAACTTTGTTCTAAGTAGCTCTTCTTAAGAACTTTGCCAAGTAGCTTCTTGGGGAACCTTGTTCCAACCAGTTCTTCTCGAGAATTTTGCCAAGCAGCTCCTCTTGGGGGACTTTGTTCCGACTAGCTTCTATAGATATTTGTTGAGTAGCTTCTTAGGGAACCTTGTTTCGACTAGCTCTTATCGAGTATTTTGCTAAGTAGCTTCACTTGGGGAACTTTTGTTCCAACCAGCTCTACTCGAGACTTTTGTCGAGAAGCTCCTCTTGGGGAACCTTGTCTCAACCAGCTCATCTCAAGAATTTTGCTGAGCAACTTTTTTTGGAACTTTGTTCCAACCAGCTCTTCTGGAGAATTTTGTCGAGCAGCTTCTCTTAGGGAATTTTTGTTCCAACCAGCTTTGTCGAGTAACTCCTCTTGGGGAACTTTGTCCCGACTAGATCATCTTGAGAATTTTTCCAAGCAGCTTCTGTTGGGGAACTTTTGTTCTGACCAGCTCTTCTCGAGAATTTTGCCGAGCAGCTCCTCTTGGGGAACTTTGTCCCGACCAGCTCATCTCGAGAATTTTGCTGAGTAGCTTCTTTGGGAACTTTGTTCTGACCAACTCTTCTGGAGAATTTTGCCGAGCAGCTTCTCTTGGGGAACTTTTTTCTGACCAGTTCTTCTCGAGAATTTTGCCGAGCAGCTTCTTTGGGAACTTTATTCCGACCAGCTCTTCTAGAGAATTTTGTGGAGCGGCTTCTCTTGGGGAACTTTTGTTCCGACCAGCTCTTCACGAGAATTTTTCCAAACAACTCCTCTTGGGGAACTTTGTTCCGACCAGCTCTTCAGGAGAATTTTGCCAAGCAGCTTCTCTTGGGGAACTTTTGTTCCGACCAGCTCTTCTCAAGAATTTTGCCTAGCAGCTCCTTTTGGGGAACTTTGTTCCAACCAGTTCTTCTCGAGAATTTTGCCGAGCAGCTTTTTGGATAACTTTGCCTAATGAGTCGTGCTCATCTTTTGGGCATTTGTTATGACCTCATGAGCCTTAGCTCATCAATTGGGCCGATCGTCTTCGCCTAATGAGTCGTACCCATTTTTTGGGCATATTTTGTGGCCTTATGAGCCTTAGCTCATTGGTTGGGCTGGTCATCTTTACCTAATGAGTGGTACTCATTTTTTGGGCATCTTCTTTGGGCCTCATGAGCATTGCTCATCAGTTGGGCCAGTTTCAAGACAGGTTTGCTAGTAGTGGAATACTTTTGAATTTCCAAGAGTCTCCATAATTTCACTTTCACCTGCAAGTTTCAAGATTTTTCGTTAAGTAAGTCGTATCTTTGGGGTATTGCAATTTTCCTTGGTATTACATGTCTCTTAGGTGTCCCATCTGATTGGGACGCGTGCGTGTAATGAGCCTTTGTCAACACATGGGTATTGAATGATATCTTCTTCAGACTGCAGACCTGTATGGGGACTTGCAGCCTTTTCCTCGCGATGTGGGATAATCAATGATCCTTCCTCCTTTGGATTCACGCTCTTGTGGAGATTCGAGCCAACTTTTCTATATAAAAGGTGCTTGCTGGCCTATTTGTTCCCTGTCTCAGTGGAGAGAGGTTCCCTCGCTGCTAGGTACGCTCTCGCTCCATCCTTTTCCTTGCGCCTTTTCCTTCTTTTTCTTGGCTTTGTGTTTTGATTTTTCTTCTATGTTCTTCATATTTTCTTAATGTTATTCATATCTTGTTTGAATGTTCTTCGCGTTCTTCATTTCCCTTGGACGTGTTCTTAGCAAACTATTTGAAATATGCACTGTTGATCCAAATTTTTGTATTTGTGTAAGTTGTTTGTCCTTTTGACACTATAAAATTTTGACTCCATGAATTCTTCCGAAGCTTAGTACAAATCTCCTGTAACCATTAGGAATGCTCAGTTTGACCTTACCTTAGCAAATTTGCAGATTGTATGCCATTTATTCGTTATCCCTAACACCATCCACCTTAGGCTACCTACTAGCTTTGAGTCAGCTCAACAGCCCGGTCCAAATGAGATCTGTCTATATACTAATTACCCTGACCTAGGTCTTTGGCTTCCCTTCTTAGCTTTCTTTTCCAATGTGCTTTGTTTCTACAATGTTGCCCCTTCATAGTTGGCCCCCAATTCTTATCTGACGTTGACGTGTTTTGCCATCCTTCTCCTTAAAAAAGGTCACCAACCCACTGTGCCTCTATTTCAGAGTTGTTGTCAAATGAGGAGGCATACTGTAGAGAAGGACTTGTATTATTTCAATGCCCTTCTTGACTATAAGTTGTTCACCCCTAGTAGCTTCTCCATTCATGATTGGAAGATTCTTTTTTTTTTTTTTACGTCTTGGAAGCTAGATTATCACAGGCACCCATGTGTGGTCCACTCCTTTGGATGGTGATTTTATTTTCTTTATACTTTATTTATTCTGTGGATGGCTAAGTTATATTATTGAATAACCGTACCCTTTGTTTCAGCTGGCTTGTGACACTTGGCTCCCACTTTGTCTTGGTTAGAGGAAGCTATCCTTCGAGAGCTGCGGGTTAGTACTCAACAGGGGCTTATTCCCCACCACCAGCTGCTCAAGAAGTGAGTCCTTGTGCAGTGGGGGCTGAGTCGTGTTTCTCCTGATTTCTGCTTTTCTCAAGCTTTATGCCTGTTATATGTGTACAATGTTTTATTTAACTTTCGCTTACCTTTCCCTATTTTCTTTCCGTAGCTATGGACTTCAATCAGTATGAGATCGTAATGGTCGAGGCCAAAGAGCAAAGAGCAAGTAGGAAAAAGAAGAAGAAGAAGAAGAGGCTAGACTTACTAGGTGAGTCTTCTCAGATGGAGGACGCCCCTGTTGCCCAGAACGAGCCTCCCCCTATCCCATTGGCCCCACCCATGGCCACTTCTTTTGGAGGACCTATCTTCTATGATCTTACTCTGTCTGGTCTTGCCCTTCGTTGTGTGGTGCACATTGAAGACCTTGTGGAGGTGAAATTGCTAGAAAACCTGCTCTCCAGTATTCGACATACCACATACTAGGTAGCTTAGTTCATGAGATTAGATTTTACTACTCATTGTTGTGTATTAATTTCGACCTTGCTTGCAGCTAGCTACTATGTCCTTGGCTTCTAAGGATAAGGTGGTTGAGATGTACCAGCTCTCCACCAAGTCACGCAAAAAATATGTTGCTACCCAGAATGAGCTATTTGAGGCAAAAACTACCGTCGACCGTCGCAAGAACACTCTACAAGAGGAGATAGCGAGGATTCAGAATAAGGAGATCCCTGTTGTTGTTGCTATGGCTGTCAATGCTGCAGTATCCGACTACCAAAGCTCCAAGAAATTCATCTTAGACACTTCCAAGTCTTACCACATAGGCTTTCAAAGATGTCGAGAATAGGTGAAGACAATGCACCTTGATGTTTCTTTAGTCGGGGTAAGCTCATACAGCTACAACAATGAGAGCCTAGAGTCAAGGGATGAAATGGATGAGACTGAACAGTTCGTGGAGGAAGGTGGAGAAGGAAGCAACACTGGTGATTAAGATTATGAGTTCGATATTTTATTGCTTTTGAAATTGTACTATGGATTTTGAAGCCTTTTTAGACTAATTGTACAACTTATACAACAAAATTTTATGATTAGTACTTTTTCAACATATTGGAGTTCCATGTGTTTTTTATCTCTCTTTTCCCTTAAGTCCTCCAAGGTGTACATTCCCAGCTTGACTTCTGATGCCAATCGGTATGGCCCCTCCCAATTCGACTTCAACTTGTTGGGTCCAAGCTTTGTTGGGTTGGTTCGCATCTTCCTGAGGACCAATTCTCCTGAGTGGAATGTCCGTACTTTAACACGAGTGTTGTAGTACCTGGCCACTTTTTTTTTGGTACACGGCGATTCTCATATGTGCTTGCTCTTGTCTCTCCTCAAGGAGGTCTGATTCTGCCCTTAGTTCTTCACTATTACTCTTTTCGTCAAAATGTTGCCTTCACCAGGAAGGCATCCCGACCTCAACATGAATGACTACCTCTACTCCAAAAGCGAGCATGAATGGGGTTTCACCTGTTGCTACTCGTCGGGTCGTGTGGTAAGCCCAGATTATGGATGGAAGCTCTTCCACTCATCTGCCCTGTGAAGTTTCGAGCCGCATCCTCAAACTGTGTAGTATCGTATGGTTCATAGTCTCCATTTGACCATTGCTCTAGGGATGTGCAACTGATGCGAATAGAAGTTTTATGGATAGGTCGGCGTAAAATTTCTTGAAGCGCTCATTGTCAAACTGCCTTCCATTGTCCGTGACTATGACCCACGAGATTCCAAACTAGCAAACAACTGAAGCCCACATGAATCAGGTGATGTTTCGCTCGATTATATGAGCTAGGGTTTCAACTTCTACCCACTTGGTGAAGTAATTGATTTCCACTAACAAAAACTTCCTTTGTCCAGTCGCTTGAGGCATAGGTCCCAAGATATCCAGTCCCCATTGGGTGAATGGACACGGATTGGTCAGGGAGGAGAGAAGGCTAGGCAGCATGTGTGGTGTTCCCGCGCACCGTTGTCACACCGTTTGACTATCTCAATTGGATCCTTCCTCTTTGTAGGCTAGTAGAATCCTTGCCGTAGGGCCTTGTGGGCTAAGGCTATGCTAGCGAGGTGATTTTCGCATACTCCTTCGTGAATTTCCCTTAGCACATATTCTCCCTCTCTGGTACTTAGGGCCTGTAGGTATGACAGTGTCAAGGATCGCTTGTACAACTCTTTGTCTATGAGCGTGTACTTTACCGCCCTCCTCCTTACCTTTATAGATTGCTTCTTATCCTCTGGTAAGGATTCGCTGGGAAGGTATTGCATCAAAGGGGTCCTCCAATCCTCTTCATCATCTTCAACTACCATCAGGTCGACACTGACCTCTTTGTAAGAGGGTTTTTCGACCCACTCCAAGTAGACTGCGCCTTTCCAGTTTGGATTTGTAACTGAGGCTAGTCAGGCCAGCGCATCAGTCATTGCGTTCTCCTTTCGTGGCATGCGCTCTATCTCAAATTGAGTGAATGCTTCTATGTGTTCTTGGGCTTTGGCTAAGTATTTCTTCATTTTCTGATCCTTAGCATCAAACTCTTTCTTCACCTATTCCACCACTAGTTGGGAATCACTCGCTACATGAATTCGTGCTACCCCCAGTGCCTCCGCCAAGCATAGCCCTACTAATAGGGCTTCATACTCAACATCATTGTTGGTCGTTGCGAACTCTAACTTCAGTGCGTATAATGTCTCCACATCGTCTAGTGCTGTGAGGATTAGTCCTACTCCTCCCTCGGCTACATTAGATGACCCGTCTATATGTAATGTGACGCCCCGATTTTTCATACCATTTTTTAAAATCATTAATAATGATTAAATCATACACAACAAATATCACATCACCCACGTTAACAATTATGATACCACTCATATGACCTGACCTGCATTAGGTAGCGAGTATACAGACATTTTATTTATATTAACCTAACAGCGGAAGACGTAACGTACATACCATCTAGAATACAATACCCAGAGTATCAATATCCATATACGTACATTTCTATCTCATATCCAAGAACAATACAACCCGAGTGAAATCACACCTCCTTAGTCCAAGAACTCACCCTGTATATTAGGGTCCCAACTCCCCACTATCTTGGAGCTCTATCACCCGGTCTGTCTCTGTTCCCTGAAAAGTTTAGATAATTTGGGTGAGAAACATCTCAGTAAGACAAAATTAATTATTTATAGTGTGTGGCAATATGAAATCAGTTATAACGCATTTTAATTTTCAAATCATCAATTTATCTGAGAAAATACACTAATATATATGTTCATTATCATATAGATATAAAACACAAGCTTGTACAAGCTTTAAAATTGTAGTAACCCGAATAATTATAGAAATTAAATAATATAAAGATGAGAGGAAAAAGGAAATTTTAAAGGGGGACGCAGTAGAGTGTTGTCGACGAATAATCTTCTTGGGCTCATCGACGTGGTCGCATGTCTCATTGACGAAAGTTTACCGAGGGGCTGTTTTCAAGCCTGAAACTCATTGATGAAAGTTAGGTGTTCGTTGACGAACTCCCTTCTTGGACTCGTTGACGAGGTGACGTGACTCGTCAATGAGGCCATGTGACTAGCCATCTATATAAGCGCAAAAAATCATATTTTGATGAAAATTCAGTCTCTCTCTCTCTCTCTCTCTCTCTCTCTCTCTCTCTCTCCTTTCTCTCTCTAGAAATGGTTTCTCTCACTTCTCTCTAGCTTTCTAGCTTCGTTTCTCCCTAGTTCGATGGTTAAAAGCTACCACGATGATCCTGAGGTGATTCTTTACAACCTAACTGGAGCAAAATTTCGATTTGATTAGTTTGGGAATCATCCCAAAATCAGGGTAAGTAGATTATTTAAGTATTTTCAGTATTAGTAGGCTTATTTGAGTCCAGATTTTGTATTTTATGAGAATCTACTAGAGTTTTGTGGAATAAAACTAGGGTACTATATTTTCAGGGAAAGGGTGTTTTGGGATCCTGCAGGCATGGTTTGAGGACCCTAGTGGATATTTTTCCAGGAGTTCAGGTAAATTATAGATTAAAAAATTATGAGTATGAAGGTTTGAAAAATTTAGTTGATTTATTTTTTTTTTTTGGATCGATAAAAGTAAATTTAAATTGATCAAAATATTATATACAGATTTCACTGGGCATACCCAGAAAAAAGGGAAAGATACAAGTCCCTATCCAAGTAACTGTAGTTAATTCAAGTTACATAGTCTTCCTAGCAAAGCAACAAAGGTTTTAAAACAAACAACATAAAACTGAGAGCAATTTAAACATTATTTTCCTAAAAGCAGTAACAACATGCTTACGTTGAAAACGTAATATTTCATCATTATAATTTCCATGATAAATGTTACTCATGCCACACAAAAGGGGTAATACTCAGATCATAAAACTTGTTCTAAAATCATATTTCATATATTACACGTGAAAATCACATTTCTAATTAACAACATAATTTCCAACATAATTCTAGAATATACTTATTTAACTGAGATTAAATGTTGTAAGATAGTAAATACATTTTCATAAGGAACTTGACTTAGTTTATCCCCTTACCTGACTTATGAAAAAACCAACAAAATAACTAGTCCTGCACCCATAGGGTTCCTCATTCAACATCCTGAAAACAACATTGCCCCGAACAAAACTTTAGTATTTCTTCAAATGCTACCTTTTCTACAATTATAGGAAAGCCAAATATTCAACATAAAGCCTTACCCTAAACTTGGGATGGAGTCCAAGTTAGCCCCACCAACGATCTACTCCAGCAAACTTGAAGAGAACTTCCCCAGGAGTAGCGTAGCAGCTTTAGATCGTCGATCTGATGAAGAACGAACCCAAAATATTAGAGAGAAGGAGTGGGGGGACGAAGAGAGAGAAAGAGGAGAGTTTGCATGCCATTTTTCTTGCTGATATCCAAATTTGGCATACTTATACACTGGCCTTTGTCGACAAGGTCAAGAAGGGATTTCGTCGACGAACTCATAACCTTCGTTGACGAATTTCAGATCCTGAAATAGCTCTCTCAGTAACTCCTTATTGACGAGACACGTGTCCCCGTCGACGATCCCAATAAGCCACTTCGTCGATGAATGCAAAGTGTTCGTCAACGAGGACCAGCTGTGACCCCCTTTATAATTTTCTTTTTCTCCCTCTTTTATTATTTAAATACCATAATTCCTCGTGTCTCTACAGCCATCACGTAGAAATTTCGAGCTGCTGCTTGATCTCCTTTAATAATTCCCGTCCCGTGTGGGATAGGGAATTTCATCTTTAGGTGGTAAGTGGATGTTATGGCTCGAGCTGCATTGAGTGATGGACGACCTAGTATGATGTTGTATACCAATGGTCGATCAACCATCAGGAAATCCGTCAACGAGGTGATTTGCTGAGGAGCCATCCCCATGGTCACTGGTAGCACAATTATTCCCATAGGATATACTACATCTCCACCAAGCCCAACCAACGGGGTGGAGATCGGTTTGGGCATTCCCTATTGATCTTCATTCCTTCGACCACTGACCAGAACATTATGTTGGCCGAGCTCCCATTGTCTCTTACCATGGGTCTCACTTTGTAGTTGGCCACTAGAAGGGATACTACCAGAGCATCGTCATGGTGCTGTTGTACTCCTTCTTCATCTTCACTACTAAAGGTGATAGCATCTTCCTGTTTTGGTCTTTTACCATTTGATTCCCTTTTCTCCGTTAAGAGCACCTATTTGGGATACCTCTTTCGAGCACCTCCACTATCACTGCCACTGGCAGAGCCGCCAAAATCACAGCGATTTCTCCAATTATTTAATTCTTCTTTCTCATTCCCGTTTGGCCTTTTTTGCTCACGAGCTTCCCCTTGACGATCTCCTTTCTTAACAAACCTCGACAGATGACTTTTTTTTATATTTATTTATCAAGGTCACAATTTCATTTTTCAGTTGAATACACTCCTCGGTATCGTGCTCGTGATCCTTATGGAATTGATAGAACTTTGACACATTCTATTTATATGAGGGTGTTCGCATAGGTTCATGCCACGAAACATACTTTTTCTTTCTTATATGCATCAACACATCGGTTTGCAGTGCGTTTAAGGGGGTATAAGTTTGAAACTTACTAGTGTGCTCTATAGCCCTAGAGCTAGCCTGCAACGTGCTGTTCTCCTGTCTCTTCTTGGGTTTGGAAGGTTTGCCGACCTCTCTGTTACCCTTCCTTTTCAACTCAATCCGATTTCCTCTTGTATCCATCATCTCTTCCAGGTTGACATAATTCTGTGCTCTGGCCATCAGCTCTCCCATGTCAGCTGGGGGCTTCTTCCCCAATGAGTACAGGAAATTTCCCGACTGAAGGGCCATGGTTAGGGCTACCAACACCGCTCTCATGTTCAGGTTGCAGATCTCCAGGGTTGTAATAAGGAAGCAGTGCATGAATTTTTTTAATGTCTCCCGTTCTCCTTAAACCAAGCTCATAAGATGAGCCAAAGTTTTGACAATTCTCCGACTGCTGATGAAATGGTCGGTAAACTGTTGCTCCATCTCAGAGAAGGAGCCGATCGATCTAGGCCATAGGGTTTGGCACTAATCCTTGACACTACCTTTAAGGGTGGCTGCAAATACCTAGCATATGATGGTATCAGGTATGCCCTACAATTGCATCAACACCTTGAAGGTGTCCAGATGATCGATCGGGTCAATCAAGCCCTTGTGCCTTTCGAAAGTCGGCATTTTGAACTTGCTGGGGAATGGGACTTCCATCACTTCTTTTGTGAATGGCGGCTCCGAGGATTTTAAAGAGGTTTTCCCGTAAAAGGGGTTGGTTCGCCCATCTTTCATCATCTTTTCTATTTGATCTATTTTTTTGATCCTCTCCTCTAACTCATTCGATCTTTGCTCATTTACTCCTACGCTGTTCGTGTCTTCCACCTTCTTAGTGAGGTTAGTTTTTTCCTCACTCTCCTTTGGGTTATTTTCTTTTTTAAGTGGGTTGGGGCCGACCTGTTGTTGGCGGGGGACATGTTCTTCCTTACTCTTTTACTGCAAGAGTAGGTTGAACATATCCTCCATCTTCTTCTGAGAGGCCTCCATTCTCCTTTGGAAAGCGAGGAATTCCTCCCTGGTGACCCCGAATGATCTCCAGGGATGGAATGAACGGACTAGGGTGATTCTTTACCAGCAGCAGGGCCGGAGCTTGAGCCATGGGTTGTTGTCATATTCACGAATCGGAGGTCAGAAGCAAGATGAGCACCTCTCAGAAGCGATTCCCACAAACGGCGCCAACTATTGAGGGATAAAAAGGGTTGGGACCTACGACGTTGCTCTCCAACTTCCGATGACCTGAAAAGGGTGAAAACAAAGTAGGCTTGGAGGACCCGGAGTGTACTCTAGGGAATCACTTCGATGCCTAAGTAAGGGAACACTTCCAAGAGGTTGAATGCAATAGTAAAGTGGATTAAGAATGACTTACCTTGGTCTCTTGCCTGAGTCCCTACTTATAGTGGCCGAAATTGACCCGAGGGTGTATAGCCATTTCTTGGTCAGTTATGGCGCGGGTGTGAATTGCTCTGGTCTTTAAGGAGCCAATAACAACTGTCAGTAGCGCGGGCGCGGATCGCTCTGTCTTGCATGGGGTTGACCCCTTTAGAGCAGCTATCCTTGAGTGATAATGGCCCTGATTGCTACTGCACCTTAATGCTCCTTTATGGCAGATGAACTATTTTGACCTTGATATATATATTTAGGGTATATCAATAATTATCTTACATTTGGTAGATGGATTTGAATAAAATATAGTACAAAATTATATTTTCTTCAAAAAATTCATAGTTTCAAACTTGTGTTAGGAAAATCTTAAGGATTTAAACTTGAACTTTCGTATTGGAGGTTATAGATATAACCTTATAAGGGACGAGGTGAGGTGGAACAAGAGATAACTTATTTCTTATTGTAACCTAGGTTTTGTGAGCTTTTAATGGACTCCAAAAAAGGGCAATGGATATTGATCTCTTCTAAAATTTTGTACAAAAAATAAAATAAAATATGGAGCTCTCATAGAGTTTCAAAATCTCATGAACCTCCTTTGGTATTTGATTTTTAGGACACATACTCATTTTTGTGAATTTACTATCAATCCTGAAAATTGATTATTTTGCCATTGACGTATGTGACATGGCATGGTAGTGTCTAGAAATTCCTCGCCAATAATAGAGTTTGCACTTTCTAGGGAAAAGCACATGTTAACATGGTTTTGGGTAGGGGTGGCAAAATGGGTCGAAACTCGACAGGTGACTCGTGACCTGCTCGTTCAAATCGAGTTTGAGTTTAATTCAAGTTAATCTATTTATAAACGGGTCAATCCGGACTTGATCCATTTATTAAATGGGTTAGGTAGATTCAGGTCGGGACCTTTTTAAAAAAATAAATGAGTGTTTTTTTTTTAAATGCCATTTTATCTGAAATATTTAAAATTTTTTAAAATAAATAAATTATATTTTTTAAATGGGTGACCCGTTTATTAAATGGACGGTTTCAAGTTTATATTGTAGTCACCTATTAATAAACAGGTCAATCCGAACCCAAACTTGTTTAATCTCGACCCGTTTATGACCCGCCCGAACCCAGTCCATTAACCCATTTTGTCACCCTTGTTTTGGCTAGAAAAAAGTGAAATCATAAGTTAGTTCCTATACTTTTAAATTAAATTTATTTTAGTTCTTATATTTTTAATTAATGCAATTGAGGCCCCGTACTTACTAATTTTCATGCAATTACTTCTGTCACTTTAATTAAATCTAAAATTATCAGTAAATTATTAAATTATTTACATATATAAAGTGTAAAATTGATATTACACATTATATTACTATTATTCTTAATAAGTTTATCGTTTTAAAAAAATCACATGAAATTTTATTCGTCATAAAGTAATTATGACTTTAATGAAGGGGTATATTTTCTAATAATCAAATGCTTAATGGTCCATGGAAATTTTTTTTAATTTAAATTTTAGGATATATTTTTATTTTTTTACCGAACCTTTGAAAAAGTTAGTACCTTTTATTTAAAAAAAATGAATATCAATTTCACTCCTCTAGTTTTCTCGTATTTAATATTTTAATTCTTAGAGCTAATTAGTGGTGTAGTTATGGTAAGGCCATTAATCATATTCATCCCAACTTAGATTTGCATTAATTTTTTCTTTTAGAACCAAAATTTCTCCCTCAAACTCTTCAAACAGATCATCTTAACGCATTTTAAAGCTGTTTTTACTTTTGCTGATAATAACATTAATTTTTCAACTAAAATTAATGTGGATAATTTGATAAAATAATATTTAAAACATTATGAATCAATCAAATAGCTTAAACACAAATGAAAAAAATTCTCAAAACGGCATTTGGAGTATTTGTCGAGATAATAGCATAGATTAATCGTATTAGTTATTGTTGATATGATTGAGATATTTTCTTTTTTTCCATTCTATTAAATTAAGAAAGTGAAAATGTCGAAAATGTATATATCCAAATCTTATAGAATTGAATCAGTCAATTTTATTTGATTCGAACTTAACGGGTTTGATTTGAGATTGAAATCTCTTATTTCATGCAAAATTAAAGTATGATCTAGCTTATTTATTTTTTAATAAATAATTGAATAAATTTTCTTATCTTACTCTTACACTATCTTTTTGGGGAACTTGAAATTCAAGTTTTAATTTAAATTACTAGGTTGTAAAAGTCGACATTTTCTTGCTCTAAAAGGAAAAAGAAAGGGCGAAATATTTGAAAAGATAATTGCGATGACGACTTGAAAAATGTTAACGGAGAAAAAGTAGTTGTCGCTAAAAAAAACATATAAGGGTGGGAAAAAAAAGCTAAGAAGCAAATCAAGGGGGCGCGGCTGGCATTTTAAAACGTACCAATAACACTTTATTTTATTTTATTTTTAAAAAAAGTGTAATAAATGACAATATTATTTAATAATTTTCACTTTAAAAGAAAAAAAAGATTAAAAACAAGAAGACCCAATTTATTATTTTATTGTGTAAGAGAAAAAGAAAAATAGATTTAGAAGTATTGTAAAATGATGTTACACTCATAAAATCATTTCATTTTAAATGATATTCATATTTTTAGTCATGCTATTCCAAAATCAACTCAATTCTAAATACTAAAAATTATATAAGGATGTTAACTAAAATTCAACTCATTTTTTATGTGGGTTTTTGGATATGTTGATTGAGGATGATCATATATATATATATATATAGATATATAAATGACTTGGTTGCTTGTTATCAAAGTTAGACTAACACCATGGCATTGCCCATGATGCAATTCAACAACCCTAATGCTAAAATTGGGGCATTTTGATTTTTGGATCAACCAATTTGGTAGAGGGAAGCAAACCCACCCATTATTACGGATTGAATAATGCATTTAATACCCGCCATTGTGTCCCACATGGAGTGGCGTCAAGCTTGTGCTTAAAACGCTGTCGTTTACCTCATCCACCCTGGTCCCCACATATGATTAAAATCTCCAAATGACCATTCCTGTACATATGCGGCGATGTATAATCCTATACAATCAAGGGTATTTTAGTCATTTGGCCCAAACGGTAAAGAAATCACATTTTGAAATCCGCTCACCCTTACTCTTTCGATTTGACCCTTTCGTCTTCCTCTCTCTTCCCCTACTCTTCCTCTTTTCCTTGACAATAAAGTCTTCCTTTCTTACGCCTCTACATTACCAGTCCATTCGCTCTGCAATCCGGACCCAACCAGAAGAAGCTCGTCTCTGCAACAATGGCGGGTTCGTCAGCTTCCAACAACAGGCCCCATGTCGCAGTTTCAAAGGTGAGTTCCCGTGTTCAAACCAAGTCATACGCGCATTTTGTTTTCAAGTTCGTTCTCGTTGCATGTGTTCTCGTTTCTCTTCCGCTATTCCCTTCACAAGCTCCCGAATCCATCAACAAGACCATGCTCGCCAAATTCTGGGAGCTTCTTCACCTCACATTCATCGGCATTGCCGTCTGTTACGGTTTGTTTAGCCGTCGAAATGCCGACACGGACATCGAAATTCCCTCTAGCGCCGATAATTCTGAGTCATATATGTCTAAAATGCTTCATGTTTCGGCGATTTTTGAAGATGGGTTTGAAAATCCATCTGGGTCGGCCGAGAGGAAAAGGACTCAAACTTGGAATTCTCAGTGCTTTAGGTCTGAACCCATGGTTGCAGTAACCGATGGAAGATGCGTTGTCAGCGGACAGTGTGATGCAGATTCGAGGATTGAAAATAAACCGGTGGGATTCCCCGGTGGGAGGCTGAGGTGGGGAAATTTAGACCATGGCACTCTTGAGTACATTAATGGTGGTATCTCTGAATCAGGACCGAAGGGTTCTTCTAACAGTTTTGGTGGAATTAAAAAAGGGAACTTTGTTGAATTGGGTACTTCAAGTATGGATGAAAATGTGGAGGAACCTCGTGTCTTACCTTCACCAATTCCATGGCGTTTGAGATCAAGGAGAATGGAAGCGGAAGAAGCAGTAAGTTTTGTTGCTCCCTCAGAATCCGTGCCGCTCTCAGTTGAGGAATGCCACTCTGAACTGCCTGAATCATGGTCGTTTGAGTCCACAAGATCATTCTCGTCTAAAACCAGTTCGAGGGAAGAAATGGGCATTGTTACTTCTTCAGATTCTATGCCTCTTTCAGTAGAGGAAACACAATTTGAACCGTACGAATCACATTCTTTCCAGCCTGCTAGATCTCCCTGGTTTAGAGCAGGTTATACTGGAGAAGTGGGCACTTTTACTGGTTTGGACTCTATGCCTCCCTCAGGAGAGGAATTTCAATTTGATCTGCCCAAGTCACAGTCTTTCTGGTCTAACAGAACTCCCTGGTCAAGAACAAGTTCGAGAGACGAAGGGGGCATTGTTACTCCTTCAGGCTCTATGCATCTTCCTGTAGGGGAAACTCAATTTGAGCAGCACGAATCGCATGAATCACAGTCTTTCTGGTCTACAACATCTCCATGGACAAGAACAGGCTCTACAGAAGAAGCAGGCACTTTTACTGGTTTGGATTCTATGCCTCCCTCTCTAGAGGAATTTCAATATGAACCGCCCAAATCACGATCTTTTCGATCTAGAAGAACTTCCCGGTCTAGAACAAGTATGAGAGATGAAGTGGACATTGTTACTCCTTCAGATTCTATGCCGTTTACAGCAGAGGAAATTCAATTTGATTCGCAGCAGCCCACGAGAAATTCCTGGTCTAGAGGTAGTTCAAGAGAAGAAATGGGCACTGCTACTGCTTCAGATTCAATGCCTCCTTCAGAAGAGGAATTTCAATTTGAACCATTTGAGTCACAGTCTTTCCAGTCAAGTTCTTTCTCGTCTGGAACCAGTTCAATATCTTCTTCACCCACCATGCTGTCTCCATCTTCCTCTGTAACTTCAGAAGTGCCAAACTCAAAGATAGAAGAATTGGAGGAAAAGAAGAGTTCTGCATCTTCTTCTACTACTTCAGAATTTCCAAACTCAAAAATAGAAGAACGGGATGGAAAGAAGAGTTCTCCATCATCCTCTATAACTTCAGAATTGCCAAACTCCAGCAAAGAACTGGATGCAGAGAAGAGTTCATATATTTCTGTCTTTCCATCCATGTCTCCATATCAAGTGCCACTGTCACATTCTCACCAACATAGTTATGGCTCTTTTTCTGAGTTGAATGTGCCAAACAGCTTCAAAGATAAGTCAAAGTATTTGAGGAGGAGTGGAAAAGAGGATTTGTCAGGCAACAAAGAATGGAACCTGGATGCTTTGAAGTCAGACACAAAACCTAAAACAATTGCTAAGGCTTCATTTAGGGGAAAATCAGTTAGAACAATTAGAGCAAGTGAAAATGCTGTGGAGGCAAGGAAAGCTGGAGAGATTTGTCAACCCCAAGGAAATTACATGGTTGGTAACCAAGTTGAAGCAGAACTGATGGGAAAAGCTGGAAGAAAAACAGGACATGGTATATCAGTCAGCAATGGAAAGCAGGATCTAGATAATCCTGCTGTGTGGGCAAGGAAGCCTGGAGAGATTTTTCGAGACCAAAGAGATGACATGGTAGGGAAGAGATATAATAAAGTTGAAGCAGAGTTGATGGGAAAAGCTGGAAGGAAACCAGGAGGACATGATAACCTGTCATTCGGCAGTAGAAAACAGAATCTTGACAACCCTATTCCAAAGCAAAAGTCAGCATTCCACAAATCTAAGAATGGAGGGAAGCAAGAATTTAACGAGAATATCATTGTAGAATCTGATGGAGGCTTGGAGTGTGAGGGTGACAAACTTCCATTAACCTCAAATGGAGAAGAATATGGTGCAGAAGCTGACACAAGTGAGGTTGATAAGAAGGCGGGTGAGTTTATAGCCAAGTTTAGACAGCAGATTAGTCATGAGAAAATTTCAGGAAATGAGGTTGATAAGAAGGCTGGTGAGTTTATAGCAAAGTTCAGGGAGCAGAT
The DNA here is from genome assembly GCF_029873635.1 of Malania oleifera. Classification (NCBI taxonomy): domain Eukaryota; kingdom Viridiplantae; phylum Streptophyta; class Magnoliopsida; order Santalales; family Ximeniaceae; genus Malania; species Malania oleifera. The sequence goes on along the minus strand of NC_080426.1, from coordinate 34,992,110 downwards.
TAGGCTTGAGACAGGACCAGCACGGGCTTCCTGAGGTGACTTTGAAAGTTCATGCATTGCATAACATCCTAAGACAATGATTATGAAGCTGATGTTTTCTGATTCAACACCCATTTCCACCCTTCTTTCCTTTGTATATTTAATGATTTTATGCTACATGAGTATAATTATATTTACAATTCATACTCATGGCATTTGAAGATTTGTTTTCAGTCTACCAGCAGCTTTATCAGAAGCTTAGCTGCTGTTTCTTTGTTTACATTGTGGTGGCATTATCATACCTTCTAATTATTTTCAAATGCTGTACTCAATAAAAACAAGTTTTGGATTAATGCATTAAATTCAACCCTTCAAGATCCAGGATTCATGGTTGCTTTCATTATGAATATCTGTGCGCATATGCTTGCAGCAGTCTATGAAGTGGGACTTATCTTAAATTTTTTATTGAATCTTATTAATTGTTATGCTTGGGTGGTGATCCTAAAGAAGTATGAGTGCTGACTCTTCCAGCATGTGCCGTGTACTTGTATTACACTAGCTGTCAATCTTGTCTAGGAAAATGAAAAGGAATTGCTCTATTATGCACTGAGGTTAATTTATGATTGTTGATGCAGCAACTCTCTAGCAATAGAACCTAAGTTGGATCCACGAGATGGTGAGCAACCAGCCTGCTTGGGGTGAGTTCTATCTATTCTTCCTAGTGCAGTTTTTCCATCTAATTGCAGAACACATCTTATTTGTAATTTAAGTTTCTTAAATCTTATCAGTCAAATATTACATGGTTCATTTATGTTTCCTCATTCTACATTCCAAAATACTAGGGTTGCTATTTTGATGTTCATCAGCCGAGCATCAGTGTTAAAAGCTAGGAGTTTTAATCTACTGGAGCTTAGATAAGTATTTTCATGTGAATCTGAGGAAATTTTCCTCATGCACTGAAGCCATGCTGAATCAAAAGAAAACTGGTGATTAGAAATGTAATCCAATAGTTAGGGCCCTTGGGGAAACATGTGGAAACAATAGTTTTGACTACAAAATTGTACTTCTGATCGACTATTGCATCATAGATAGGGATCTTGTCATCCCTTCCCATGATGCCCGCTTGCATTTTCCTCCATGAAGGCTATATTTCTGTCCAACAATAAATAGTTGATAAATTCTCTCACAGTCCCCTGGAGATAGTGAACAGTTTGAGCTAGCATTAGACATCCAGTCTCTACCAGCTGCCAAAGGGAATTCTACCTACGGTACTGAGAACTGCTGAGGATGATGGTACGGATGCGTGCCATGGGTCCTTTTATGATCTTGGTGGGCCCAACCTATGGCATTCCATATGAGTTGGAGTAATCTGGAATGGAAGGTGCAGAAAATGGGACTTTAATCTTATGGACTCCCTGAAAGTTGGGTCTATTGACATATTACAATATTGGTGAATTTTCTAATGGAGATCCTTAATTGCTAGTGTGGGTTCAGACAGTTCTTGCTAGGATTTCATGTCTGTGGTTTGGTGTTGCTGAAATTGTACTTCTGATCAACTATTGCATCATAGATAGGGATCTTGTCATCCCTTCCCATGATACCCGCTTGCATTTTCCTCCATGAAGGCTATATTTCTGTCCAATAATAAATAGTTGATAAATTCTCTCACGGTCCCCTGGAGATAGTGAACAGTTTGAGCTAGCATTAGACATCCAGTCTCTACCAGCTGCCAAAGGGAATTCTATCTACGGTACTGAGAACTGCTGAGGATGATGGTACGGATGCGTGCCATGTGTCCTTTTATGATCTTGGTGGGCCCACAACTTATGGCATTCCATATGAGTTGGAGTAATCTGGGTGGAAGGCGCAGAAAATGGGACTTTAATCTTATGGACTCCCTGAAAGTTGGGTCTATTGACATATTACAGTATGGTGAATTTTCTAATGGAGATCCTTAATTGCTAGTGTGGGTTCTGACAGTTCTTGCTAGGATTTCATGTCTGTGGTTTGGTGTTGCTAAAATTGTACTTCTGATCGACTATTGCATCATAGATAGGGATCTTGTCATCCCTTCCCATGATACCCGCTTGCATTTTCCTCCATGAAGGCTATATTTCTGTCCAATAATAAATAGTTGATAAAGTCTCTCACAGTCCTCTGGAGATAGTGAACAGTTTGAGCTAGCATTAGACATCCAGTCTCTACCAGCTGCCAAAGGGAATTCTACCTATGGTACTTAGAACTGCTGAGGATGATGGTACGGATACATGCCATGTGTCCTTTTATGATCTTGGTGGGCCCAACTTATGGCACTCCATATGAGTTGGAGTAATCTGGGTGGAAGGCGCAGAAAATGGGACTTTAATCTTATGGACTCTCTGAAAGTTGGGTCTATTGACATATAGTATTGGTGAATTTTCTAATGGAGATCCTTAATTGCTAGTGTGGGTTCTGACAGTTCTTGTTAGGATTTCATGTCTGTGGTTTGGTGTTGCTAAAATTATGCTTCTGATCGACTATTGCATCATAGATAGGGATCTTGTCATCCCTTCCCATGATACCCACTTGCATTTTCCTCCATGAAGGCTATATTTCTGTCCAATAATAAATAGTTGATAAATTCTCTCACGGTCCCCTGGAGATAGTGAACAGTTTGAGCTAGCATTAGACATCCAGTCTCTACCAGCTGCCAAAGGGAATTCTACCTATGGTACTTAGAACTGCTGAGGATGATGGTACGGATACGTGCCATGTGTCCTTTTATGATCTTGGTGGGCCCAACCTATGGCATCCCATATGAGTTGGAGTAATCTGGAATGGAAGGCACAGAAATGCACAGAAATTGGGACTTTAATCTTGTGGACTCCCTGAAAGTTGGGTCTATTGACATATTACAGTATTTGTGAATTTTCTAATGGAGATCCTTAATTGCTAGTGTGGGTTCTGACAGTTCTTGCTAGGATTTCATGTCTGTGGTTTGGTGTTGCCATGTAGGCCAGAAACATTGAGGAATGGCATTTGAATCTCAGCAGCAACTGAACAATTGATGAGTCTTGGTATTAGACATCACTGAATTAGTGTCAACGTTTATTAAAAAGTAACTAATTTTCATGTCCTTTTCTAACCTTAGTATTAGATGATGAGGAAATTTGATTGTAGTTCATTGGACTTACGCACTAGTTTCAAATTGGTCACTGAACTTTAATTGTTTCATGTCATGTATTGAATTGTAGCATTGGTTTCAGTTCAATCCAAGAAGCAACAGCCTCCTGTGAACCTGACGGTTGCCCATGTGGCATCTCAGTCAGCACTAGAGGCACTAGAGGGTAAGCTTTTTAACACTGCTGCAGCTACCACCACTATTCCATGTCTTATCTGCTGCTCCATACATTTGTATTTCTCATGTCTAAAAGATAGGAACAGAGCAGTGCTCAATAAGAAGATAGTTGTAGGCATCTCCCTTCTCCCACTGTCAAGTTTCATGTCAAATTCAACTGAAGACATGAGTATTGTTATCCCCATTTGCTATTGTGGTGAAACAATGTCAATGAAGATCTCATGGACTGACACTGGCATCGAAGGGGGTTTCTTGGTTGGAGAAACTAGGGGATGGTTGATTTTTTTTAATTTTTATTTTTATTTCTTATGAATGAAATTTTTTATCATGTATTATTTGTTGAATTCTCCCTCTTTGTCAGGCCAAGGATGTGATTTCTTGTTATATGTTTTGCAGTCAGGTGGTGCATGTGCGTATGTCATGGTGTGATACTCTTCAAGAATGGGTGAGCAATATAATTGTTATCCTTGTGCAAAAATGTAAGGGACTCGAAAAAAATTGTATGTTGAGAGGTTGAAAGTGCGGGTTCTTTCACTTCATCGTGCATAGGTGGTGCAATGTGTTGTTTTTTTGAGTAATGTTTTGGTGGTTTAGGAAGAAAGAGCGTGGTGGGAGTTCGAGGAAGGTTTGCCTAGCCTAGATAGTGTTGGGGCAATCTTGGGAGTACTTCATGTGGGAATTATAATGGAAGGCATAGTGCTTTTTTTTTTTTTTGTAATGCTTTGTGGGGTCAGTGATAGGGTCTCTGGTTTTTTCTATTTATTTTTTATTTTTCGAAAGTAAACTTACTAATGCATAGCAGGTTTGCTTATTCCTTGCAATTGAATAAGGTGTGAGATTCTCTTGTATAATATTGGGGCCATCTTGAGTCATGGGTCCATGATAGTAACCCATATCTTAAGAGAACTTACATTACTTGTTATGGGTTGCAACAGATGACTTGAGTATGCATCAATACAGATTCTTATTTGCTCTATCAGAAGCTTGTGCCTCAGTGCTAAGAAATTTGATTGCTCTAGAACTCCCACAAAATAAAGTTCCATAAGAATGATACAACAACAATAACACCACATATAAAGCGCGTCCACATTGCCAATAAGAAAATTGGCTTTTTAAATGGCTCACAGCAAGAAATTAAAGAAACGACTCATTTTTGGCAATGGTGTGACTTGTGAATGATGTTGGCTTCCAATGCCATTCTTTATATTGGTGAAAGCATTTTATAAAGAAGATATGAAGTTGCGAATTCTCTTTATGTATCTTTTTATAAAACCTAGCATAGATTCATAAATAAATCCATTCATTTATGCAAAGCTTCTTCACACTGCTCAAGCTAATACGTTCAGCACCTAACACTTAATTTACAAGAGAAATTATCTTCTACTCTTTTGCCATACTGCTGCTGTTCACAAACGTAGAGTCTTCTATTGATTTCTTCAAAACCCCACGAAATGTTCACTTTCCTTTGCTTGGCTTATGCCCTGTCAAGCCAAATGCAACTTTTCTTTGATAAAAATTTATGAAAAATAATATAAAAGAGGATATGAAGAACATCTTTAGGGTAGAAAACGTGTATCAGTGTATAGGACATTCGCCTCACTCTAAGGTATGAACACATCTTGTTGTCTACCAAGTTTGAATTTATCTAATGATTTAAATAATATGCCAAGCTTGAATTGAGGTGCTCCCTCCTCACTACCTATGCATATTAAAATAAAAAAATCTTGATCTAAATCTATTACGTCAAAGTCAAAACCAGATGCAACATATATAGAGGTCTATCTAAGGAGCATAATTTGACTGGTAGGATAATTCTCGTCTTAATTAATTCATCTCGTGTCTTCCCCAAAGTCTACATGCACCTTATATTCTTGTTCCTTTTGTAAGACTATGGCTTAAACTCAGTCCCTGATTCGTTTTCTAATTCTTTTAATATAATTTTCTCACAAACAATGATTAGCAGCTAATACCAACCAACTATAAATTTCCATACGTAAAAATTGGATCAAAATTTTTCTTTTTAACTTTTTTATATTCAAAAGTTCTTCATTTTAATCGTGTTTTCATAAATGTTGAAATATTTTTTAAAATAATTGATTTTGTAGGTTTACAAAATCTTTCATTTCTGCATTCTCTAAAATATTTATGAGAAACATATAATGTTATGTGGGTTTGTCTTACATTGGAAAGAATGAAAAAGGAAAAGTCATGATAAGGTGGAATATTCTCTTAAAGTTGGTTAAAAGATAGTGCTAGGGTGTAAACGCACGCGCGCACGCACGTAGCGTGATCTGTAGGACGCTAGTGGCACACTTAGCACTTAGCACGTTACGAGATCGTGACCATTAATCATGATTGGATGACTTAAAATTAATTTTATATTTTTTATAAGATCAAGTGGTGTGATCTGAACCACATAAATAATTTAATGGTCAGATTTTAATCTGGCAAGTTTAAATTTGAACAGATGTAACTGTTGGGAATATGCATAATTCTGTTTATTTAAAGACAAATTTAACTCCAAGAATCTTACAGGAAAAATTAAATCATTCTCTCCTTCTCTTTCTCTCGTAAGACTTTCACAAATTATATCTTCTTTAATTTTGAGTTTTATTTTCTACAGAAATAGAATTCTAGAAATTTATTTAGATTCTTCTAAAGGTATTAGTAATCAATTTTTCGTTTTTGTATAACGCAAACTGATTTCAGATTATATTTTGGGCTTCAATGTATCCTGAAAACGTATTTGCTGACTCAATACACATCGATCTAGTGGGGGCAAATAACGTTTTAAGGAAAATGACATTGTAACGTGCCTTGAAGCGTTTTCTGTTCTGCAACATTTTCTCTGTTTGTTTTTGCAATAGTTTCTTTCAATCTTAAAACATTGTTTTCAAAATGGCTGGTTCTTCAATCTTGAGGGAATTTGCTACGGATTTTGTCAAACTTAAACAATTTGATGGAAGCAATTTTAGGCACTAGCACAAAAAGATGCACTTTCTTCTTGCGGGTCTCAAAGTAGTGTATGTTCTAACCAACCCCAAGCCTGCTGTGAATGAGAATAAGACTTTGGCTCAAGGATGTGCAAGGCTAAAATGGGAACAAGATGATTATATATGCAAAGGCTACATTTGCAAGTCAATATCAGACAATCTGTTCGATCTGTATAAGAATATGGCTATTGCGAAAGAGTTGTGGGTTGCACTTGAGGCTAAGTATTTCATAGATGATGCAACTAGTAAGATATTTTTGACTAGAAAATGTTTCAATTATACCATGCTTGATAGTAGGCCTGTTGTAGAGCAGTTTCATGAAATTATGCATATCCTTAGCCAATTTAATCAACATAATATGAAAATGGATGAATGCATTTCTGTTTCGTTTATTATTGATAAGTTACCTCCTTCTTAGAAAGATGTTAGAAAATATTTGAAGAACAGGAAGGATGATATGTCTTTTGAACAATTGGGCCAATATTTCCAAGTTGAGGAAGTGTTTAGTCAGAACCAGAAAGGTTTCGAAGAGCATACTTCCAAAATGCATATGATGGAAGAAAGAGGCAGTTCTAAACAACGCCAACATCCCAAAAAAGGGGATATGAAAAGTTCAATTCTATCAAAAATTAAAATCAGAAAAATAAAGGTTCATGCTTCCATCATGGAAAACTTGGACACTACAAAAATGAGTGTCATCTTCTCAAGAAAAAGTAAGATGGAACAAAATCTAACAAGTATGTGGCTATGATTTCTGAAATCAATGCTGTTGAAGATGACTGTGCATGGTGGATTGACTCAGGTGCAACAAGGTTGCAGTCAAAGGCAATGGAGATGTCACTTTTGAATTTACTTTTGAAAAAAGTTTAACTCTCACTGATGTATACCGCGTACAAGAAATTAGGAAGAATTTAGTTTCTGTAAGCCTACTTAATAAGTTTGGCTTTAAGTTAGTGTTTGAATATGAAAAATTTGTACTCTCCAAGGGTGGAGTCTCTATGGGGAAAGGGCTACATGTATGAGGGTATGTTTAAGCTTAATATCAATAAAGTGAATGTTTATGTTTACATTGTTGATTCACTTTCTTTATGACATAAACATGTTGATTCACTTTCTTTATGACATAATCATTCAGGACATGTTTATACTATAAAATTGCATGATATGACTAATATGGAATTAATTCCTAGATATGTAAATGACATGGATGATAAGTGCAATGTATGTATTAAAATCAAAATAACCAGAAAACCTTTTCCTAACAAAACTACTAGGACTTCTTCTTTATTTCAATTAGTGCATAGTGATGTATGTGATTTGCATGGTACACCTACCATAGGATTTTTCTAGATTCTATTATATTTATCTTATGCATACTAAAGATGAAGTAATTGATAAATTTAAGGTTTATAAAGCATAAGTTTAAATCCAATGTAACACTAAGATTAAGTGTCTTAGATCGAATAGGGGAGGTGAATATCACTTCCCCACCTATTATGAATCTGTAGGTGTGATACATGAAACTTCTGCAGCATATACTCCACAACAAAATGGAATGGTAGAAAGGAAAAACCAAACATTGGTTGAAATGATCAATGCCATGATGTCAAATTCAGGACTAAGTAGTGGTTATTGGGGGTGAAGCCTTACTAACTTCTTATCATATATTAAACAAAGTTCCTTTTAAGAGGACTAAGACTTCTCCATATGAGTTATGGAAGAAAAGAAATCTTAATTTAAAATATCTTACGATTTGGGGTTGTAAAGCAATTGTAAGACTTCCTGAACCTAAGATAAGGAAATTAGGTGAGTGAGGAATAGAATATGTATTCCTTGGCTATGTTGAACATAGAAAAGCTTATAGATTCTTGGTAATTGAACCAAATGATTCTATAGGATTTAATTTAGTGATAGAATCCAGAGATGCATAATTTTATGAAAATAAGTTCACTTCCATACAAAAAGTTAGTGATCAAAATAAATCAGTGGAGACTTTGAAATCACTTCGTACTAGTTGGTGAACCTTCTGAACCTAGTGAACCAAAGAGGAGTAAGAGGAGGAGAACAACAAAGTCTTTTAGACCAGACTTCATAATCCACCTAGTAGAAGGTTCTAAAGAACCACACTCTAGACAAACTATAATTTCACCAAGTGTGGAATTAGATCCTCTTACTTATGGAGAGGTAATGAAGTCTTAAGATTCTGCATTTTGGAAAGAAACTATAAACGATGAAATGGATTTTATCATGGGTAATAAAACCTAGAAATTGGCTGATTTACTTCCTGGTTCAAAACCAATAGGTTGTAAATGGATCTTAAAAGAAAATGAAGGTAGATGGAACAATTGACAAGTTCAAAGTAAGGTTAGTAGCTAAAGGCTTTACATAAAAGGAAAGCATAGACTACTTTGATACTTATGCTCCAGTTGCTAGGATTGCAACTATAAGAGTCTTGCTTGCTTTAGCTTCCATCTACAAGTTCGAAATCCATCAAATGGATGTAAAAACTACATTCTTGAATGGAGAATTGGATGAAGAAGTTTACATGGAACAACCTGAAGGCTTTATTATGCTTGGAAATGAATCTAAAGTATGTAAGTTGGTTAAGTCTATTTATGGACTTAAACAAGCCCCAAAATAGTGACATGAAAAATTTGACCAAGTTATTCTTTCTAATGGCTTTAGGATACATGAATCTGATAAATGTGTATATAGTAAGTTCAATAGAAATAAAGGTGTAATTATTTGCTTATATGTTGATAATATGTTAATTTTTGGTACTGATATTGAAAGTGTTGAAAATGCTAAGAAATTTTTGTCATCTAGTTTTGATATGAAAGATATGGGTAATGCAGATGTGATTCTGGGTATTAGAATAATTAGAAACAATGATAAATTGATTCTCTCCCAATCACACTATATTGAAAAGATATCGAAAAAGTTTAATCACTATGATTGCAAGTTTGTTAGCACACCTTTTGATGCAAATTTGAAATTATATCCTAACACTGGTAGAGCAGTAAATCAGTTAGAATATGCTAGAGTTATTGGTTGCTTGATATATGTTATGAGTTCTACTAGACCTGATATTGCATTTGCTGTAGGTAAACTTAGTAGATACACTAGTAATCCTAATGATATTCATTAGGATATTAAAGAAAGAAAAGCATGGATTCAAAGATAGAAAAATCTGATAAAGTTTAAAGTATATTGAAGCTTGAAGACAATATGAAGTCAAAGAAAGACAAGCATGAAAACTTAAGTGCTTAGAATGTCAAAGTCTTAAGAAGTCTTTATGTAAGTATTTCAAATAATTTTAATATGAATGCATGAAACTCATAAGTTAATTTCTTGGACCTAGATACCTTTTAAAATACTTGAAAAATATTTATATAAGGTCAAAATTTATTTCAAAAAGGTTAAAATTAATTTTGGAATGAAAAGCACAAAAACCGGATTTTCCAAATTCTGTTCTTTTTTCTATATCCGCATTGATCTATAACTTTCTCTATTAAATAATTTTTATCTTAAAAAATAATCAACATTAAAGTTGTAGGATTCTTTCTTAGCTTTCTGTTGATACCAATAAAATTTAATTTGGAGTTGTATAAAAAAAGTTATGATCAAAATACTGAAAGGTGATCGAAGCTGTCAAACGACTGACCATATCTGTTCAGGCGATTGAACAACAAACAGACCTTTCCAGGAAACTGACCCATCAAAGTCCAGTCAAATGACCATGTACTAACTTAAAAAAATGCTAAAATTTAAAGTCCAGTTGACTGACCCCTTGTATCTAGTCGATTGACCTTTCGAAATTCAGATTTTTAAAAGTAACGGGAAGTTTCCAAAATTGAGTTTTTGAATTCTAAAGGTTATGAAAACTTGGAAAACACTTCAAGTCACTTGGGGAACATGAAATACACCTTCTAAAATCTATATATACTGTAACGACCCGAGTAATAATGGTATTTAAATAATAAAGATGGAGGGAAATGAAATTAGTAACAGAAGGAGGCAGTCGACTTCGTCGACGACATTGCATTTTGGAGGTGATAATTCCAAGAAATTTTCCCAAGCCTTGTCGATGAACACAGGAGTTTTCTAATAACCCCAAAAAGGGATGTAGAAGATTAGTAGAATGATTCCAAAAAATAAAAATAAAAAATTAATTAATTAATTAATTAGATTTAAAAAATAAAATAAAAAATAATTAAAATTATTTTTATTTTTATTAATAAAATATATTATTATTAATATTAATTAAATTTATTATTATTATTATTATTATTATTATTATTATTATTATTATGTAAATTCCTGAAGGATAGATCCTTCAGGAAGATCAATTCCCCCCCCTTCCTGTTTCTTCTTTCTTCTCCTGCGTAGGTCTCCTGCGCAGTCATTCTCTCTCCCTCTCTCCTCGATTTCGTGATGAATTTTCGCTCGATCGAAAATCGGAAGATACCGTTGGACTCCATTATCCGTTGCCGTCATTTCTACTGGAGCGGATCGGTGGTAAAAGCGGCGTAGACGTATCTCCTTGGGTAAGCCAATTTTTCATTTTTCTTTAATTTCTTGCAAAATATAAGCCCAATCAACGAACGGACACCACCATGAGAATCTAGGGATGATTCTCTACAAGTCTAGTGGGACAAAATTCTCGTGGGATCGTCGTGGGCAAAACCCCAAATTTGGGGTATAGGGGTTATTAAGGGGCTTATTTTTAATAAATTAGGATTAATTTAAAAATGCTAAAATGTTGAGCATCTGGAGTTGAAGTAGGATTTCTAGAATTTAGGACCCGGGTGAGCGCCACAGGTGTAATTTCGGGACTCGCAGGTAAACTTTAGAAAAATTAAGTGGGGCTGTTAAATTTTAGTTTAAATATTAATTTGAGGTATATGGAGTCAAGGGAAGGTTAGATGTGTATTATTTTGGAGAAATAGATTAATTAATCTGGAAAAAATATAAATTGCAGGAGTTGAATTTCGGGTGCTAAGGGCGTAGGAGTTGGGGTGTTAACAAGACTCTCAGTAAGTTAAGTAAGGCAAATAAATTATAGCAGTGTTTTTAGAATTACTATTTAAATTAATACGTGAAAATGAGTATATGATATTTTGTCTGAAAATTATTATGATATAAATATCAGATGAATTGTATGGCATTTGAGTAATTTTAAATTGCATTATTTTGGAATGTGAAATTAATATTTTATGAATAATAGATGAAAACTGTGTGGCATATGAACTATGTTGAAAAATGTGAAATATAATGATGTGTATTTTCTGAGAAAATAGTGAATGAGAATGGTTGATGTGATATTTATATGTGAGTAGAAAGTATTTGCATGAAAAATGAGTTTATATAAATTACTAATATGAGTATTTTGAGAAATGTGAAAATACGAGAAATATGATATATATTATTATGAGATAATGAAAGTGCACAAAAAATGATGAGAATGTTTATAATGAACTAAATTGAGATATACTGAAAAATGATTGATGATATGCCAATAACGCACAATAATTGCGGGTGGGTGGTATTTCTTTCCTACTGATGCCGTTGGGGAGGTATGCTCAGTATGGAAATTGTGTTATGAAGTTCCTACTGATGCCGTTGGGGAGGTATGCTCAGTATGGAAACTGTGTGTGAAGTTCCTACTAATGTCGTTGGGGAGGTATGCTCAGTATGGAGACTGTGTATGATGTGAAGTCCCTACTGATGCCGTTGGGGAGGTATGCTCAGTATGGAGATTGTGAGTGTGTGTGTGAAGTACTGATGCCATTGGGGAGGTATGCTCAGTATGGAGACTATGTGTGTATGTGAAGTCCCTACTGATGCCAAAGGGGAGATATGCTCAGTATGGAGACTGTAAGTGTGTGCGTGAAGTCCCTACTGATGCCATTGGGGAGGTATGCTCAGTATGGAGACTATGTGTGTGTGTATGTGAAGTTCCTACTGATGTCGTTGGGGAGGTATGCTCAGTATGAAGACTGTGTGTGTGTGTGTGAAGTTCCTACTGATGCTGTTGGGGAGGTATGCTCAGTATGGAGATGGTGTGTGTGTGTGTGAGATTCCTACTAATGTTGTTGGGGAGGTATGCTTAGTATGAAAATCGTGAATATGTTGAAAATGAGAATTATGTGATCTAATGTATTATGTAAAGTACATAAATGTGAATTTATGTATACATAGATATGTAATGAGGTAAAATGGGAAATGATTATGAGAAATGAAAGAGTGTGTGTTTTATAAAATAAATAATTGAGGCGAAATAAAACTCTCTACTTGAGGGCTTACTGAGTAAGGTGAGTGCCCTGATAGGTATCAGATGCAGCCATTCCTGGCTGCATAACGTGTTAGAGCAGAGGGAAGCTACCTGTATAGGCAGGTAACCTTCCCTATTCTCAGGAACTTCGCGGTAAATATGTGTTGGAAATTATTGAATTTAAGAAATGGTTTTAAAGCTTATAAAAGCTTGTGTTGTATATCCATATGATTATAAGAATGTGTATATCAGTGTATTTTCTCAGATGAAACGATGGTTTGAAAAGTAAAGTATATTATAACTGAACTCATATGGCCACACACTGTAAATAATTTGTTCCGTCTTACTGAGATGTGTCTCACCCAAATTATCTAAATTTTTCAGAGAATAGGGATAGGTCAGGTGATAGGGTTCCATGATCATAGGGAGTTGGAACCCTGATATACAGGGTGAGTTTGGACTAGGGAGGTGTGATTCCCTAGGGTTGTATTGTTTTGGGTATGAGATAGTATTGTGTAAATATGTATGTTAATACTCTGGATATTGTATTCTGAATGATATAAATGCATTGTCTTCCGCTGTTAGGTTGTAAAAATGAAATAAATGACTTTTTACTTGGTACCCAATGCGGGTCGGGTCGTACGAATGTTAGTAGGGTGGTTGACTTGACCGATTTGTGGATGTTATTGATGATGTGTAGATTATTTATATATTATTGTTTATGAAAAAAAAATTATATGAAAATCGGGGCGTCACAGGTTTCGTCGATGAAGGTTCTTCAGGACCTCGTCAACAAGGTCCCGTCTCATCGACGAAAAGATACCGAGAGAGGAATTTTGGGAAGTCTGAAATTCGTCGACGAGGGCGCAGATTCGTCGATGAGGTGACATGGCTCGTCAAAAAATCCCGCAGTATAAATAGCCCTAAACTGATTTTAATCGCAGAAATTTGACGTGGTCTCTCTCTCTCTCTACCCCTACGGCTCCTCCCTCTTCTTCCTTCGATTTCAGCCTTGTAAGCCTCCAAATCGACGATCTGAGGCCACCACGACGCTCCTGGTGGAGTTTTTTGCAAGTCTGCTGGAGCGGATCGTCGGTGGGACAAAGTTGGAATTCATCCCAAATCCAGGGTAAGGTCTTTTATTCGGAATTTGACTTTTCAGCAGTTGTAGGAAATGTGATAGATGTAAAAATAGTAATGTTTTGTTATGAGATTTATGATTTTCAGGGTGTTGAGTGGAGAACCCTGCGGGTGTAGGACCCGTTACAGTAGGGGGATTTTAGCAGAAATCAGGTAAGAGAAATATGCTATTCTAGGCAATTTTACTATGCTTCAGTATAAACTATACGTTTTTATTAGATGATTATTTACGATAAAAATTTATACAGTTTACCATTTATGTATAATATGTTTAAAATTTCTGTGTGGCTTGAGAATATGAGTATAGTAAAAGAAACATGTTTTACAGTATTTTCAAGATAAATTTTACAGAATATACAGCCAGTGGTTATGTTTTATAGTAATTACAAAATACCATGATTATACAGTTTCCAGTACCATAATTATACAGTTTTTAGTACCATGATTATACAGTTTCCAGTACCATGACTTACAAATTACAGTTCAGTTCAGAAACACAGTTGACACAGTTACAGTTTATTTCATTGTCATGGTAAATACAGTTATTTCAGAATCATGGTAAATCAGATAGTTGTATATAAAGATGTATTATATAGTATCAAACCCTATTGGATCATACAGTTATAGAGCATGATACCGTAGCTACATACAATTTACATAGTGCAACCACCTATTCAGATAATACATGGTAGTAGGTCGATCGTATAGTGCCCTGATGTGGACAGACTCCCCATCAGATATGGGTTAAGGAGGGCAGATCAGACAGAGGGAGTATAGTGGTTTACCCTAGTCAGTTAGCCAAGGTAGATCTCGCCTATGGGCCGCACAACCCTGTCATGAGGGGTTAAATCATGAGACACAATTATCCACAGGAAAATTTTCAGTTATTATTTTGTATATACAGATTTACAGAGACAAAGAATATACTTATGTACATTAGAAGTATTTTAAATAGTAACCTAAAATACTGATATGTTAAGCAACATGGAAATGGTGGTGGTTTCTATTACTTGTACTGTATTTACAAATCCAGTTATACATGATTTTATAAAAACAAATTTTCATAATATTATAACTCACCTGCCACACACTAACAATAGCATATTTCGTTTTACTGAGCGTTGGCTCATCCCAATTACTTTAATATTTTTCAGGTGATCCAGGTAGGCGAGCAGATCAGGCTCGCAGATAGAGGAGCCTTGGTATTGCCCTAATAGTAGTGCGAGTATTTTTGGGAGTATTTTGTATAGCCCTAGCCATATGAGAATATTCTGGAAAATAGACATATATGTATATTTTGGGAAACACTTAGCACTCTGGTATTGTATATAACTACGTATGATTATGTTTATTTGATTTCCGCTTCTTGCTGCTTAGGTTGATGATTGGGTTTAATCCAGTTGGTATCAGAGCATTTCAAATGTTATAGTATATATATATATATGAAGAAAAAAAAAAAACTCAATTAAATAGCAGGTCATTACATATACCCCCCAAGACAAAGGATTTAGGACACCAAGAATTAAAATCAGCAATCAAGCCTTATTGCTTACAATCTTCAAAAGCTCTCTTGCTCACATACTTGCTGAAGTTTTCTACTGAGTCTTGCCAATGTTTTCTCACCAATCTTTGCGCACAAATTCTGAATCTTTCAATCTAAGAAAGAATCCGATGATATACACTAGAACTTCATCTTTCTATATTGTTATTTAATTGAAGTATATTGTTTTCAATTGTACTAATATACTCTTGTTGAGAGTGTTTTTGTATACCAATTTGTTTCTTGATTTTCTTGATGGTTCAGGATTGTTGAATCATTGTACCGAGCGTGGGATATCGCTTGGAAAGGGGGCTCCACCCTAGTTGAAGGAGTGTACTGAGCGTGGGGTATCAATTGGAGATGAATGCTCTATCCTATTGAAGGAGTGTTGTAAAGGTTTGCTCTACCCATAAAGGAGTGTTATAGTGGAATCCTTAGGTGTGTTGCCTAAGCCGAGGATGTAAGCGGGTATAGCTGAACCTCGTAAAAATCCCGGGGTCTCTCTTTTTTCCTAAATCTCTTTAATTTCCTGCACATATATAAATTGTGTGGATGCATGTTTAATTTGAGAAAATTAACTTATGATTGGGAAATGTAACGGGAGTACGTTGATTAATCTTTGCGGAAACCAAAAAAGGAGTACGTTGATTGATCTTTGTGGAAACCAGATTTAAAAGCTTGCTGAAATTTCTGACTTGTTTCATATTCTAAAAATAAGTTTATCTTGTTGATTGGATTGATATATTCACGAAGTAATTCTCTGATTTTGAATATCACCATTGAAAGGAATTTTGACCAACTAATATTGTTCATCCATACAAGATTAAATTAATTGAGACATTATCTAATCATACAAATGATAGTTGGTTGTACTTGTGGAGTTGCTGAGTTTAATCTTGTAAAGTAAATTGCTTTATCAAAGCTAATTTGTTGAGATCTTGAGTGACTTTCAAATATATTGACTTGATAACATCATATTAATTGTTGGATAATATAAATAAGGTGGTTGATAAGAATTATATCAATATCAAGTTAAATTGAGTTGTAATTGTAATTAACTTAAAAGGGTTATGCTAGATTAAAGTTTTCAAAGAAATTTTAAAATCTCAATTTACCCCCCCTCTTGGGAGTACACCTTACTTTTCACTTGGTATCAGAGTCAGGTTATAGTAAATCTTAACCTAAAAGCTACACAAAGATCCCTATGGGACACCTAGGTGTATCTCCCTTTGTCGGAGGTCAATCCTCGACTAGACCTTCTATTTTCTGTAGTGTTAACTACACTTTTTGGAAACAAAGAATGAGAATCAATTTACAAACTATGGATTGAAAAACATGAAAAGTTGTCACACAAGACCTTATTCCCACTAAAATGGTAGATAATAAAGAAATACCCAAAGAGGAAAAAGAAATGACCGACAATGACAATAAAAATGTTGCAAGTAAATTCAAGTGCTATGAATTCAATAGGGTCATGACATGTAAATTAGCCAAAGAAAAATGAGATAAACTAGAGGTAACCTATGAAGGAACGGTTGATTTTAGAGATAGTAGAATCAACATACTCACTAGCGAGTATGAGACTTTTAGGATGAACTCGGATGAAACTATCACTAGTATGTACACTAGGTTCACCCATATAATAAACTCCCTCAATGCCTTATGGAAAAATTACTCAACTTATGAAATGGTCCGAAAAATCCTTAGAGGACTTCCACCAATATGGGAACCTAAAGTCACAGCAATTACGGAAGGAAGAAATCTTAAGAATACCTCCTTAGATGAATTAATTGGATCTCTTCTCACTTATGAGATGACAATAAACGAAAGAACTAAAGGAAAATCTATAAACAAGGAATCCATTGCATTTAAAGCCTCAAGTGAAAAGCTTTAGTGATGAAGATGAAGAAGTGATGGATGTAAATGATACAACCTTCATAACCAAGAAACTTGCAAAATCC
This sequence comes from Malania oleifera, assembly GCF_029873635.1. Lineage (NCBI taxonomy): Eukaryota > Viridiplantae > Streptophyta > Magnoliopsida > Santalales > Ximeniaceae > Malania > Malania oleifera. The sequence goes on along the minus strand of NC_080426.1, from coordinate 34,974,886 downwards.
TTAAAAAGAAGAATAAATTTACAAGAAAATTCAGGGACTTCAAATCAGATAAAAAGGAAACAAGTAAAAAGGAAACTAAAAATGAACCCCCTGCTTGTTATAATTGTAAGAAAGTTGGGCATATTAAACCAGATTATCCACAACTTAAGAGGGATTCTAAGAAGAAAAAGAAAAAGGCAATGAAGACAACTTCCAGTAGTTCAGAAAGTGAATCAAGTGACCAAGAAGTTGTTTATACTTGCTTTATAGCATGGGACGATGATGAAGAACAAAGTTCCACACCCAAACCATTAAATGACTCATATAATAAATCTTGCTCATATGATGAATCCAATGATGAGAGCATGTCATCTTATGATGAATTACAAAGTGAACTACTCAAGGTTCATAAAATTCTTGTTAAAGTAACTAAACGATACATTTCATTGAAAAATAAGAATGAAGCTGTTATGAAAGAATTAGAATCTAAAAATCTTACTAAAAGAAAAAATGATTTAAAAATCAAGAGATTAGAAAGCAAGAATGAAAAGGTGATGAAAGAATTGGAAGATCTAAGATCCCAAAGTTCTATTGATAATGAGAAAGATCTATATATTTCTGAACTATAAAATTAGCAAAATGTCTCAAAATCAAGAAAAAGGTAAAAAAATATACAAAACTCAGAAATTTGTGATCTTAAGAGAAAAATTGAGGATCAAAATAAAATAATTTACAATTTCACTAGAAGAAAAGAAAATCTCGATAACATGATTGACGCACAAAGAATGTTCTTGAATAAAGAAGGCATTGGATTCAATGGAGTTGAGAATACAAGGAAAACAAACCTCTACATGGGGTACTTTGCAAAAGCCTCCAAAGATTATGCAAGCACCTCCTCAAATGCTTACACACATACCACATGTTTTCTATGTAAGGAGAAATGACACATTAAATTTGAATGTCCATTAAAAAGAAAGAGTGCAAAATTCATACAAGTTTGGAGAATAAAAGAATCAACTCGTGTTAAACCCTCTGGACCCAAGAAAGTATGAGTACCTAGATAAAAAGTCTAGTTCACAAACTAAGGACTCCAAAGATATTAGGATTAGTCATTCCCTTTTTAGAAATTAAGAAAGCTAAATCTATACTAAAATGAAAAGGGATGCCTCCATAGCCTACAAGATTCAAGATAACCAATTCAAATATAAGAAGAAAATTTCTCTTTGTTCAATATGTGGAAAGCTACTTAATCCAATTTAATACAAGGATATTGAACTAGGTGAAATAGAAAATCTTAAAGAAGAGTTTATGAGATTATTGACAACTATAATATTGAAACAAATAAATACAAAAATGGTATTGTTAGCCACAAATCAAGAAAGCTTGGATTGTACAAGACTTATCTTTGAAATCAAGGAAGTCATTTGCTTAAAAAAAACCAATTTAGAAAGTCATTTGAAGCTTGGTAAAATGATAAATCAAAAGAGAGAGATTGAGTTGCAAAATTGAAACAACTTGCTAAACATGAGCATGTTATGATATTGATGATATTGATATGATATTGGTATTATTCTTGATATTAGTATCCATGAGCACTTACATGAAATTAATTGATATTTGAGCATGACATGATAAATTTAAAAGCATGATTGGTAATCTTGACACCTTCATGAATACATAGTTTATACTTCAAGAATGAAATTTTGAATTTATTGAATATGAAATACATCTCATTCAGGAGGAGTTATACTTATTAAATAATGATATCATGATTATTGGAAATTATTGAAAATTCTGATATATAATCGTTTGTATTTTCTCATATTACTTTGAGACTTATTGTTTATCTTTTTATGCATGATGAATGCAAAGTTTCTGCTTTGTGTCTTCACTAGATATATACTTTTGCTTATGGTTGCTCTTTGTCTTAACATTTATTTATATGATTTTCTTGATATCTTACTCTTTTTTATTGATGTCAAAAGGGAGAGAAGTTTTGGGCAAAAAATTGAGCATGAGATTGCATACCTAAGCATGTATATTGGCTTACTATAAATTGAAAATTTGAGCATGATATTGAAATTAATATGAAATTATTCTTGATATTACAAATATTGTTAAGATGCTTATTGTAAGGGGGAGTCTTATTAAGGTTTACTCAATTTTTTGCTCCTTATTTGTCATCATAAAAAAGGGGGAGATTGTTGACTTAACAAGGCTTACGAATCTTGTTTTGATGATAATAAAGCAAAGGATGTTAACATATTTTGTTAAGATACGTTTTAGGGCTCAAAAGTTTTCATAAAAAGAGATTAAACTCAAAAGTTTTTATAACAGATCAAGTCTCTAAAGGATCAAACTTAAGTATTTGTAAAGAAGCTCACATGAAAATTATGCTTGGCCCATGATAAAACAAAATAAAATTGAAGAAAGAAAAACTTCGATTCAAAGATATAAAAATCTAATGAAACTTAAAGTATATTGAAGCTTGAAGACAAGATAGAGTCAAAGAAAGACAAATATGAAGACTTAAGTACTTAAAATGTCAAAATCTAAAGAAGTCTTTACGTAAGTATTTCAAACAATTTCAATAAGAATGCATGAAACTCTTAAGTTAATTTCTTGGACCTAGATACCTTTTAAAATACTTGGAAAATATTTTTATAAGGTCAAAAGTTATTTCAAAAAGGTTAAAATTATTTTTGGAATGAAAAGCACCAAAACATGATTTTCAAAATTATGTTCTTTATTCTATATCCGTATTGATGTGCAATTTTATCTATCAAAATATTTTCATCTTCAAAAATTGTCAACATGAAAGTTGTAGGATTTTTTCTTAGCTTTCTGTTGATACCAAGAACATATAATTTGGACTTGTATACAAAAAGTTAAGACCAAAATACTAAAGGGTGATCGAAGTTGTCAAGCAACTGACCATATCTGTTCAGGCGACTGAATAGTAGACAGACCTTCCCAGGCGACTGACCCATCAAAGCCCAGTCAAGTGACCCTATACTAAATTCAAAAATATTCTGAAATTTAGAGTCAGGCGACTGATCCCTTGTATCCAGTCGACTGACCTTTCAAAATTCAGATTTTTAAAAGTAATGGGAAGTTTCCAAAATTGAGTTTTTGAATACTAAACAATATGAAAACTTGGGAAACACTCCAAGTCACTTGGAGAACATGAAATACACCTTCTAAACTCTATATATACCCCCCCCCCCCCAATACAAAGGATTCAGGACACCAAGAATTAAAATTAGCAATCAAGCCTTATTACTTACAATCTTCAAAAACTCTCTTACTCACATACTTGCTGAAGTTTTCTATTGAGTCTTGCTGATATTTTCTCACTGATCTTTGCGCACAAATTCTGAATCTTTCAATCTAAGAAAGAACCCGATGATATACACTAGAGCTTCATCTTTCTATATTGTTATTTGATTGAAGTATATTGTTTTCAATTATACTAATATGCTCTTATTGAGAGTGTCTTTGTATACCAATTTGTTTCTTGATTTTCTTGACAGTTCAGGATTATTGAATCATTGTACTGAGCGTGGGGTATTGCTTGGAGAGAGGGCTCCATCCTAATTGAAGGAGTGTACCAAGCGTGGGGTATCACTTGGAGAGGAGTGCTTTATCCTATTGAAGGAGTGTTGTAAAGGTTTGCTCCGCTTGTAAAGAAGTGGTATAGTGAAATCCTTAGGTGTGTTGCCTAAGGCGAGGACGTAGGCAGGTATAGCCGAATCTTGTAAAAATCCCGATGTCTCTCTTTTTCCCTAAATCTCTTTAATTTCCTGCACATATATAAATTGCGTGGATGGATGTTTAATTTGAGAAAATTAACTTGTGATTGGGAAATGTAACGGGAGTACGTTGATTAATCTTTGTGGAAACCAAAAAGGGAGTATGTTGATTGTTCTTAATGAAAACCAGATTTAAAAGCTTGTTGAAATTTCTGATTTGTTTCATATTGTAAAATCAAGCTTATCTTGTTGATTGGATTGATATATTCAAGAAGTAATTCTCTGATTTTGAATAGCACAACTAAAAGGAATTTTGACAAACTAATATTGTTCATCCATACAAGATTAAATTTTATTGAGACATTGCCTAATCATACAAAGGATGGTTGGTTGTACTTATGGAGTTACTGAGTTTAATCTTATAAAGTAAAATACTCTATTAAAGCTAGTTTGTTGAGATTTTGAGTGACCTTCAAATATATTAACTTGATAACATCATATTAATTGTTGTGTAATATAAATAAGGTGGTTGATAATAATTATATCAATATCAAGTTAAATTGAGTTGTGATTGTAATTAACTTAAAAGGGTTATACTAGATTAAAGTTTCCAAAAAATATTTTAAATCCCAATTCACCACTCTCTTGGGAGTACACCTTACTTTTCAAACTATATCTTCTTTAATTTTTGGTTATGTTTTTTATAAAAACATAAATTCTTCTAAGAGTATTTGTGATTAGTTTTTCATTTGTGTATAATACAAACTGATATCATATTATATTCTGAATTTCATTGTATCCTAGAAATGTATTTGCTAACTCAATACACACCAATCTAGTATGAGCAAATAACGTTTTAAGGAAAATGATGTTGTAACGTGCCTTGAAGCGTTTTCTATTTTGCAGCATTTTCTCTATTTGTTTTTACAATAGTTTCTTTCAATAAACACACACACACACACACACATTATCTATGAATCACTTAATATTATTTTTAAAAGCAAAAATGGACTATCTATCTAATCCTTAACTCTACTTTAGAAAAATGAAAATAAAGGGTAAAATACACTCATCTCTTCTAAAATTTGGCAAAAATAAAGATCCCTCTAGAAATTTCAAAAATCTAAAAGCCCTCCCTCAAAGTTTCAAAAATTCTAAAAACCTCTTTAAAGTTGATCAAAAAGATATAAACTTTCATTTGTAATGTTCAAAAGAAAATTTTTTTAAGAGTATAAGTGTCCTAAAAATCAAATATTAAGGGAAAGATTGTGCAACTTTTGAAATCTCAAAGAAAGTTTGTGGAAATTCTAAAGTTTGATGAGAAGTCTTTGTTTTTTTAGCAAAATTCATGAAAAGCCAATGTCTTTTATTAAAAATAAATAAATAATATTGAAAATTTGAATAATTCTTATCCCATATCATGTATGAACAAAACAGTCAAATGGTACCTCCAGGGTGTGGTTCAGGTGGTAGTGCGGGCTGCGGGAGTGCCTCTCACGAGGTCAGGTGTTTAAACCCTCCCGAACTCGTTTCCGCCCATGGACTCCTGAATTTACTCTCCCTTTGAAGTTATGGGGTCAACTTCAAGGGGCGCAGGATTAGTCATGTGGACCGTAAAACGAACGCATGGATACCTGGTGCGTAATCCAAAAAAAAAAAACAGTCAAATGGTAAGAGAGAACCACGCGGATACCTGTGGACGAGTATAACGCTTTTGAGAAAGAGCTGAGTAACCTATAACATTTTCCATTCCATGGCTGAGCTGACTCTAAAGATAAATACGCCCACCACGAGGGAGAGAGAGAGAGAGAGAGAGAGGTGGGTGTCCCTGAGTGAGAAAAGCTTCCTCACATGCAAAAACCCTGAAACTTCGTAGAGGCTATTATGATGTTCTCAACCCCTTCTCTTATACCCAATCCTTCTTTTCCTTGTAAGTCTCTCTCTCTCTCTCTCTCTCTCTCTCTCCCTCTCTCTCTCTCTCTCCCTCTCTGTGTGTATGGAGTAGACTGTAGAACATTATTTTTACATTGGCTTTGTTGAACTGTGAGGTTTCTCTACTCTTTTGGGCATTTGCCCAAGTCATCTTTCTTCCGTATAATTCACTGTTCTACAGAATGGAACTAAATTGTGTCGCTTTTCTGGGTATTACCTGTTTGGTGCCGCGGAAAAGTTGACTCGAGAAAGAGCTCTTGCAAGATTATACAATTCTCCAAAATGAAGGACACTGTTATTTCTGGGTGTTCCTTTTAAGAAAAGAAGTCCAGTTGTAAATGCTTCAATAGTATAGCATTGCAAAAGGACATTTGTGGTGAAACTTTTCTGATCCAAGATTTCAGTTTTGTCAACAGTGCAATTAGATGATGCAAAAAGCTGAATTTATTAACGAGCAGAACGGATATTTAAGATAATTAGCTAGAAGTTCTCAGTTGTATAATATTTTTCCGAAGAAGAACAAAGCGAATTGGGTTTATGGTGAGGGAGTGTTGCTTAATTTTTGGGCATATCTCATAATTTTATTATCAGTTGCATGTTGGATACTTTGCAATTTAGATTTCTTTTTCCTTCCATAAAACAAAATGGAGTCTTTAAATCATGCGAATTGGATAGTCTGTTCAGTGGGGGCAGAGCTGAGGTTAGTGGCCTGGTGGGTTGTTAATTCCACAGTTCGTTTCATTTTACTTGTTCGCAATTTCTACACCCTCTTGGACCAAAAATTAGAAAAAAAAAACTCTGCTACTCCGAGTTGGTTTGTGTCCTGAAATTTTTTAGATTAGTCTCCTACTGAGTATTCTAGATTGGCCTCTCGCTTATCTAGTTATTTCCTTAGACAATAATCCTGCAGTCATTTTTTTCTTGCAACATAGTGGTTGAGAAGGTTTGTAGGACGCCGTAAGGGTGGAGAGGTTCCTGCTTTACATTAGAGGGTCAGGTTTTTGATTCCTTTTATCCCTTTCCAAGATACTTATGCAAGCAGCACGTTAGAGAAGACGATGAGGGGTTTCTTAAGCTTGGTTGTACGATTTACTTAGACAGATCATCTGCTTTGATGGGATATTATAGAAAGAAGCCCAGACTGGTGTCTGTGGAGGCTTTATAGGGAGTTGGGGGTATGCTAAGAAAATCCTATGGCAAGGTGACTACTGGCCTACCATGGATGAGGACCCATGCTAGCTTTCAAAGTTTATTTCTTAGGTTTTGTATATTTTCTTCCCTTAAATGAGGTGCAAAGTTACTGTTGGTGAGAGGGTTTGGAGTGTTCTTGGTTTTTATTTTCTTCAAAATCTGAATGAGAGGGAGACATGATCTCATTTATTGTTGAATACTCTGTTTTTGTATATTCCTTTATATGCAAATATGAGATTGCCTCCAAAATCAAGACTTATTATGGGGACTGCAGATCTTGAAAGACTTAATACTAACGATCTCCTTCAAAGGAAAAGACTAAATAAAACCTTGTCCCCTAATGCCTCCATGTTTTTGGAGGCAGTGGGAGTGTGCTCTTCGTCATTGGAGAAACGTGTTCTCTTTCTTTTAAGGATTTTGGTAATGGAAGGAGAGGGAGATGCTTTGTTGAAGTTCTGTGTTTGCTTTGATTTGGTGAATTTGATTGGAGTGCAACGCTAAATTTTTTAAGAATTCAACTATTTTTGGTGATAATTTATGGTGTACGGTGGTGTTCTTGGAATCATTTTGGGCTTGAGCAAATGGATGTTTAGGCCTTTAGGGGAATCTCTGAGTGATTTGCAAAGTTATTGGTTGGCTGTTTTTCAATAGTTACTTAGCATTTGTCTTTTGGTTACTTCTTGTGCCATTCTTTTTCTCTCTTAGGATGATGCCTCATTCTCCATCTTGTATATTCTCAGCTCACTTTTTAATTTGTTTCTTTGTTTATAAAAAAAATTTACATTTTTCCCAATCAGCAGATGGGCTATAATGAAAAATAAAGGATTATTAGAATATTGATGGAGAAAAGGGAAAGGTAGAAAAGAAAAGGAAGGGGGTAAATTGAAAGCTGAAGAAAGTCTTTTTGAATTGTACACGATACTCACTCTTCCTTGGAAAACCTATTAATTATTGGTATCTGTGTAGGTCTGATTGTCTGTTAGACTTCCCTTCAATTATGTAGTCATCTCTCTGTTTATTTGATATCAAATAATTTTATGAAGCTTTCAGGAATAGATGATGGAAATATGCTGTAATCTTTTATACTAAAATTTATATATCTAGCTTAAATTATTGAGTTGTAATTAAGCTATATTCTTAATCAATTGTGAAAATATGTTGCTTGTATTCAAGTGTTTAACATTTATCGATGCTATCTATCTACTTCTACACAACTAGGCCTGCTACTTTTGATTGCCTCAATAAATCAAGGTAGAAAGAGAAAGGGGGGGGGGGGGTGGTATTTCAACAGTTTTGGGGGCTGTTTACTTTGGGCAGTTGACTATTTTTGGACCAAACTACTGTAATGGTCCTTCTCACGCTGTTCCTTTCCTTTTATTTTTGGATAAAAAACTGTGCTTCCTTTTAAGATATCTATTCACATATTTCTTGCAGATAGAACTTTCTTGGATTGTCCCACACTTGGAAGTATTATTGCTCAGAAGAAGAAAATACTGCATTACTGCTTGAGTTGCAACTTGAAGGATGATGGGTAAAACTTTGGTGAACAGGTCAATTGGTATTTTATTCTGATATTATCTGCCACTTTTTCTTATGGACTGTTTAATTGCTCATGACAAACAGTTTACGTAAACAGAAGAGTGGCCATACACTGCTTATTAAGGATAAATTGAGTCGTAGGCTTCTGATATTTTTGGTCTCATCTGGCTTGATTCCAACCTTATCTTCTTCTGGCAAAACAAAGAGTGCAAGCCCATACGATGAAAAAAGATTGCTAGAACAAAATAGACGGATGCAAAAAGAAAATAGTGCACCAAATGACTTCCCAAATTTTGTTAGAGAAGGTGAGTCATGGTCTTGTGCAAAAATATTACTGTTGATATTTTGAATAGCCTTTCTTTATCTCAATCTCTCTATCACACACACACACCTGAAAAAAGAAAGCTTTGTTAAGCTGTAACAATGCGTTTTAGAACCTTCTAATGGAGACAGGAATTGCAATGACATTTGATAATATAATTTAGGTTTTCAGGTAAAGGTCATGACATCAGAGAACTACATAAAGCGTGACTCAGGGCTTATATATAGGGATATTGAAGTTGGTAAGGGTGATTGCCCAAAGGCTGGTCAACAGGTTTTACTTTTTCCGTCTTTAAAAGCTATGGTTTCTTTTGCTAATATTTATCATGAATGGTCATATTTATGTGATTTTAAGTTGCAAATTATGAAATGCCTTCATGTTAAAAATGGGAAAAACTGGATTACATTAACCTCTCATGAGGTCGTAAAACTGTTAGTAATAACTGATTAAGTAATAAGTCTCTACTTTCAAGGATATAGGGATATGGAAATTGCTAAAAAAGATTGTCTGAGTATGTTTCACTAACTTTCCTCTCTCTCTCTCTCTCTCTCTCCCATCTAGGTACTTTTTACATGATATAAATTGAATGTAGACTTCATATTCTGAAATCTTTATCAAATGCACCATAGCGAATTCAATCAATTTGGCTAATTATATAGCACGCTACGAAAATTATTTACCTTAATAAACACTAAAGGAAATAAGAAGAGACGAAATGGCTCTGGAAAAACAATGAAGGTGTCTGATTGTAATAAAAGAGAAACAAAATGTAGACAACTGTTTTGCTTATGGCCCTTTAGGGGTTAATTTATCAATAGACCAACTCCGTATTGCGTCACATGCCTTCCACTGCAAGAAAGAGGACCTAATATATCTTCTTGTGTGGAAGCTATTGAATACTTGATACCATCCACTTATCTTGGGCACCTGTTGCCTACATAAATTAAGCTGTTCTCATTTATTCTTAATGTTAAATGTTAGAGCAGCAAAATTTATTGTCATTCTGCAGGAGAACATCATAATTTGACCACATGATTGTATTATAATTGGTATTTGATGAAAATTTTGCCTGGGTTTTCACCCAATCAATTTGAGAGGGGATATATGAAGGATGATCCATAGTGTTTGTCATCTAGTACAGTATTACTACTGTTAGATTACTACTTTACCTAAAAACTTAAGTTGTTAGGTTGTGGGCGAACAATTTATATCAAGCTTTAACACTCCCCCACACGTGCAGCCTGACAGCACGTGGAGAGATAAACAAATGATAAATAACACCATAGAATAAACACGGACGACAAGACTAGAACCCAGGACCTCCTGGCAACCAGAACTCTGATACCATGTTAGATTACCACTTTACCTAAAAGCTTAAGCTGTTACGTTGTGGGCCAACAATTTATATCAAGCTTTTACTACGCCTACCTTATCATTTAGGTTTTGATTTGGTCTAATCAGAGTAGATGATTTAGATAATGTTTGATAACATTTTTGTAGCGTCGCTTCAATTCTGCTTAGGTTTGTACTGAATTTAGACTTCATGTGCTAGAGTTAAAGAAATCTGTACTTGATCTTTCCTATTATCCCATACTTTTCATGGGAAAAATCAAAGGCCGCAACAATTTACCATCTTCAGCTATTAGTTTTTTTCCTCTATTTACTTTTCTTAGAAAGTAATAAACTTTGAAGCTAGCCATTGTTATGTAAACATGTATGCTCTTTGATAGAACGTGTTTTTTCAGAATGACCTTATAGTTTGTGGTTGCTGATGCTGCTGCAGTTAGCAATTGTTGCTGATATTGCTGATTTTCTAGATTTTATTAAATTTTAGCGACTGCCAACCAATAAAGTTAAATCATTACCAAACACTTGGGAAAAAGCACTATTTAGCATTTTCTTTGACCACTTAGGATTATTGAATGCTTAAATTGAACTTTGCAAGTATGGCAATGTACCCCTCTCCATCTAGGGAAAATACCCCTCCTTTAAAATTGCTTCCATTGTAGCTTTGGACCCACACATGCCACTTTTTTTTTTTTTTTTTCTAAAATTTTAAATGTATAATAATAATTTCTTAATCTTTTTTTTTTTTAATCCTTTTTTTTTAATTGCTTAGAATTCACCAAAATTCTCTTTCTCATTTCCACCCCTAGGCCATCCATTTCCTTCCCATTGTTGGCACCTTCCCATCTCTAGAAAGTCCCAATCCCGGAGCTGTGGTGACAGAGAGCTTCTGCCTTTCTCTCTCAACACACCACGGCTTTGAGTTTAGGGTACAAAATAAAATTAATCCTAACCATGGGTACAAAATAAAATTAATCCTAACTATGTATTTGGGAGCATGGATTTTGGGATATGGATTTAGATTTGTGTGGATTTGAACAAAACATAGTATAAAATTGTATTGAGTGTTTTTCCGAATCTATCCAAACCTATGTCTTGACATCCATGCTCCTTAGCACCCTAACACTAAGTAAACATAATTCCATCATCATCAACATTTGAACTCACTCATTAAGAATTTGAGACAGGTGATAATAATGATTGAAACCCCACCCCATTTTCCACACCTACACATCACACTTCTCTGGTCAGTGGTCACTGGTCCCAAAATTATAGAAACACAAGCATCCACAGTGAAACATAGAATCATACAAGCACACAGATGGGCATTTGTATCTCAGAGCTGCGTGTGTGTACCATTAGGAAGTATCATCTGCCTTCTGTGGATGGCTTTTTGCTATATATAATTTTTTCATTTCATTGAGACTAGTCTCAGTCTCCTCCTCCTGGAATTAATTGTTGGATCTTGTTAATTGCAAACAAAAGAGGGAATCATTCAGAACAATTAAGCTTGGACAGCAAGTCTTCATCTGGGCCTTTATCTTCCTCCTCCTCTTTACTTCTTATGAGTCTGTCTGTGTCTCCAATTTGATTTTTATTCTGCACTGGGCTTTGTAATTTGAGGATTATTTTCCTGGGATATATTGTTTATTTCTATGCATGTGTGTATATAAATCATCACTGCTCACAGTGGCATTTTCCTGCCATTCATTCTCTCTCTCTCTCTCTCTCTCTCTCTCTCTCTCTCTCTCTCTCTCTCTCTTTCGGTTTGGGCCTGTCTGAAACTAGTGGCAGTAGGGGGGAAGAGAGTTGCAGCTAATGGTGGCTTGCATGGAATGGGCTGCTGCAGAATCCATTAAAGATTCCGGTGAATGGGTCACTAGAGCTCCAAAAATTGGGAGTTCCTGGAGATGGGAAGGGGCGGAGATGGAAAGGAATGACCTGAAGGGGACGGAGATGAGAAGGGGAATCTTGGTTAATCGTAAGAAATTTAGAAAAAGATAAAAAGGAGATAAAAGAATTATTATTAGTATTATTATTTAAAAAAATAATAATAATAAAAAAAATGAGTTGGGTCCTGCAGCTGTCCTGTAAGCATTTTAAACTGGAGGGGCCCTGGATAGAAAAGGGAGGTTGCTACACTTTGTGAAGTTCAGTTACCTAATTCCAAGAAATTGAAAGCTTAGTAGTGTCAATGAATTTAGTAAGTAGTTCAGTGATCACGGGTGAATCTTGCCCACTTATAAACATTCAAATACTCATGGCTGAAGATTGGTAGGCATGAATCCAATTGTTTCCACTGACGATATGGCAAGTGTAACCTACTTCTATTCCGAAAATCTACCTCAAGTCACCCTTGCTGATGGGTCTGCTACTATAGGTAAGGGGATAGGAATAGTAAATCCTACTCCCTCCATCTCTCTTTTACATTTCCAAATCCCCCTTCAATCTCATGTCTCTTAGTAAGATTACGACGTTAACTAAATTATGTTGTAACCTTCTTTCCTCATTATGTTGTTAGATGAGGAAGGCCATTGGCACAGGATGTGAGGCTAGAAAACTTACTACTTTGAGTTGCTCTCTCCTCCCATTGCCTGCAAAGTGCTGTTGCTACACTACTTGAAGTTCATTATTGCCTTAGTCATCCATCATTGGACAAGTTAAAATAGCTAATTCTTACTTTGAGTTTGTGCGAGTCTTGTTAATTTGGAAAGCATTATTTTTGTTCCCTTTGCTTCCCGAGTCATTAAACAGGTGATTAGCCCTTTCATGTTAGTCCATAGATGTGTCACATCAAAGTTGGGGTTTCAATACTTTATTACACCAGTTGATGACTACTCTAGGATGACTTGGTTGTAATTGATGAAGGATTATTCTGAGTTGTTTAATATCTTTTGTGCCTCCTTTTTTCAAATAAGGACTCAGTTTGATATGCTAGTCAGGATACTTAATAGTGATAATGCTAAGGAGTGCTTTAGTACCCAATTCCCTACCTATATGACTAACTTTGGGTCCACATTTCACAACAAAATGGAGTTGTAGAGCTGGAAAACAGATATTTTCTCGAAGTTACTTGTACCCAATTGTATCAAATGAACATCCCCAAAGTTTTTTGGAGTGATGACATGCTCACTGCTTGCTCTCTCATCAATAAAATGCCATCCTCTACCTTGGTGATAAAATTCCATATTCAGTTATCTTCCCAAAGGCCCCTTTGTTCTCAATTCCTCCTTGTATATTTTGTCGTGTGTCTTTTGTGAATCAATTTAGTCCAGGAATGGATAAGTTGGACCCTTGTGTTATCAAAAGTATTTTTCTAGGCTATTCTTGTATTCGAAATGGATATTGATGTTATAGCCCTACTTTATATCAATATTTTGTCTTTGTTGATGTCACCTTCTTCGAGTCTGCTCCATACTATTCTGATTCCTTGAGTCTTGTTGACCTTGATAAGTCCCTTCCTTTGCTGAGGCTTCCACCAGATCCTAATCTATTATCTCTATCCCGTCTTCCTACATTTTCATACAATTTGAGTCCTTCTCGTTGCTTGGACCTTCCCTTGCAAATGTACACATGTCAACTCGAGGGAGGAGAGCCTTCTCTAGCTTTTACTACTATGCCTCTAGTTTCTGCACCAAATGATCCTATGTCCTAAGATGTTGATCTTCCTATTGTTGTTTGGAAAGGAAAATGCACTGGTATCCAATATCCAATCTCTAATCCTGTTTGTTATGATTTCTTGTCACCCATATATTACTATTATGTTAGCACTATTTCTAGGCTATTCTTGTATTCAAAATGGATGTTGATGTTATAGCCCTACTTTATATCGATATGTTGTCTTTGTTGATGTCACCTTCTTCGAGTTTGCTCAATACTATTCTGATTCCTTGAGTTATGTTGACCTTGATAAGTCCCTTCCTTTGCTGAGGCTTCCACCAGATCCTAATCTATTATCTTTGTCCTATCTTGCTACATTTTCATACAGTTTGAGTCCTTCTCGTTGCTTGGACCTTCCCTTGCAAGTGTACACATGTCAACTCAAGGGAGGAGAGCCTTCTCTAGCTTTTACTACTATGCCTCTAGTTTCTGCACCAAATGATCCTATGTCCAAAGATGTTGATCTTCCTATTGTTGTTTGGAAAGGAAAATGCACTTGTATCAACGTCCAATCTCTAATCTTGTTTGTTATGATTTTTTGTCACCCTCATATTACTATTATGTTGGCACTATTTGTTGCTCTTCCAAAACCTATTTTTGAAGCCCTTTCTCATTCCCGGTGTAGTGCAATGATTGTAGAGATGCATGCACTACAAGATAATGATACTTGGGAGCTAGTACCTCTTCATACTGATAAGTTTGTGGTTGGTTGTTTTTGGATGTATACTATGAAAGTCAATCCAAATGGTTTCATAGTTCATTTGAAGGCCTGTCTTATTGCTAAGATAGACATCTCCTCATGAATGTTGTTGTACATTCTTTCTCTTCTAATGAAATCATCTTCTTTTCTTGTATATATATATATAAAATAAAAGATTCCCTGCACAGATGCATATGTACACACATATGTATGTAGTATCTATCTCTCCATGTGTGTATGTTTGTGTGTGTGTATGTACTTATATACATTGGGTTCCAGTTCTTTTCTTGTGATTCATTGATGCAATATCCCATTGCATGAAAAAAAAAAAAAAAAAATCAGCCTAGAATGATTTAAAATGAGAAAACAGCTATAAAATATGATTGTCTTTAACATAAGGATGTTTATGTGGACGTTGCACTGCAAGCTAAAGCTGAATCACCAAATTGTTTTTGCAGGTGACTTTTCACTACACTGGTTATAATGAGTCAGGTCGTCGTATTGACAGCACATATTCGAAGGGTTCTCCTGCTAAAGTCCGGATGGGCACTAATGCTCTAGTTCCAGGTAGAAAAGGATTGAAATATCTAACTTTTTTTGTTTTCTTTATAAACTGTACATAACTGGAGAAATTTTGTGCAGGATTTGAAGAAGGAATTCAAGACATGAGACCTGGGGGGAAAAGAAGAATAATTATTCCTCCAGAGCTTGGACCACCCGTAAGTTTCATGAGTGCACTTATCATCTTCATCTTATTTCTTATTTATTTTTTTCCCTGTTGTGATTATCGGATATAGGATGCATAGCGGAATAAGTAAAACACAACAAGTAAATGAAACACAACCATAAAAATAAGAAACAACAAGAATCAACATGAGGATTTACATGGTTCGGCAAAGCCTACATCCACGGAAACAATCGGCACAAGAATTTCACTAAGAAATTAGTAAGTACACAATACACTTCACAATGATCTCTCTCTTGTCTCTAAATATGCCCAGAACAACATATTTATCGACCCCTCGAAGGTTTCCCTCCAAATACCCAACCACCCCAACGTTCCAATTCAAAAGTCAAATTCTTTCTCGCAATCCAAATGCACTTGTCGATGAGAACAGGACACTCGTCGATGAAACATAGAAGACCACTTGTCGACTAGTATAGCCACTCATTGACAAGACTGATTTCCTGCTCTCGGTATCTCAGAAACTCTGCAATTTCCACCCTCTTGGTATCTACTCGTCGACGAGCACAGGGCACTCGTCAACGAGCACAGGGCACTCGTTGATGAGTCCTTGCTGTGCTGCACCATTTGCTCCATATGCTTTTCTTCTTCCTTTGTTTATGAGCCCTAAGTATAACAGCCACACATACAAATATAACATTCCCCTTCTCCATAACTCTGCCAATTTACTCTTCTATATTTCCATTCTATTCTCTTTCTAATCTGCTATGGTTTAGTAGTTGCATTTAGGATGTTTGAATGTACACACATGCACACATACATACACATGCACACAGACAAAGTTCACTTTAATGACTAAGTGTGAACCTGTAAATTAAATGATGGATTATCTGAAGATGAAAAAGTGTAATAAATGTTCTTCAAAATTAATAAAATGGGGTATACCTGTAAACAAAGTAATGAAATATCTCTTAAATATACAAAGTTAAATAAATATTCACATCCTGTACAATAAATGATGATGGAAATCTTCAGTAAAACTGGACTCATAATTAAATATATAATTCTAACTAAAATAATATATTTTTATGGCTCATAAGTCGACTTAAACGTCTCCAGGAAGGACCCATAGTTGGAACATGAAAATCAAGATAGTTCCTAATGCTGCCTTGCCAACCTCCCCATTATTCCTTGAAGCAAAGCTTTCAAATTTTGATTACTCATTTAGTCCCTTTCCTTTTCTTTTAGAAAGAGGCAGGAGGCAAAGTATTAGCTCAATGGGAAACCGTTACAACCAGAGAACTTACGGAAAACAAAATTAACAAGATCTCCTAAACTTCCCAACTCCAGAGGTTAAACCCTCTATGTCTTCAACAATGCTAAAAAAATAACCTCCTCAGTCCTAGCAGCCAAAAATCAATCTGTTTTCCTCGTCTTCCTAAGGTGACATTTACAAGCAGCAAAGTAGCAGAGCATAAAACTTTGAAAAGACCTGGATTGAAGCTGCATAATCTTTCAATTCCTCATTCCACTGCATAACCAGTGTAGAACCTTCAGACTGGCAGCAACTTTTCTGTAAACCGGCCAAGAGAATCTATGTTCAAAGAACAAATGGTTCCTAGACTCCTTATTCTGTCAGAACAGACAAATCTTGGATATGTTTCTATGTCATCTACCAATATGGTCAAGATTTTAAGCCTATCCCAGGAAGCAAACCACCCATGAAGGCATGCCTAGGAATGTGGCTATAAACCATATGACTTCAGCCCATGGAATAACATATTCCATCACTCTTATTAACTCCCACACTTCAGACCAGAAGAAATCTTCCACAATCACTGTCCTGATTCAGGGGATTGTGTTCAAAGTACAAGCATCCTTGATAGCAGTTACTCTAATGGATGATATTCTCCAGTTTCAACTCTCATTCTTGATGATGCAGCACACCTTAGCATCCTGGGAAACGTACAATTCATGATGAATATTCAGGGCCTCAGGCCAAACTTCTCTCATAAAAGGCCCAACGGATCAAACATTAAAGAGGTGTTCCAAGATACAACCATTTCCAATAACATGCTTAAACTTCAGTCTAACTTTGCTTCTAATCCCAAGCACGCTAAAGAGGTAATGCCTTTCTTTGCTACACAAATAATTTTCAGCCCCCTTCAGGGACAATTAGTGTTTCTGCATCCTTAGTTTGTTACTCCTTCAAAGCTGTGAACTCACGTTCTTCTTGGTTTTCCTGCAATGTCACACTATTTCTCCTTCTAGTCTCTCTTTGGAAATTACCTGACATGAGATAATTCAGTTAATGAACCAAGCAAGAATTTTTCTAGGAATTGCAATTCCTTTTAGACATTAAAGCTTATTCCAGTTATAAGCTACTGGGGGGCCTGGATGGGCTATGTCCCTAAGATTTTAGAACTATGGTTTAGATTGTTATGGCTAGCATCCTCTTGTATTCTTCTTGACTCCGAAATTTCCAACTTCTATCAAGTCTTGGCCATATTGCGTATTCCTCTGATCTCAGATTTTGAGTGTTCTTTTTCCCTTCTGGCCCTTGTCTCAATTTGGTATGTAATAGAGGCAATATGTATAGTTGAAAATATTGGTGCACAGCATTTCCCCCCACCCCACCCCCAAAGCACATGATGAAATCCCGACTTTGACCCTAGTTCTGACCCATTCAATACAGATAACTCTATTATTTTACTAACATTGCTGGCACTTTAAAAAAAATTTCTAATATTTTAACCAATGGTAAACAATTTTGACATTCTACGACAGAGCCTCATATTTTTACTTAATTACAAAGGAAAATTTTCATTTTGGCATTTTATTTTGATTTCAGCCAATATCTTAGACAATGCCCAATTGAAATTAAAGTTCATACTTGAAGCCAACTGATGCGCTATGGGTCCTATGACCCTTGCATCGACTGGTGGTTTAGATATTATGAGGAAGTCACACTAAGGTTGCAATCCTTTTGCTGACCCGTCCAATTATAAACTGGTGTCGATGCCAATTTCACTTTCTTTCTTGTCAACTCAGAAGAAATGGATTCTCACCACACTCCCCTGCCCAAAATTTGGGTCTATTTGATACCGAAGTCACTGTGTTGCACCCTAGAGAGAAAACAGGAACATCTCCATTAGATAAGGATGCTGCACTGGTGCTGAACATGTTTGCATATAAATCAAAGTGACTTCAATAACTCTCGAATGTGTTGTACCAAACATTTTATTCAACTCAATTTTAACCATTGAACTTACAGGATGTTAATTGATTGTCTTGTCTTTTGCAGGTTGGACCATCCACCTTTTTCAGCTCAAAACAGTTTGAGGTTTTTGACGTGGAATTGCTTAGTGTACAAAGTTGTCAAAGGAGGACCATTGCTTTTTATTCTGATTTTGTGTGTACTTGAGCAGTGATACCATATTCTGCCATATATGTTCAGATTCTAGTGAAGAAAACTGCCCGTTGTGCAAATGTTAGTTTAGAAATTGACCAGAATGACATTGATGTAATTTTATGAGGAAGGATAGATATGGAGAGTCTGAGCTCCTCAATGTCCCGGTGATTTCTTTGTCAATCATCTAATTTTGTCCACTCCCCAAGATCTTGTCTTGAGTGTTCCACCATCACACGATTGCAAGTGCTGGACCATGGCTTATGATCCTCAATAAACTTCCTCCACAATCTCTCTCTCAAGGAGAACAACACAAGATCAACTGTCCTCAACTCAAAACTTCACACCAGAAGATAATACAAATGGCACAGAATGTTAAGGGAGAAAAGCATTTCATTCTCTAGTCAATATGACGATTGACACATCTCAGTGCACCCTTTGGGATGTCTCATGGTTCTAATATTTATGCTGACCTTCGGGGAATTTAAAAAATGCTAGTTGTTTGAAAAGTTTTTGGGCATTCATTTGTGAAAATAGTTTTATTTTTCCTCTTTTAGTTTTTAAAAAAATTATAACAATGTCACTTAAGGTTTTGTAGTCTCCGCCATTTGCATAAGAAAAAAATTGAAAAGCATCTTTTAATTATTTTCCAACTTTTTGTACCAATACGAAAAACAATAAAAAGAAGTGATATTTTTGTAATAACATAAAAAACTAAAAATAAATATAAAAATTATTTTTCACAATTGATTAGACGCCTAAAATTTTTGCAGATAGAAAGTCCCTTTGGACTTCAGTTTCCAGTAAGCAAACTTTCAGCATTTTGGGGTCTACAGCATTTATCTAAGAAGTAGCATTCTGCAAAATCTTTGGAGTCCCAACTTTTGAAAAATGCAATTTCAACCTGACCATATATTGCTTTAATACAGCATTTTGCAAAAAACCAAACAGCATTCTAGCCTTGATCTTTTGTTTGTAGAGCCTAAATGCAAAATCAAATAAGCAGGTAATTGCACAATTTTAAAATATTTCTAGAAACATTTCAAAGCATTATACTTAAATTAGTGGGAAAATAGATGGCATATGAATTAATAAATAAAATTATGTTTAACAATCACTGAAATCTCTACGAATGTATTCCCACAAAGACAGCTGAATTTTTAATTTTTTAAGGAAAGGAAAAGAAAATAAGAAGAAAATCTTTTTTTCATTTATCTTCTCGTGCTACTAAGAAAGAAGTTTTGCTGAAATATATGTTTGGAATCCTGTTTATCTATTATTTGAATATTTAACAAATTTTTAACAATTTGGAATGTGGAATATGCATTTGTGCGTAGCTTAAATGGTTGTGCCACTCATAGCAAGTCACAGAAAGATCCACTCATCGCAAGTCACATTGCAAGTCACTGAAAGATTTAGCTGATCTACTACACGTGTTGGAATTGGTGTATTCCCAAGAGAGAGGTGAATTGAATATTTAAAAATTTATGTTTAGGTTAAATCAGATACCAACAATATTACGCAACTTAGGGTCTGTTTATGTAATCCCAATCAGACTGGTAATTAACTGGGCAAATATTTTAACAATTAAAGCAAACTCAATATTTCCCAAACATTCACAGAAATTGAAATATAAACAAATAAATGCGAAAAATTAAATAGTGCGGAGAAAGAGAATGACACAGGATATGTTATCGAAATTCGACCAATATTACCTACGTCTTCGTCTCAAGCTCACAAACAAGAGGATTCCACTAAATTGCTCACTTGCGGGTAAAGTGACACCGTTTACAACACCTTACCAGAATGGTACACCTAATTCTCCTAACCGAGTCTAAACCAGTTCGGTGCTCTCCTAACCGGGTTTGAGCAAGTCCGAGACTATTCACAAGGCTAGTCTCCCTCTTCCGACAACCTATCGGGAATACAAGAGATAATCAAATGAAATATTTTTTATATAACCAAAAAGTTTCTCAAAAGCAGATGTGTACAATAATATGCTCAAAAATACACTTAAGTATGATAAGGAATTAATGCTCAAGTGAGATTAGGTTAATCAATATATCAACTCACAACAATATGTATATCAATATGTATACGTGTGAGTGAGTACGATCTTTGATTATAGAAAGTATATTCACAATGTAAGCAATCAAAGAATCTAAATAACCTTAATCAAATACCTCACTGATATACTTAAAAAAATGAAGCACAAAAGAGGTTATAAATTAAGTTTGCAGAAGATTTATCAAGGATAAATGCAAACTTTAAGTTCTTGCAATTTGTATGCAAGAAACTCACGAGTTAAAATTATTTTCTCAAACAATGCTAATCAATCAATAACAATATGAGAAAAATTTCCATGCAAACTCTCAATGAAGAATTTTCAAATGAGTATAAAAATTTGAGAGTATATAGAGATTTGTGTAGGAAAATACTTGCAACAATAAAACTCAAAACTCTCCTTCAACTTGCAATTAATTTGCAAGTGAGAAGTATAAGCAAATAAATCTCTCCACTCTTAAAAAGATTTTAGCAAGTAATATAAGAGAGTGAAAAATTTTGCTTGAAAATATGTAGTATGGGCAAATGAGAGTATAAAAATTTAAGAGAATTTTTCCTTAATCAATTTGCTAATCTTATTGCTAATCAGAACAAATGAGGGGTATATATAAAATACCTTCAAAAAATAGTCGTTGGGGACTCATTTGGTATTTTTGAAAATGTTTAATTAAGTTTTAACCTCAGTTATTGCGGTTATTTTAAGTGAACTTAAGAGATTCGGTCGACCACTTTAGTAAGTTCGGTCGACCGTGCCAATTTTAAATTGTAGGTATGGTCGACTGTCTCAAGGCGATTTTGAACCCTTCATGGGTTCAGTCGACAAAGACAAAGGTTTGGTTTGCTGAACTTTGAATTTCAATCGACCGATCTCATTTTGAACTACAAGTTCGATCAGCCGGGGAAGGTGAAAAAAGGTACTTTTGAAGTTCGGTCGATTGAGGAAGCTCAGTTAAAAAATGGGTCGATCGACCGAGCTAAGTCAAATATTTGACTTCTACTTATTCGGTCGACTGAAACGTTTATAGCACGGACCAATCAATCAATCGAGACTTAGTCAAACGTTGACTTTCTGGCCTACGATATGCTTGACTAAACTTTTAATTTAAGCCTAAAAATTTGCCGTCAGTCGACCAAGTCTTTGTTAAATCCATTTTGACCCTTGAACTTTTTCAACCCTGTGTGAGTAAGTTGTGACATTTTATCTAAGGGTATTGGTTCCTATGAGTCAATCTATGATCCATTGAGCATTAGAACCCAATCATGCATGCAAATGCATTATTACAAACCATATTAATATTACAGATCCAAATAAACTGAATGCAATTACAATTTGAAAGATTTGTCTTCATTCCTTTTGCACTTCATATAGCCATGTCATGCATCAAGTGATGTTGAATTTTAGCTCCTCATGACTTCTGTGTTATCCTTACCATCCGTGCATGTAAAGTGATAATCCTACTCACATTCTCAATGCACAGGTAAGATACTTTGTATTTGTCATAATCAAAATGAGATAAGACTCAAAATGTCAACAATCATAAATAGCAGAGAGTTCATAGCTACCTCTTACTAAAATGTCCATAGGAGAAGGGGAAAAGCATGTGAGGGGCAGCAGAGGCTTCAACAAATCATTCACAGCGTCCATTTCAGCATATCATCTTCTATTTCCGTGTGTGTATATGCATCAAAGAATATTGGCTAGATGGCGATGGAAGGGGGTGAAATGGGCAATTTTAAAAAAATGTGCTAAGTAAACAATCAAATGCACTGAAGAAAATACTAACGATGGGAGCAAGTAAAGAGGCGATAATAATAAAAAGAAGGGAGAACGTGACAAACTCAATTTTGTAATAGCTCAATCACATCTTGGCCCACGCCCACTGTACAAAGATTTCATTTTTACACTATTGAAATCAACAATTGAAAGTGTGCCAGTGCATATGACATTTTAACAATATGCAACAATACCAGGTTCTTAAACCCACAATTATTGAAAGCAACTCATAAAGAAAATTGGAAAGAAAAGAGAACACTCAAATAGTCACTCTCAATACAAAAGTCTGATATCTATAAGAGAACAAGTTGACATAAATAACATGGGCTTGGAAAGACATTTCTCATGTAATGAGGGCTATCTCACAGTTCAGCACACGTTTCTTACAGTTCAGCATCGGCACCCTCTTGTTACCCACCTGCACAATCAAACTCAAGGCCCCTCTTACATTCCATGACTAATACTAGCTGTTTGAGCCTCGAAGAATTTTGCCGCTGAGAAGCTTCATTCTTTCCAAGATGTGGTCCAACAATTAGTCCTTTCTTTTGATAAAGCTATATTTAAATCAACAAAGGCAAGCTTAATGCGTTCCTGCCATGCAGTTCAACAATCTTCCAAGACAGTTAAATCAACATAAATTCAAACCAATAGTTTGTCTAATTAATTTTTTACATAAATTATGAAAGAAAACATACTAAAGTGATCCTCAAACACTATTGGATGTGAGAAAAACACAACAAATTTTTATGTTCGGTTGACAGAATTACCAAATATAACCTTAAAGGTCGAACAAGGCCTTTAAATAACTAAGATGAGAGCAAATCAACAGTGAGAAATGCCATGCATAAAGCGTTTGCTCGAATTTAACCAAGCAACGAACTGCAGCACAATAAGATAGCTCAACAAAAAGACATCCAGAAATGTTTAAAAACTAGGATTTAATTCAAAGTCACCAGAATTTAGCCAGAGATAATATTATCCAAATTTTGTTATCATCAAAATCTACCCTTGGGACTACAGAGAGAAAGGGATAGATTATCAATTTATTCTTTTAATAACTGATTCAATTGGTCTCTTCAATTCATTTAAAATGGTTTTCTTAAGGTGCTTTTTTTCTTCAATTCATCTTCAGGTGCTTGTTGCTGAGGCATAATTTTTCTACAAGGTACTTGTATACTATATATCAATTTTCCCACTGCTTCATCCCGTGCATTTATTTATTTCTTTTTTAAATCTCAATATTTTACATTTTTTGTGTTCTCATCTTCATCAATGCAAACATGGGTTTCAATAGGTTGATTTGGGTTCAGTTCCAACAAAATCAGAATTAAAACCTAAGTAGAACATTAGTTTCGGTCCTTGTCAGTCAAGGGTGTAGGTATTGCAGTAATGGACCTGTACTGTTACCCATTAAGTAACTTATAAATATATATGAACTTGGACAAATATGGTAATTATATTATATTATTATCTCCAAATGGAAACTATATTCAATGGTATACAACATAGTATTCAACAAATAAATTTCTTATTATGAGATGGACCCTCTAAAGTTACTTTGCTCAGAGTTCATTACGTTTGAATCATTTTCAAACAGCCCCTATAGTGCCACGCCATCAATGTATTTTTTAGAAAGATAATGTGAAAAGAGAGAAAGAGTTTCAAATTCGCGGAACTCTGTGAAAGAGTAACTTATAGGATCTTGAATTTGACTTTGGCCTATTCTGGAGGTGGCCTATGATAAGCAATTGCTTCATTTGAACTTTGAGGACTGGCGTGATATTGCCCATAAAATGCATAAATACCAATTGCTATAATGCTGAGGATGGCAAATCTCACCCATGCTTCATGGTGTAACTGCACAAAGAACACATTGGTCATCAGCTTTGAAGTATTGATTCTGTTATTGAAATTCCCAAATCAGTTTCTTTTTGGAATCAACTATTGGTTTTCTTCCAGGACAGAAATATGCTGAAATTGTACAACCAAACCTGAGCAAACAAGAAGATATTGAAGAAGATGCAAAGGGCTGGCACAATGGGAACCCCTGGGCAAGAAAACCCTGGTGCATCTGCATAGGACTGACAAAATGAAACAGAAAATGGATAAAAAAAGGAAAAGATATTAGAATGGATTATTATAATAAATATAACTTAGGCATGAACCATTCGTGAAACAAGATGAACTACACAGTATGAGTAAGACATGCTCAAAAGCATTGTAGGACTTTGCAGATTCCACCCCAAAACCTGCACACCCAGACCATCCTAAATAATACAGGTTTGGGATGCCTTATTAATGGTTCAAAAAGATTTTTGGGGTCAAACCACTGATATAAATGGATTGTGTGGGCTTAACACCTTAACCTGTTAACTTTCTAACTAGAATTTAACCAGATATCATTAACTGCTTATGGATCATCAAATTCTTATTACTTTAAATATTTAAATATGACCAACTAAAAGTGCAAAATTCAAAAATCTCTAGTCTTGCCCTAGACTTAAAAAAATTAGGGCAAAAGACGCTAACTTCTCTTGAGGTTTGGCAAAAAGACACTAACTTTCCTCGAGGTTCAAAAATTTCAGGGACCTTTAAGATTTTAAGAATTCCACAAACCTCTCCTGAGGTTTGCCATAAAGAAAACCTCCCAACATTTCACAAAAAGGACAAGCGTTTTGAGGGGTATAAGTGTCCCAAGAATCAAAAGTCAAGGGAGGCCTGTGAGATTATTGAAATCTTAGGGGAGGTCCCTAGGTTTTTTGAAACCACAGGAGAGGTCAACGTCTTTTTTCTAAACCTCAGGAAAGGTCAGCATCTTTTGTCCAAAAATTTAACAGCCCTGAATATTCTGCTCTCCCAGATGAGTGAGAGCATTACCCAGATGGAGCTGGCAATGTAGCTCAGCTCCTGAAAAAAGAATATGCCCCTTCGCATGCAACCCCCTCCCCCCAGTCCAAACAACAAGAACAATCTGACAAGTACTGACAATTCATCTTCCCTCTTGAATTAACATCCTTACTCCCAATTCAAATGGGTCAAAAGTGCACAAATTGACTATACTTCTAAAACTAAGTAAATCACCATCCTGAGATTCTAGACCTGATGTACTTGTGCTGCTTGTGTATCTTATTTTCTACATTGTCCAAATGATGTTCCTTGTGTCAAAAATTTCTTTATCAGTTTCATCGGGCAAATTAGGAGAACAAAATAAATAGTAAAAACAACCACAAGGCAATAATTTAATTCTTTAGTCGACTTAGATATACTTGATCGCCTAATACAGATAGGGATCTGGTGATCTGACATATGATGGAAGCATAGGGTGTTTAAGGTATTAACAGAGCAATTTTTAATTCTGTCCTAGATTGCTTCTAGGGTTTCATGGGAACAGGGATAGAAGGAAAACTGTTATTTTTAGTAATAAAAAATGGTGTGTAAGCCAGCAGCCTCACAAAATTATTTATAGACCTCAAAATCCTAAAACCAAGTCTACAATTACAAAAAGTGAGGCCTAAATTGAATTCTAACATATATAGTGACCTACTATGACTTACTTGAGGCTATTAAAATAATTAAAATACCTAAAAATCATCACATCAAATCTCTATAATAAATTATTACAAAATTAAATAAAATCAATGAAACAAGATATGAATTTGATTTGTCTCAATATTGTGTCGTACATCAGACCCTTCCATTTGGAATATTTGACAAACCTTGATTTTCTTTCCATTTTGTTTTCCAATATATGCACATCCCAACTATTCTTCCAATCAATATCTATCAATTAGTCCCTGATAGCCTTTCTAATAGCCTAATAGGGCCTCCTCACCTGCATCAAATCATTAGTAGAAAGCCTATGAAGAGGCAGAGTCCACATGAAAGCTCGGATCTTGAAAGGAAGCTTAGCTTTCCAAATAAAATTGTCGAAGCAAAAGAAGAAGAGTTCAAGGTTTTCAACAACTGAGACAAAAAATATTTCATGGCAAAGAACCAAGAGCATTCCTGATCCAAATCCTTGAATAATTCCTCACTTGAAGAGCAAAAGAGTCCAACACTCTAAAACAATGATAAGTTCATCCTGTCTCTCATTCAAATTTCTGAAAAGTGAAAATTCCAAGAATAAGAGCCCCTTCTAAAGAGCAAATGCATAATTTGAGGCATTATCAATGGAAGAGAGTCTGAAAAGATGAGGGACGAAAGACTCCAATGAAACCTTACCCACCCAATTGTCCTCCCAAACCGAAATGAAACTCCTGCTTTCAACTCGAAATAGATAAGAGGTTTAAGAGAGAAGAAATGAGCAACCTATGAAATAAACTTCCAAGGGCTTTCATGAGAAGCATTACCACCTCTAGTATCCCAACCATTCTGATAGAAACCATACTAGCTTCTAATAACTAGGAGTCAACTTCCAACTCGATAACCATTTCCTGGACAAAGAAGTATTTTTAGACACCACATTCTTGAAGCCCAAATCCCTTTGAGACTTATGTCTTATATAACCTTATCCTAACTATGCAGATAATCCCTCTTCTCCTCCCTATACCTGACTGCAAAAAATTTATTATGAGCCTCTGTAGGGTAGAAGCCACACTTGCTGGAACTCTAAACGAGAGAAAATAAATGTGAATATTAGAAAGAGCTGCATTGATGAGAGTAATGCAACCTCCTATGAATAAATAAGCCCTGTTCCAACCCTCCAACCTACTTCCCACTCTCTCCGCCACTGGATCCCAAAAGGTAGAGGAACTTGCCTTGCCTCCAAGTAGTAGATCCAAATAAGTCAAAAGGCCAGCCTAAAATGGTGCAACAACGGAAAAGCACTCTAACTCGCCCCTCCCTATACTAATATCCGCCACCCAACTCTGAGGTTTGTTGATGTTTAATCCTGAAATTTTCAACCATTCAATTGTTGAGTATTCTAAAAGATCTTGAAGTATGTAGGCTATTGGCTAATCTCCATGCGTAATCTTAACTGAATCCTCCATCAGTTTCTCAATAGTCATCTTATCTTGAATTTACAATTTCTTCGATCACTTGCAAAATAACTTCTTTAGGAGAATCATTAAGATGATGATTTTCAACATTCAACTGTGGAGAAACATGTTAATGTTGAAAAGCTTCAAGTTTTGCACATTGAATCTTTGTTTGAGATTCACTCCATATCCTTGTTTGAATTATCATCAATCACACCCTTTTGCCATGTAGGCCAAGGTTCTAGCTTGGCCTGTCCTATTAAATGTCCCTCAACACCCATGCAAGCATGTTGTGCACAGTGAGTTTCTTAGGTGTTCATTAAGGCTGATTGTGAGCATTTCTATTGTAGTCTGCATTATTTGCTCATTTTGCTGCACATACTTTCTGAACTTGGCTCTTGTAAGAGATTCACTACTTATAGAGTTGCCGCTTGCTCCTCCATTGTTTGCCATGTGAGCCTACTATGATACCAAGTTACCAACTGATATGAAGCATAAGATTTTTTTAAGGTATTAATGCCAAAGCAATTAATCTTTTCCTGCAAACAGGGATAGAAGGAAAACTAATCTTTTTAATAATAAAAAATTACGTATATGGCTAGTGGCCTTACAAGGCTATTTATAGCCCTGAAAGTCAAAATCCTAAAATTAAGCCTACAATTACGACTAAAATTAAGTCTAAATTAATCCTAACATATATAGGAACCTACCAACGTTTACTTTTGGCTATTAAACATTTAAATAGCTAAAGATCATCAAATAAAATCCCTACAATTAATGGCTCGAAAATTGAATAGAAACAGTGAGGAACAAGATATGAGTTTCATTTGTCCATATATTGTCCTATATATAACCGCTCTCATGGCATGAGAACCTTATGGTCAAAAGCTCAATAGACAGACGCAGTTTTCAACCACATCAAGACTCGATCTATACAGGAGGTTTAGTTATGTTTTCATAATTCATATTGGAAAAGTTGCAAATATTCCATGTCTATGCGTAGTAAAAACACAGAACCTTTTAGACTCAAAAATTATCCCATCATAGCATTTAAAACTGTGTGAAGGCAATTTCCAACATATAAAAATAAAAACACCCTTCATATGCAATAAAATAGTACTCACTTGGCGGCAATAAAGAGCAATGGAAACAACTATTGCTGTAACTACAGCAACAATTATAAAAATAAATGATGCATTGAAACGATAGACGAGTCCACTAGCAAAACCACTACAGGCAATTATGATGAGGCAAATGACTCCTTCCTGCCAAGCTGAAATCCAACTTGTAGAAGCTTGACCCGTTGTTTTATCTGTCCAGCGAAGGGTTACTACACATGCTGCGACAACAGAATAGCCTGTCTGAAACAAATCAAAATATTAGCTTGAAGTGTATCTAAATTAGTGGGATTTTTCGCCAAAATGCTCAACCATATAAATGGTTCTAATGGTTCTTGGTACAAGACCACTTTGCCTAAAAGCTTAAGAAGATAGGTTATTGGCCGACAATGCATATCAAGCTATACAACCCTCTCCCCCCAAATGTGCAACCCAGTCTCACACGCAAAGAGGCAAACAGATCAAGCCTAAACAGATGTGAAATCCAAACAAAACAAAGTGAACTTTAACAGACATAACAGGAAAAAGCACAAATAACAGTGCTTTAACCCAGGACCCTCCTGGAACCTGAGAGCTCCAATACCATGTTAATGACTTCGCCTCAAAGCTTAGATGGTGCATCAACCATGTATATCAACTATCAAGCTATCCAACACTTCTAAAGGCATGAATGCTCTGCAAATAGTTTCCTACAGTCACTGCAATCAGTATTGCAGATTCAAAGCATGTTCTGTATCACACTTTGGGCAATTGTGTGTTTGGCTGCATCTGGGGGCAGCCTTAGCAAAAGATCAATATTTTGCCTTAAAAGCCTGGTGAGCAGCAACAGAGGATCACAACACTTGAAAGATGATAACAATAACATTTCAAATTGGCCCCACTGTTGCAGTCCACTTGCTATGCTTTTAACAGAGATTGGATCAAAAAGAACTACTGAATTTTACTGGAGTCATTCCCATACCCGAAAAATGAAACTAAATAACAACCTCAGCATTTTATGGTTTACCCATAAACTTTATAAATACCTCAAAATATTATGGTTTAGACATATCGTACCAGTGATCCAACTGAAAGAATGTGTGAGAGCACATGCACATTAAATAGCCCAGCCAAAATGCCAGCAATGATACCGACCCAGACCTGAGAATGGACTGGAGTATGACGCTCTGGGTGTACTTTAGCAAATATAGAAGGCAATAGGCCATCCCTTCCAATCCCCAGATATAATCGAGACTGCTCATAAGAAACATCCCAAACTTACATTAGCATATATAATGAGATGATGGAATATCATTACTGCAAGAAGCCTAAAGTGAATCACCTGAACATAAAGACCAACCAGAAGGGTTGTAGTAAGACCAGCAACAGCACCTATGCTGATTAAAATGGAAACATATTTCAAACCTTTGGATTTAAAAGCTTCAGCCAGAGGAGCATCTTCCCCAAGGAACTTGTAAGGTACCATTCCAGTTATAACCAAGCAGACACCAACATATAATACAACACAAGCAAGAAGGCTTCCCATGATGCCTATTGGTAAATCACGCTGATATATCAAGTTCAAAAAGATAAATGTCAAAGAATCTACTATATGACAGAACATAACAAAATTTATTATTTTGTTACGGAGTACCATCAAGGTAATAGCTTGGTCTCAATGTGACAAACCTGAGGTCTTTTAGATTCTTCAGCTGAATTTGCAACTGCATCAAATCCGACATATGCAAAAAACACTACAGTTGCTCCAGTCAATACTGATTTAAAACCATTTGGAGCAAAAGGAGACCAATTTGAAATATCTACTTCAAAAGCGCCAACAAGAATGACAAAAATAACAATGATTACCTGCAACAAATATTGCTTATAAGTTCAGTAAGAAAAAAATGTTCTCTATTTTCATTTTAAACCCTTGCTTTTGAATTAACGTGCGTAAATAGAGGAATAGGTAGCATAATGATTGAAGCAGTATTATTTGGTTTTGATGTTTTGAGTTGATGCTTTTCAACCCCTTCCTAGATTTCTTAGGCAAGAAGAGTTGGCCACTTACTGAAAACAACGGGCCATGATGCGTTTTATGCATTAAACTACCGGTTCACCCCAAATTAAGTCGTTTGGAATGAGCCAACAATGTGCGCTAGACTAACACTGCTAGAAAAAATAAATGTTAAAACTCCCACTTGGGACCTAAGGCTCGGGCTATTAGAGAATAAGCCAACAATGTAGTCAGACGCATTGTAGGTGGAGGGGTATACAAGCAGAACTATAAATGCGGTTTCAACCTCATTGCCATCACAAGACAAGCTTGTTCAGGGCGTTATGCTTTCCTGTGACTGCTTGTCTCGTGTGTTTGGGATGGGTTTCCATCATGTAAATACTAGTGTAAAGTTATTTTTCAGAAATAGTTTTTCCCTAGGCTAAAAAGGGGAGTATGACTCCTTGGTCATGTTGATGTTTCCTAGTGCTAGAGTGAGAATTGCATAGAAAGCTCTTTAGGGGAGGGTGAGTGCTCATCAACTTGTAAAACTCACTAGCTATTGTAAACGTGTTTAACCTACTTGCCCCCCTTGCTAGACACACATTGATAACAAAGGTGCTAATTAATTAATTACGTTGCTTCAATGTTTACTACTTGCATGCCATGGGCCCATGGCTTTCATGAATTCCTTAATGCTTTCGTTTATAATTCTTTGAATAACAATGAAAGTGTTCTACTAGTGAATCATGGTAAACGCTAGGCTGGCTAGTTAAACAAGAATGCTTTAGCTAGCATTGCGCAATCCTTCATAAAGGTGTGATAAATTAGGCCCATGACACCTGGTATCAAAGCTCGGTTAATTGCTATGTGAATTCAGTTGCCTTCGTTATGGGTTTGGTAAAGCTTTGGTAAGTGACCATGTCGACCAATGCCGAGAGAATGGTGTACTAAAAGCACAGGCTAAGATGGCAAACAACAATGTGGCCGAAGAGATGGCCTGACTTACGGAATGTGTTGATGATTTGGAGGGATCACAAAGACATCAACAAAGTTCCATGGTGGAATTGTCAGAGGACTTTCACCACACTGTAGAGAATTTACAGACTCAGATAGCTTATCTAACTATGAAGATGAATATGATGGTTCTTGCTATGGAAAACTTGAGTTTAGCAAGACCAAGGTTCCAAAACCCAAGATGTATAGGGGTGCCCGTGATGCCAAGGAGTTGAACAACTTCTTGTTTGATATGGAGTAGTACTTTCGCACTTTGAGGAGACGGTATACTTGGTTGGGGACGCCAAACCATTGTGACATACCAAGTACGATGTAATTGAGAATGGACACTGTGTTATTGATTGTTGGGCAGACTTGAAGAAAAAACTCAAGGCCCAATTCTTTCCTGAGGACATTGAGTATAATGCTAAAAGAAAGCTAAGAGACCTCGAAAATATTGGGTACAGGGAATACATGAAAGAATTTTCTGCTTTGATGTTGGATATCCGGGGAATTTCGGAGAAGAACAAGTTGTTCTATTTTCTTGAGGGGTAAAACCGTGGACAAGGACTGAACTTCATTGACAAAGAGTTCCGAACTTGTCTACCGCACAAGCTACCTCAAAGCACTTTACTGATTATGTTGGTGATAATCCTGCTTCGTCCAAATAGAGTGGTGTGGGTGGAAACATCAAGAAGTCTATCAATAAAGGAAAACCCAAAAGTGAGGAAGCCGATAGTAAGGCGTCAACTTTAAAAGAAGCTTCATTGTTTAGAAGGTTTAACACAACCAATGGTAAGGGTAAAATTCCATGCTTCTTATTTCGAGACCCTCACAAAGTTGTTGAATGCCCTCATAAATCATCGCTTAATGCCTTACAAGATTCCATCGCGGAGGGAGCACTAGATGATGATGTGAGGATAAGGGAGATATCCTGAGGATGGGTGCAATGCCGCTAGTGAATGCATTGGAGAAGCAGGCGAAAGAACCGAAAGTTACATAGGCAAAAGGGTCGATGTTTGTGGACTTGAGGATAAATGGGAAGAGCACCCGTGCTATAGTAGATGCTAAGGCTACCCATAATTTTGTTTCATAGGCAGAAGCAAGGAGACTCAACTTATCCTTGAAGAAGGATTCAAGACGCATGAAAGCGATGAATTCTGTAGTTAAGCCTATCCTAGGAGTAGCCATGTAAGTCACTGTGAAGCTTGGGTAGTGGGCAGGACATGCGAATTTCACAACAGAACCATTAGATGACTTCCAAGTCATTTTCGGAATGGAATTCCTGAGGGAGACCAAGGTAGTGCCGAATTGACGATGCCTTTTGCTGGTTCCTTGTGTTTGATGGGAGATCACCCCTGCATGGTGCAAGCTGTTGCGACGAAAGGCGACGATGGGAAGTTCCTTTCAGCCATGCAATTCAAGAAGGGATTGAGAAGGGGTGAACAAACATATCTTGCCACGATGGTGGTCGATGAAGAAGTAATCCAAGAGCTGGTGCCTACGAATGTGTTGGATGAATACAAGGAGGTGATGCCGGATAAATTACCTCACAACTTGCCCCCACAACGGGGTGTGGAGCATGAGATCAAGTTGTTCCCAGGAGTGAAGCCACCTACTAAGGGGCCATATCGGATGACGCCTTCAAAGCTAGCAGAGTTGACAAAGCAACTTGATGATTTGTTGGAAGCAGGATATATTTGTCCTTCCAAAGCACCATTCATAGCCCCGGTATTATTTCAGAGGAAATATGATAGGAGCATGTGGATGCGTGTAGACTACCCCGCACTCAACAAGGTGACAATGTGCAACAAGTATATTATTCCGTTGATTGTCAATCTGTTTGATCAGCTCAATTATGCAAAGTACTTCACTAAATTTGACTTGAGGTCAAGCTACTATCAAGTGAAAGAGCTTATGGGGATGAGCCAAAAACAGCCCGTGTGAGGCAGTATGGGGCATATGAGTTCTTGGTGATGTCATTCGGGTTGAAAAATGTGCTTGCAACATTTGGTACCTTAATGAACCTGGAATTTGTGAGTACCTTAACAAGTTTGTCATGGTGTACATAGATGACATTGTTATCTACAGTTCCACTCTGAAGGAACATAAAGAGCATCTACGAAAGGTTTTGGATAGGATGAAGGAGAACAATTTGTAGGTGAAGAAAGAGAAGTGCTCTTTTGCTCAACAAAGGATAAAATTCCTTGGTTATGTGATTGAGCAAGTCATATCAGGATGGATATGGAGAAGGTAAGAGCTATTCAAGAATGGAAAATCCTAAGGACAATGAAGGACCTGCATTCATTTCTTGATCTTGCCAACTATTACAGGAAGTTCGTAGAAGGGTACCCAAGGAGAATTGCTCCTTTAATGGAACTGTTGAAGAAGGGTCGGGGCTAGAATTGGACAGAAAAGTGTCAGGAAGCCTTTGATGACCTGAATGATGTCATGATGAGAGATCTGGTACGTGCTCTTCCGGACATCATGAAACCCTTCGAGGTACACACAAATGCATCGAACTACGCCCTCGGAGGAGTCTTGTTACAGGAGGGACATCCTGTTGCGCAAAAAAGTCGTAAGCTTAGTAAAGCAGAACGGAAGTACACAACTCAAGAGAAGGAGATGCTAGCAGTAATACATTGTCTCCATGTGTAGCGACATTATCTACTTGGGTCAAGGTTTGTAATCAAAACAGATAACTCGGGTGTTAGCCACTCCTTCACACAATCAAAGTTGTCACCCAAGCAGGGCCGATGGCAAGAATTCTTGACAGAATTTGATTTCTTATGTGAGCACAAAGAGGGGTGCATGAACCAATTTGTTGATGCACTGAGCAGCAAGGCCAAGCTGGCGGCCTTACAAATGGTTACACACTCAACATTGAGTACCGTCACCACAACGATGCGGGAGTGCATCAAGGAGAATTTAGCCAAAGATCCAGTTTTGCAGAACCTTATGAAGCTGACAGAAGAGGGCAAAGTACATCAGTTCTGGATGGAAGACAAATTGCTGATGACCCTTGGTAGTTGGCTCTTTGCGCCACAAGCTCCAGATTTGAGGAAGACACTGCTAAAAGAGTGTCATGATACCATGTGGGTCGGACATCTAAGATGACAGCGCACTTTAGCATTACTGAAGCAGAGGTATTATTGGCCACACATGTATAATGATGTGGTTGATTATACCCGGACTTGTATTATTTGCCAACAAGATAAAGTGGAGCTAAAGAAGATTGTCGAGCTGCTGGAGCCTCTACTAGTACCATCCCGACCATGAAAAAGTGTCACATTAGACTTCATCACTAACCTACTCAGAGTGGGAGATGTCGGGTCTATCCTTGTGGTTATAGGCAGGTTTTCAAAGTACAATACCTTTATACCAACACTGAAGTACTGTTCGGAAGAGGAAACGACACAACTATTCTTCAAGCATATCGTGAAGTTTTGGGATGTTCCCCAAGATATCATTAGTGATTGAGACTCAAGATTCACCGGTGACTTCTGGACAGATCTCTTCAGAATTCTAAGGTCACAGCTTGACATCTCTTTGAGCTATCATCCACAGACAAATGGACAAACAAAAAGATTCAATAGGCTACTATTGGAGTACTTGCGCCATTTCGTCAACGCCAATCAGAATAATTGGGTGGAGCTACGTGATGTGGCACAGTTATGTTTCAACGCCCAAAGAACTCAACAACTAAGAAGAGTTTTGAGCTTGTCACAGGCCAGCAACTGTAGTTACCTCACACAGTGGACGAGCCGTATAGAGGAAAAAGTCCTAGAACGTACATCTTCACCAAAGAATGGAGATAGAATGCAGAGATTGCCCGAGCCTACCTGGAGAAGGCTTCAAAGTGGATGAAGAAGTGGGCATATCAAGGGAGAAGACTACAACACTTCAACGTAGGTGACTTGGTGCTTGTTAAGCTCAATCTTGAATAAATCAAGTCACTACGAGGACGAGGCAAGAGACTACTTTGTAAATATGAAGGACCAGTCCCCATCTTGGCCAAAGTCAGGAAGGCCTCTTACAACATTAACCCTCTAGCTTGGATGAAAGTGCATTCTGTGTTCCACGTCAATTGCCTCAAGCCGTTCAACACTGATACTAAATATCCAAGTAGAATTCAGTCAACCAAAGTAGAAGTGAAGGCAATGCAACTAGACAGATGAGAAGTTGAATACATCCTTGCAGAAAGAGAGTAAACATCCTCAAGGGAGAAGCGGTAGGAGCTCTTCGTGAAGTGGAAAGACTTGGCGACGAAGAAATCAACTGGATTTCTGAGGAAGACATGCAACCATTCGTGGACAAAGTTGAAGAGTACCTAGCATCAAAATCTACAAGGACGTCAACCACACAAATGGGGGAGCATCACGAGCCAAGCTTGTTCAGGGCATCATGCTTCCCCATAACTGCTTGTCTTGTGTGTTTAGGTTGGGTTTCCATCATGTAAATACTAATGTAAGGTTATTTTTCATAGATAGTTTTTCCTTAGGCTAAAAAGGGGAGTATGACTCCTCCGTCATGTTGATGTTTCCTAGTGCTATAGTGAGAATTGCATAGAAATCTCTTTAGGAGAGGGTGAATATTCATCAACTTGTAAAACTCAGTAACTATTGTAAACATGTTTAGCCTACTTGCCTCCCTTGGTAGACACACATTGTTAATGAAGGTGTTGATTAATGAATTATTTTGCTTTAATATTTACTGCTTGCGTGTCATTGCTTTAATGAATTGCATAATGCTTCTGCTTATACTTCTTTGAATGACAATGAAACTATTCTATTACTGAATCGTGGTAAAAAAAAGGCTAGCTAGTTAAACAAGTGCTTTAGCTAGCGCCACATGGTTCTTCACAAAGGTGTGAAAAATTGGCCCATGACACCCCTATATGTCACTAATTATCTATTGTTATTTGTTTGTCTACCATTCTACATACAATTGAACAACACACTATCATCACTCATGGGGTGGGGTGGGAAAGGATTCTTAGCCTCTACATCATTGGCCCAATCCTTACAACAACTTAAGCCTTTGAGGCCAAGCGCAATTGTTTAAGATTAAGCATTGAGATGCTGACCATATGGGACTGTAAGGAGTATGTTATGAAGACAATAATGCTTGATATAATATTATTACATGTACTTAATGAATAAATTAACATAAGATCTATGACAAGCAACAAGTCTCCAAGAGAAAACAGTCCCAAATATTAACTTAGAGGACTGAAGGTTCAAAATTTATTTGGAGTATGCAAATGCAAGTTGAATTTATGCAGATATGGTACAGAAAACCTGTTTTAAAATCTCAACAGACAAATAAAAAAGGAAAAGGTCATATATAATATAACAATAAGAATGGGTATGTTTTTATTATATAGAGCAGTGGCTAGTTGGCCAAGATCGATTTCTCTTTAGTGATGAGTGGGAGGACAAGTTTCCTAATTTGATGTGTGGCTGGAGACTAGAACTGTGAAGTGGGGGCCTCCTCTCTTCAGTTTGAGAATATGTGGATGGACCACCATGGATTTTGTCATTTGGTCAATGAGAATTAGAGTAGATGTGATGTTGTACATTAGGATGGTTTTAGGCTTATGAAGAAGCTTAAAGGGATTAAAGAGGAGTTAAAGAAGTGGAATTTGGAGTATTTGGAGATCACAGAGTGAAGAAAGTGAGTATTTTGAGTGAGTTGAGCGTTCTAGATAGGAAAGAGAATGAGGGGCTTTAGTAAGCAAGTTGGTTTGAAGAATGAGTTGGTTTGAAGGAGGTTAGGATTTGGAGGCACAAGACTAAGCTCAAGTGGGTTAGGGAGGGGTTTGTAATTTTAAATTTTTTAGGTGGTGAATGAGAAAATGAGGCATGACTATATAAGAGAAATGAAGTTGAGAAGTAGGGAGATTGTGAGTGATATTCAGTTGATAGAGCAAGAGGTGACTAGTTTTTCAAAAATCTATGTCTTAAGGAGGATTTACAAAAGTCAATGATTGAGGGACCATATTAGAGTCCTAGTTGGAGACTCAGGTGTCTTGTTTGGAGAAGCCTTTTAAGATTAAGAAGGTTAGGGTGGTGGAGTTTAGCTTAGAGAGGGATAAGGCTCCTGGGCTGGATGGTTTCAACTTTCAATATAGCTTCTTTCCAAGAGTGTTGGATGTAGTGAGGGAGGATTTAATGAGGGTGTTTTACCAAATTTACAAGTTTCATGATCATGGAAAGGTAGGGGATGAGTATTAATTCTACTTCTATCACCTCAGTACCTAAGAAAAGTAGGTCAACTAAGGTGTTGGATTTGGCCTATTAGTACAGTATCTAGTGTGTGTAAGATCATTGATAAGGTAGTTGCTAATAGATTAGGTGTCGTACTTAATGAGACTATTTCTTTTGCTCTAAGTGCTTTTTCTAGGGGGTGAGGGAGAGGTTCAAATTACATTTTGAGAAAGCTTATGATAGAATCAGTGGCAGCTCTTGGATAGGGTTCTTGCAAGGAAAGGGTTTGGTGATAGTTGGAGGATTTGGATTAGGGTTGCCTACGTAATGCTTCATTCTGAGTCATAATAAATAAGCAGCCTAAAAAGCGGCTCAGATCATTTAAGGGCTCATGTTTTTATTTGTCCTTGTGGTGGATGCATGGAGTAGGATGATAGATAGGGCTGTGGATAGCGGGGTTGTGAGGGGTATTAAGGTGGGTAGGGAGGAGGTGATTGTTTCCATTTGCAGATTGCTGATGACACCATCATTTTTTGAGATGATCATATTGACTCTTTTGTAAATATCCTCACTATATTGCAGATTTTATTAGAGGGTCTTTGGTCTTAGAATTAATTTGGGGAAGATTGGGGTTGGGGGCCAGGGACTATTAGTCTTAGCTCTAAAGGGATTTTGAAAATAACCTCCCTTACTAGGTTTGGGTTTTAGAGTGAACTCGACCTATTTAAGAATCCAGCTAGGAGGAGAAGCCCTGTTCTTTAGCTTTTTTGGGGGTCTGGTGGTAATAAAGGTAGGTACGTGGTTGGATGGGTGGAAAGGTGCTTTGTTCTCCTTATGAGGTAGAATTACTCTTATAGAGGCCATCATTTAGTTAAGTGGGAGGTGGTGTGTAGGTCAAAAGAGCAGGGGTTGGGTCTTGGTCATTTGGTGTCTAAAAACATTACCCTTTTAGCTAAATGTTTGTGGTGTTTTGCCATGGAGGTAATTCCCTGTGGCACAAAGTTATGAAGAGTAAATTTGGCTTGCAACAGAATATGTAGGATGCAAATATGGGTTTTAGAAGTTCCTCATGGAATCCTTGGAGATTCATCTCCCTCTTTCTTCCTCTTATTAAGTTTCTTCTGGTTGGAGGCAATATTATTTGAATTTTGGAAGATGTTTGTGTTGAGGGAAGTTGCATTGACTTGTTCAGACGAAAAAAAAAAAAAAAAAAGCAGGATACAAGTAATATAACCAAAAAGATTTATTGGTTGATGCGTGTAGAGAACTGCCCTCAAGGTACTTTTCACCCCTCCAAGTAATACAACAACCCTTCTATATGGCGTCCAGTTGCTAGTTGGGAATGAGGAACAACACCAACTTGGTTAACCCAGAGGGAAAAGGCTATTAACAGCAAGGTAGTAAAGCTAATAAATCAAGGATTAAATGCTTAAAACCGTTAATGGAAGAAGTTAAAAGGCTAAGGGCAAAACAGTAAAAGTGAGCTGAAATAAGGCCCATATTGTGGGGGCGCGGGGGGGAGGGGGAGGGTGGAGGTGTCCCCCTATGGCCAACATATGCATGCCTCATATCCAATTAAACATTTGTGGATCACAATTCTCCCTAAATGAATGGGCCAAGTCCCATCTTGTGTCTCTGTGTGTGTGTGTTGTTTACCAAGCCCAAAAAGTGCTCCCACATTAAGAAGCTTCAAAACTTCCTAAAGAACCAATGTGGGACAAATTACCAAACAACAAGAAAAGAAAGAAGCATTAAGGCTCTTGAATAACTCCAATCTAAAAACCAATAGTTCCTTCGCTCATCTCTATCGTCTTTCTTCTCGACATGATGATGTGATTTTGTCTTTTCTTATTCTTGAGAGGAATTCCCTTTTCTTAATATTTTCATTCTAGAAGGGTCATTGAATGTAGAGAGTTGGAGGATCTTTCTTCTTTGCTTATTGTGTTGGAGGATTGCTATATCTCCAATACAAGTGATGTTAGAATCTGGAATTTGGATTTTTCAGAGGATTATTCATGTAATATTTCTTCTCTCATTTAGTTATGGCTTATGTGTTTTTTCCTCTTTTTTGAGGCATATGGGATGCTAAAGTTCCTTCTAAGATAAAGCTAGTGGCCCTTAATAGAATTAACACCAACAATCTACTGCAAAGCAGGAGGCCTTCTAAAGCTTTGTTGGCAGATATGTCTCATGTGCGGAAACAGCTCTGGGGATGCATCTCCATTGTTTTTACACTGCTCATCTGCATGAGGATTGCGAAACATACCATTTAGTGTTCTTGGTGAATTTTGGGTTTGCTTGAAATCAATGGAGGAGCCTTTTGAGTATTTTTTTTTATCGTTTTAGCAAGGGTAAGGATGTTGGGAAGATGTGGCAGCGTGCTATCTGTGCTGTTCTATGGGGAATTTGGTTGGAAAGTGTAGAAATCCCGAGTATCTTGGAGTGATTTAGGGGATATTTATGTAGAGAATTGTCCATTATTAAGAGAGATTATTTTAGGAGATTGTTTCCATACTTAGCATACCCAATTGTATTATAAGTATCATGTATTGGCTTGTACAAATCATTCAATTTCAACAAATACAGAATACCTATTCTGATTTCATGGTATTGGAGCTAGGGTTTCTATAATCCTAGTTAACGATGGCAGAAGGAGCCGTCAACAGTAGAGGGTCAAACACCTCTGAAGCTCTCGATGGAGAGACTGAAGCCACCTCCACCTTGAGTTTGAATGGGCTAGATAGCTTGTCCTTCCCACTCTCAGTGGAGAGACTAAATGGAAAGAAGTTCTGTGAATGGGCTTAGTCAATCAAACTCGTGATTGACGACAAAGGAAAGTTAGGCTACCTTACCGGCGAGAGGAAGAAGCCCACCTCAACCGACGCTGCAGCTCTGCAGAAGTGGAAGTCCAAGAACTCCATGGTGACTACGTGGCTGGTGAACTCCATGAAACCTTCAATCGGCAAGACCTATCTGTTCCTACCGACGGCAAAGGATGTTTGGGATGCTGTCCGAGAGACATACTCAGATGTTGAACGCTACTCCCAAATCCTTGAGATCAAAACTCGGTTATGGCATATGCGGCAAGGAGAAAGAGACGTCACCGACTACTATATGGAGATAACAAATCTTTGGCAAAAACTGGACCTGAGCATTGAGGAAGAATGGGAATGCCCTGGAGACAATGCCCGAAACAAGAAAAGGCTCGAGAATGAACGAGTCTTCAATTTTTTGGTCGGTCTCAACTGAGACTTGGACGAAGTGCGAGGGAGGATTCTCAACCGATGTCCTCTGCCTTCGACTCGGGAAGTCTTCTCTGAGGTGAGGCGAGAGGAGAACCGTCACAAGGTGATGTTGAAAGAGCCAATTGGAAACAATGGGCCCAAAATGCCTACCCTCATTTCAAGAACTCCTGCTAGGACAAACCAAAAAACGCAAAAAGGAAGACCCTGGTGTGAGCACTGTCACAAGTCGGGCCACTCAAAAGATAATTGCTGGGAAATACATAGGAAGTCTGCAGATTGGAAGCCAAGACAGAATAAAAAAAATCGTGGCTACCAAGCTACTATTGATAACCTAGCCGAGAAACCACAAAGTGAGAAAAATAACAATTCCACTTCAAGTGGCGCATTCTGTCTAGAACAGTTGGAGCAACTCTATAAAATGTTCTCTACCATTCAAGCATCGAGTCAGTCTTCCACAAGTATTCCTTCTGGTTCTTTAGCCCACCGAGGTAATTTTTTGACAGCCTTAAATACCATCTCTCATTATAAATCACCATGGATAATTGATTCTGGTGCCTCTGATCATATGACCGATTCTTATCATTTGTTCTCATCTTATTCACCTTGTGCTAAAAATTTGAAAGTTAAAATTGCAGATGGATCACTCTCATCTGTTGCAGGGGGAGTATTCGAATCTCTGACTATATAACTCTCGAATCTATCCTACACGTCCCTAGGCTGTCTTGCAATTTGTTATCCATTAGCCAGTTTGAAAACAGAATGGAATTTCTGTATTTCTTGAATAATTTTGTACAAGCCAATACAAACTACTTATAATACAATCTCTACTCTAAACATGGAAACAATCTCCTAAAAGAATCTCACTCAAGAATATACAATAAATACCCCCTAAATCTCTCCAATATACATGGGATTTCTACACTCCCCCCCAAGTTGGATCATAGATATTGATCATGTCTAACTTGCAGATGAAATCATCAAAACTCTGTTGGGCTAACCCTTTGGTAAAGATGTCTGCGGTTTGTTCTTTGGTAGATACATACGTCATCCAAATGGTTCCTTCTTCAACCTTTTCTTTGATAAAGTGTCGGTCCACTTCTACATGCTTAAGTCCTGTCAGGTTGAACTGGATTAAGAGAGATACTGATGGCTGCTTTGTTGTCACGGTAGAGTTTGATAGGAAATTTCACCGGGATCTGTAATTCTTCCAAGAGTTTTCGTAACCACAGTCCTTCACATATCCCTTGTGCAGCTGCCTTGAATTCAACCTCAGCACTACTTCAAACCACTGTATTCTGTTTTTAACTCCTCCAAGTCACCAAATTTTCCCATACAAAAATGCGGTATCCGGTGGTAGACCTTCTATCTTCTGTTGATCCTACCCAATCTGCATCTGTGAAAACTTCTACTTCCTTGTTTTCACACTTGTTGAAGAAGAGTCCTTTGCCTGGAGAGCCCTTGAGATACCTAAAGATCTTGTACACGACATCTAGGTGAGTCTTTTTGGGTGAATGCATGTGTTAGCTTACCACACTAATTGTAAATGCAATGTCGGGTCTGGTATGTGATAGATAGATGAGTTTACCAACTAATCTCTGATACCTCTCCTTTTCAACTGATATTCCACAGTCTTCAACTCTCTTTACTGCTTCAATGGGGGTTTCACTAGGTTTGCATCCAAGCATGCCAGTTTCGGTTAGGAGATCAAGGAAATACTTTCGCTAAGAGACACCAATACCCTTTTTTGATCTGACAACATCCATTCCTAAGAAGTATCGCATTTGTCCCAAGTCTTTAACTTTAAACTCGGTAGCTAGGACTTTCTTCAATCTTTCCATCTCCACTGTATCATCTCCAGTTAGGATTATATCATCAACATACACAATCAGAATTGTTTTCTTACAACTTTCAGACTGATGAAAAAACATAGTGTCATCTGATTGCCCTTGTCGGTATCCTTGGTTTTTATCACCTTCGCAAATCTATCGCTCCATGCTCTAGGAGATTGCTTGAGTCCATACAGGGACTTCTTGAGTTTACATACCCTGTTTTCTTCACCTCTCTTACTGAAACCTGGAGGTATTTTCATGTAGACTTCTTCTTCTAACTCGCCATTTAGAAACGCATTCTTAATGTTGAGTTGCTGTAGTGGCCAATCCAAGTTGGCTGCCAAGGATAGAAGGACCCGAATTGTATTCAATTTTGCCATTGGTGCAAATGTCTCCATGTAGTCAATGTCAGAGGTTTGTGTAAACCCTTTTGCAACAAGTCAGCTTTATACCGTTCAACTGTCCCATCAGTTCTATATTTCACTGTGAAGACCCATTTACAACCAACTGGCTTCTTCCCTCTCAGAAAATTCATAACGTCCCAAGTTCCATTCTTTTCCAGAGTCCACATTTCCTCTATTACAACTTCCCTCTATTCAGGAATCTTCAAAGCTTCCTCGATATTCTTTGGAATTTTTATCCTATCAAGGTTAAAAGTAAAAGCACGATACTTAGTAGACAATATTTTATAAGACATGTATTTTGACTAGTGATATTGAGTACATGACTTAGTTTGTTTTCTAATTGCAATGGGTAAATTGATGTCATCAGGTACAGGCATATCAGAAGGGAGCTCATGGCCATCTATTACCTGATCGGGATTGGGCGAGGACTCATGATTGCTCAGAGCTATCACCGGTTCCAACTCTTTTGGTGCCTCAGGTATGAGATTCTGCTTGTTCTTTGTGTTTGGCTTTCGTGAGTAAACAAGTATTTATGTGTTGTTTTGTTTTTCTGTATCTCAAGGATAAGTGGTCTTTTGTACATGACAGGTCAGGAAATGATGCAATGGTAAACTTAGTGTATGGCACAGATTCATCAACAGAGAAATCAAAGAACCGATCTTCACTCCATTTCTCCCCCTGAAGAGAGGGCTTTGGGAAGTAAGGAGTGGTTTCAAAGAGCGTGACATTAAGGCTAACAAACAATTTTTTTTGTGACGGGATCATAACATTTGTAGCCTTTCTAAGTAGAAAAGTAACCAATAAAAATGCACTTAATGGCACGAGGTTCCAATTTATCTCGATTGCGAGCATGAACATGAACAAATGCAGTACATCCAAAGATTTTCAGAGAGAGATTGGAGTGGAGCCGAGTGTTGGGAAAACATTCCTGAAATTCGTAGAGAGGAGTGGCAAAAGAAAGAACTCGACTAGGCATTTGATCAATGAGATGTGTAGCAGTTAAAATGGCATCGCCCCAAAAATATTTGTTCATATTTGTAGTGAACATTAATGTCCGAGCTACTTCAAGAATATGCATATTTTTACATTCAGCAACCACATTTTGTTGAGGGGTATCCACACAGGAACTTTGATGAACAATTCCATTTTCTTGAAGATAATGTCTCAAGATATTATTGAAATATTCCGTACCATTATCAATACGTAAAATTTGAATGTGAATTTGGAATTGTGTTTGAATCATGGA
This sequence comes from Malania oleifera, assembly GCF_029873635.1. NCBI lineage: Eukaryota > Viridiplantae > Streptophyta > Magnoliopsida > Santalales > Ximeniaceae > Malania > Malania oleifera. The sequence goes on along the minus strand of NC_080426.1, from coordinate 34,930,534 downwards.
GTGGAAACTGGCAAAAATAGAACGGGCTTCAGTTTTATCTTTCAACATGTAAACCCAAAAAATACAAGTATGATTATCAGTTTTTGGGTGTACTACATTTGAACATGTTCATGCTCACAATAGGGATAAATTGGAACCTTGTGCCATTAAGTGTGTTTTTATTGGTTACTCTCCTACTCAGAAAGGCTACAAATGTTGTGATCTTGTCACAAAAAAAATGTTTGTTAGCCTTGATGTCACGTTCTTGGAAACTACTCCTTCCAAAAGCAATCTCTTCAAGGGGAGAATTGGAGTGAAGATCGATTCTTTAATTTCTCTGTTGATGAATCTGTGCCATATACCGAGTCTATCAACACCACTACACCATTCCCTGATCTGTCATGTAGAAAAGACCGCTTAAACTCGGGGGGAGATGTAGAAAAACAAAATAACAAGGAGATACTTGTTTACTCAAGGAAACCAAAAACAAAGAACAGGGAGAATCTCATACCTGAGGCACCAAGAGAGTTGGAACCAGTGATAGCTCCAAGCAACCATGAGCCCACACCCAATCCCGATCAGGTAATAAATCCAAATGGCCATGAACTTCCTTCTGATAATTCTACTCCTGATGATATCAATTTACCCATTGCTCTCAGAAAACAAACTAGGTCATGTACTCTCTATCCCTGGTCAAAATACATGTCTTATAAAACTTTGTCTACAGGGTGTCGTGCTTTTACCTCTAACCTTGATAGGATAAAAATTCCAAAGAATATCCACAAAGCCTTGGAGATTCCCGAATGGAGGGAAGGCGTAATGGAGAAAATGTGGGCCCTGGAAAAGAATGAATTTGGGATGTTATGAATTTACTGAAAGGGAAGAAGCCAGTAGGCTGCAAATGGGTCTTCACGATGAAATATAAAGCTGATGGGACAGTTGAAAGGTATAAAGCCCATCTTGTTGCAAAAGGATTTACACAGACCTATGGCATTGACTACACAAAGACATTTGCACCGGTGGAAAAATTGAATACAGTTCGGGTTCTCCTATCCTTAGCAGCCAACTTGGATTGGCCACTTCAGCGACTCGACATTAAGAATGCATTTCTAAATGGCGAGTTAGAGGAAGAAGTCTACATGACGATACCACCAGGTTTTAGTAAGAAAGGTGAAAAAAACATCGTATGTAAACTCAAGAAGTCCCTATATGGACTCAAGCAATCTCCCAGAGCATGGTTCAACAGATTTGCGAAGGTGATAAAGAACCAAGGATATTGACAAGGACAATCAGATCACACTATGTTTTTCCAACAGTCTGAAAGTGGAAAGAAAACAATTCTGATAGTGTATGTTGATGATATAATCCTGACTGGAGATGATACAGTGGAGATAGAAAGATTGAAGAAAGTCCTAACTGCTGAGTTTGAAGGTAAAGATATGGGACGAATGCGGTACTTCTTGGGAATGGAAGTTGCTAGATTAAAAAATGGTATCCATGTCTCTCAGTGAAAGTATATCCTTGATCTCCTAACCAAAACTGACATGCTTAGATGCAAACCTAGTGAAACCCCCATTAAAGTAGTAAAGAGAGTTGAAGACTGTGGAATATCGGTTGAAAAGGAGAGGTATCAGAGATTGGTTGGTAAACCAATCTATCTATCACATACCATACCTGACATCCCATTTGCAGTAAGTGTGATAAGCCAACACATGCATTCACCAAAAAAGACTCACCTAGAGGCTGTGTACAAGATTCTCAGGTATCTCAAAGGTCCTCCAGGCAAAGGACTCTACTTCAAGAAGTGTGAAAGCAAGGAAGTAGAAGTTTTCACAGCTGTTGATTAGGCAGGATCAACGGAAGATAAAAGGTCTACGACCGGGTATTGCACCTTCGTATGGGGAAATTTGGTGACTTGGAGGAGTAAAAAACAGAATGTAGTGGCTCGAAGTAGTGCTAAAGCTGAGTTCAGGGCAGTTGCACAAGGGATATTTGAAGGGCTGTGGTTATGGAAACTTTTGGAACAACTACAGATCACAATGAAATTCCCTATCAAACTCTACTGTGATAACAAAGCAGCTATCAGTATCTCTCTCAATCCAATTCAACATGACAAAACTAAGCATGTAGAAGTGGATTGACACTTTATCAAGGAAAAGGTTGAAGAGGGAACCATTTGTATGACTTATGTTCCTACCAAGGAACAAACAACAGACATCTTTAGCAAAGGGTTAGCCTAACAGAGTTTTGATGATTTCATCTGCAAGTTGGATATGATCAATATCTATGATCCAACTTGAGGGGGAGTGTAGAAATCCCGAGTATCTTGGAGTGATTTAGGGGATATTTATGTAGAGAACTATCTATTATTACGAGAGATTATTTTAGGAGGTTGTTTCCATACTTAGCATACCCAATTGTATTATAAGTATCATGTATTGGCTTGTACAAATCATTCAATTTCAAGAAATACAGAATACCTATTCTGATTTCAGAAAGGAATGCTAGAATATTTTCTGGAATGAAACTGCCAAGTGATATTCAAAGAGCTGCTGTTTTCAGTATGTTCACCTAGACTGGGCAGCATTATTATGATGATGCTGCTTTTTATTTTTTATTTTTTATTTTTTCTTATGTTTGAGAAGTTCTTGTTCTCCTTTATTGTATTTCTTTCTCTTTCCTTGTTTTAAACTTTCAATAAATCTTCTTTTTCTATTAGAAAGAAAAAATGCTAAGCAACAAAGAAACATGTTCATAATATTTGTATAGCCAAGACAAGGACAAACTGAAGGATGAATATAAAAATGTAAGAAAATGATAGAAACAGCATAAAATTGTTACAAATTAGTCGGTATTTCCCATGCAATTGATGACATCCAAATAAAAACGTAAAAGTAGCATATAACAGAAGAATGGCCTCCTAGGATTTTAATTTCTGTTCTTTATTTTTCCAAATCATTCATTTCAAAACACAATGTGAAGTGCCTTTCTCATCCTCTATAATCTCAACTTTTGAACTCATTTGGACTCCTTTTGGTGAATTAAAGCCCCATCCCAATGAGGACAAAATATATAGCTCACACAGTCTCACAGATTAATTAGTTGAGATGCTTTGGCCTAGTTTGACAAATATCAATCACAGCAGCAGTTGAAAGATAAGAACCAGCGATAGCACTGTAACCACACACGGAGCAACCATACACCATCCCCTTACAAACCAAGAGAGAGATAATGACTTAAAGTGGGGGAAAGCCGACACTCCACATGTCTTGGAGGTATTTAATTGTTATTTTTTGTTGTAATGCAAAGGAATGAATGACAAGAATATTGAACAGGAGAGCATTTCAAGACTCATGGTGTGGTGCACATGGTGGGGGCTGGCTGTAGAACCGTGAAGGTTAGATGTCAAAGGCACCTCTTTGTTATGTGGCTCATTTAGAGGGGAAGGATCAAGAGGGAGGCATAGAGAATATTAAATGACCTCTTTGGAGACTGAAGAGCCTTTTGAACTGTACACAATTTTTGCATCCAATGTCACTACTAAAAATGGCTTACAAGTGATGTCAAGACAAGACATACCCAGCCAATTTTTGCATTCAATGTCATCTAGCCTTCCAGGTAACTATAAATCTATGATCAAAGAGTGTGCCACTTTCATGAGTTTGAAGCAGCATGGATTCAGATGTAATGAAGGCACAAAGCATGTCAGCCGATGACATTTACACCACCTGGAAGTCGCACTTTGTCTAAGGCTATATAGATTTGAAGCTTGACTTGCAAATGTTCTTAAAGCCTTGCTCATACATACTACCTCTAATTGGACTTCAAAAGCATCACTTACAGAGTATAACATACGCTATGATCGAATTGGACATGCATCAGGTTAACTTGCTCTTGGGTTCATGTTTTTCTGTTTTTGTTTTTACATTGTCAAGTTTCTGTTTTTGTTCTGTATTTTGATTTTTCTTTGTAGCCCCCCAAAAAAAAAAAATATCCCTTAGGGTGGCGTATACCCTCAATACACTGACATTCAGTCTATCATTTTTCAATAATCATATCAGAAAAAATAAGACAAACATAACCTATAAAACAAGAATTACCTTTGTCACAGTCATAAATGAGTTTACAGCAGAAGATTCTCCGACGCCCCGGCATAGAATAATTGTCAGAAGTACTAAGAGAATTGGAGCTAATATGTTGATAGATAGAGCTCCTCCAAGGAACTTTTCACCACCATGACCAATCCAGCTTGGAATTTTGTCCTTGAAAAAGGGGAAAAGCTCTAATAAAGTAACTACATAGCTCGCCAAGCTTCGTGCTATGCTAGCTGCCCCAATATGATAGTCAAGCATCAGCTGTGCAAAAACGAGGAAAGCAGTGAGCTCATTGAAAGCTGTGTATGCATACAGGTATGCTCCCCCAACAACAGCAGGAAAACGAGAAGCTAGCTCAGCATAGCAAAGAGCATTTAGCACACATGATGCTCCGGCAAGCACAAAACTGATTGTGACTCCTGCATTTAAATAGATAATCATGAGCAAATAATGCATGGATAAACAGCTAAATAACTGCATGTCAAACAGTGCAAATTCACCATCTTCATACCATATGTTTACCAAAAGCTATGTTGCTCAAAACTACATACTATAATACCTGAGATCAGTAGCACGAATCATAAAATCACCTTCAAATTGAATACAACTCCAAATTGGAATTATCAACGATCAACCAAAAGTCTAAAGACAAGTGTAACCTGAAAAAATCAAGGATTTAATTGCATATACACTCAGGAATTTTGCTACAAATTTGACCGGTGAGTTTTCCCTACTGAAGTGAGATGGCGCCTGAAAGCTAATATACCATCTGCTCTGTTAGTTTTGACCAGAAATATTCCTAAAAAATAGTTGTTTGTGAGAAAAGAGATAAACTTCATGTGCAATCAATAACATCCAAGGTCTACTAAAAAAACAAAAAAAGATTGGAAGAAAAACTATCAGGGAAAAAATTTCAGGTGACTTAGCACAGTAAACAACATTAACTCTTTCAAAGATTTAACAAAGAAGACCAAAAAATCTCTGAATTGTAATGATCACACAAATCTAGCATTTACACCTTTCTGATAAGCATTCACTCACTGAAGTTTTTGGAGAATAAATTCAAGCTGAAATTCTATAATCACAAAAGAAAAAATAGTTAAATGAAAATCCAGAAAATAAAATAAGATAAATCTATAATGACTAAAACAAACCCAGAAGCCTGACCTGGATTGACCAATTATCGGGCCTGGAGAAAATCTTTTAAAGGCCAAGGAATTAATGTGTAATGGGCATTAAATGGTCTACAGGAGATGTAAAAGATATCTTCTTTTGTGTTGATAATGGGCTCAGAAAGCTTTATATGAGTATCTTAGACCAAGGATAGCTTGAATATAAACCAAAATTTACAAGTAGCAGATCGTTTAGATAATAATAAATAGTGGAGTTAGGAAAAAACTGAAAGTCTCAATAGGGGAGAATACAGTACAAGAGTTTGCTCTCATTCATATTTTCCTCTCTAATTCTGAAGATTCCATGAAATGAGGCAAAGATGGTAGCAGGAGTAATAAAATTAAGATAATGACAATGTTGCATCATAGAGTAAGTAGATAATAAATACAGATGATGAGATCAAGTCAATGCCTAAGCAGATATGGAAACTGAAATTAATTTGAGGAATAAGTTAAGGATGGACATGGATTGAGATGCCAAGTCAGTGCAGAAATAGACATGGACATTAAAAGCTGCTGCTAAAATTGAATCTTTCATGTGGTTCATGAGAAATAATTTGCAAGTAAATCTCTTAGCTTGAAGGGGTTTTTGAATTGATAGTGAGTGTTCTAATGAGGATTAAAATCGCATTTTCATTCAATATCACAGCAAAAAGGAAGTTTGGAACCTGATTAGATATTGATTTCATACCCCAAAGATGATGACAGTGATTTAAACAACTGGTTAAAATCTACAGTCCAACTCAAAAGTGCTGTTAAGTAGGAAATTAGCATATGGAGAATAATCTTTAATGTTTCTTTGGGCAGATGCAGTAAAATAGGAATATGTAACATCAAAACCATTAGGGTGATCTATGATTGCTCATACATAATGGCATTCTTAGTTGCATTTCAAGTAAATGAATTAAATTTTATAGATATATGATTATATATATATATGATGAATGTCTGATCAAATTTAACTTTGCTTAGATTAATTTTATCAAACAACACTGAACACTGAAAAGACTAATAATAATTATATGTTCCACATTTGGGAACTTAAGCAATGAGACAGCCAACCAATTGGCTCGCATTGTGCATTAAGATGCAATCTTGTAGGGATAAATGGTTTTGTGCCCAATTTAATGAAGACCATTATGATGATATTATAGGTAGAACAAGTCCCAGTTGGTCTCCTAATCATAAATTTCTCCTAAAAAAAACCTACGAAGTTAAAACTTTTTTTGTTAGATTACCACTTTACCTAAAAGCTTAAGATGTTAGGTTGTGGGCCAACAATGTATATCAAGTTTTAACACTCCCCCGCACGTGCAGTCCGACAGCACGTGGAGAGATAAACACATGATAAATAGTACTCATAATAAGGAATGCAATATTTTTTTTTAAAAAATTGCAGGCAATAAGGTTAGAACCCAAGACTTCCTGGTAACCAACTCTGATACCATGTTAGATTACAACTTTACCTAAAAACTTAAGATATTAGGTTGTGGGCAAACAATGTATATCAAGCTTTAACATTTTTTTGCTGTTGCCATCTCAAGAAACATGAGGAAAAAGGAGAACATTAATGCTACTTTTGGCGGTATGGATTAGTTCCCAATTTTGTGGATTTTTTTTTTTAAAATTCAAAATTATATTGAGCTTATTCGAATTCCTCAGAATCCCAAATCGAAGACTTGAACTGACTGATCCGATACACTATGAAATAGAATTTTAATTTCGCATTGCATGATTTTTTATTTTTTTTTCCCTTAAAGATTAACTGTGCCAATAAAGCCAAAGAAAGGAAAACTTCAAAGCTCAAACATAGAAAATTTTTTCGATTACCAAATAGAAAGCAAAGTAAAACTCACCAGGCCCCGCATCGCGGGCGGCAGTGCCGGTGACGACAAAGATTCCAGCTCCAATGGAAGCACCAATCCCAATGAGGACGAGATCAAAGAGGCCGAGGCGGCGGACAAGTGTCCCATCGGAGGTCTCTGAAGAAGCAGCTGGGGGCGTTAGCGATTTCGCTCTGCGAGCTGATGAGCAAAAACGGGAGACCCATGAACAAGATGCGCAACCACTCCGCCCTCCCATCTCCCTCTCTGAATGAAAAAATTCGGGGTTTCAGATCTCAAAAATCAGATGCTGGTATTTTGCCCGTCGCACTGAAATTTTCCAAGAATCTCCAGGATCAGCTGTAAGCTTGGTCGAGCTCCATTAATGGCGAATGAGTACCCAGATAAGCACCCAGACTGCGTAATTAATTTGCAATTTCTGAATTAGCGACGCCTCCTTCCCTGTTCGTGAAGATTCGGAAGTGGGTTTTCGAGGAAATCATATGTTTGTTCGTTCTCCAAATTGCAGGCCTTCAACTGCCATGACCGGAGTGTCGCGCTCGAGTTTCCGTCCACAGGCTGCCGGCCGACCTCGCCGCAATTTTAATTACCAATTATAAGAAATACACATGTAATGAATCTGACCGTATTAACGCACTAATCCATGTCACTATGAATTTATCTTCTGCAGTAATTATATTCCCATATAAAGTACTAATAAAGTTAGCATTATTTAAGAAGAAAAAGTATAAAAAAGGAGAAAAGAGAAAGATAAAACAAATATAGATATAAAAGAAATAAAGAAAAATATTTTGTATAAGATTATATACATATCAAAATAGTAAAGTTTTGATCCAATTCATCTGTAAAGTAAGTATATTCAAATCACGTAAAATTTATGTACCGTCTTATTTATTTTTTATATTTTTTATAACAGTACTAATAATAGAGATCATTATATTATGCCGTAGAATGTATGTGCATTTCAAGAATCATTAATATCCTACACATAATTTTGACCTCAATAAAGTTTCTTCATATATAATAATGGCAAAGTCAAAAAAGGTTAAATTGAATTTCTAAAAAAATTGTCAATCAATTATAAATTGTACATATAAAGAAAATAAAATGTATGTAACTGAACACAAAATAAAACAAAGATTTAAGGAAAGTTAATTTTTTTGAGTGTTGACTTATTTAACTCAAATTTAATAATTTAAATTTTGTGATAGATTCGATGTTCAAAGGCAATAAGCTAATTAATGGGTCTAAAGGATCAAGTAAATGTAGCTAAAGTCAAGGCTGAAGATCATGAAGATAAGCATCCAAAGTTATTGAATAATATATGTCATATTGTAACGATCCAAAAAATATATATACATGATTAGTGTAATAATAATAATAATAATAATAATATATTATTATTATTAAATAAATAAATAAATAAGTAAATAACATAATAATATATGATAAGGATGCATTAAATGTATTATAGCCTCTCTCCCTCTCCTGATCCATCTCTCTCTCTCTCTCTTCTTTTAATTTATTTATTTATTTTATTTACTTCATTTCTTAATTTTTAAGAAATTCATAAAATTACGAAAATACTCTTTCTCTAATTCTTTATAAATAGGAAAGTTCTTAATTCATTTTTCATAAGAAATTTTAAAGAATAGTTGAATGAAAGGTAAGTGAGTTAGATTATATCAAATTTTTCATAAATATACCTGATTTAAATTAAGTACGTGAATTTAATTATATTTGTATTATTTAAATATATATCTGAGTTAAATTAAATACATGGACTTGATCATATCCATTTTTTATTTAAATATATCTGAGTTAAATTAAAATACGTGGATTTGATCATACTCGCTTTTTATTTAAATATGTTTGAGTATATTTTGTTAAGAAATATGTATACATTTTCTCATGTAATTTATAAAATTATAATAATGATTAGCACGCAAATCATGTGACATGAGCTTATTTTATTGAACAAATGAGCAAGTATGAGATTTGTATTGTGTTATATTTATTACATGTGAATAATGATGAGATTTTATTATAAGTTTTATATTTAGAAATGTTGGGATTTTTATGATACTGTTTTTATTACATAAATTATAATAGTATATTTTAAGAACCCTAATAACTCGAATGTTATGGATGCTCGGTACCGTAACTACAGATGAGTATAAGTGCAACAACACTGTTGTGTAAGTTTTGGTGGATGACAGTAGATTTATCCTAAATGCACACCTAGCTTCGAACCAAAACCTAATAAGAAAAATCTCACTTATGTTACAATTTGATTTAATTTAGTCGGTCAACCGGTTAAGTTCAATTTTTGGACCACACAACCCAGTCATAGGGGTAAACATGACACCCACACATCAAAGTGAGTTTTTTTATACATATTTATATATTTATGTGATCAGTACCATTTAATAGACCTAAATGATGAATATAAGGAAAGTATGTATATGTGTATATATATATACACATGGTTTATAGTTTACAAAATAGGGTTTTTAACGGTTATGACATTAAATATCAATTATTAAACGATTTTGTTTTACACTATAAAGTTCATTTTAGCTACATATTGATAATAATCTAGTTTTTACTTACTAAACATTATCTCACCCTAACTATCATGTTATTTTACAGATAACTATGCAGGACGTTATGGAAATCAGGCATAGCGAGCATCTAGGTGGGATTCGAGAATATAGTTTAGAATAAATGTTGTATAATACCGGTTAAAAATATTCTTATATTTCATATGATGTAAATATTGTTATTTGAGATACTCATATAAATATGGTTGTTTAGTACTCTAGTGTATAATATTTGAGGTTTTAAATTACTTCCGCTGCTTATATTAAATTATTTATGGAAAGTCGCACCTTGAACCCAACCGGCGTTCGGGGCGTCACAGTTGAATTATTATTATTAATTAATTAAAAGTAATAAAAAATAATAATAGTAATAATAATTAATTAAATAAATAAGTAAATAATGAAATTTCCTATGAAAAATGAACTAAGAACTTTCCTATTTATAGAAAATTAGAGGAAGGGTATTTTCATAATTTTAGGAATTTCTTAAAGATTAAGAAATGAAATAAATTAATTAATTAAAAGAAGAGAGAGAGAGAGAGAGAGAGAGAGAGAGAGAGAGAGAGAGAGAGAGAGAGAGAGGCGCTAGCTCAGATTTAATTGAATCTATAAATTTCATCCTTCAATTTGATAAGGATGCATTTAATGCATCCTTATCATATATATATATAGAGAGAGAGAGAGAGAGAGAGGCATTGGGCTCAGATTTAAGTGAATCTGTAAATTTCATCCTTTAATTTGATAAGGATGTTGAATAATGAAATTTACAGATTCACCTTGTCATACATATTTATATGCATCCTTATCAAATTGAAGGATGAAATTTACAGATTCACTTAAATCTGAGCCCAGCACCTCTCTCTCTCTCTCTCTCTCTCTCTCTCTCTCTCTCTTCTTTTAATTTATTTATTTATTTCATTTCTTAATCCTTAAGAAATTAATAAAATTATGAAAATATCATTCCTCTAATTTTCTATAAATAGGAAAGTTCTTAGTTCATTTTTCATAGGAAATTTCAAAAAAGAATTGAAGAAAATGTAAGTGGGTTAGATTATGTCAGATTTTTCATAAATATATCTGATTTAAATTAAGTATTTAAATATAAACCTGAGTTAAATTAAAATACGTAGATTTGATCATACCTGCTTTTTATTTGAATAAACTTGAGTATATTTTGTTAAGAAATATTATAAATTTTCTTAGGCGATTTATAAAATTATAATAATGATTAGCTCATAAATCATGTGACATGAGCTTATCTTACTGCATAAATCCGAAAGTATGAAATTTTTATGGTGTTATATTTATTACATGTTTTATTGTGAATAATGATGAGATTTTAATACAAGTTTTATATTAAGAAATGATGAGATTTGTTGATTCTATGAGTCAAATCCTATTTTGATAATGACAAATCACTTGGTAGTTGACCTGTGCAATTGAATTTGTGAACATGATCATGATTTAGAATGCACAAACGGTAAACTTGTATAGAAACCACGAGGAACCTAAAGTACATATCACTTGACTCAATCCATGAAACTAGAGGAATAAAAGGATGAAGAAGCAAGCTTTAAGTTCAAGATCTTCAACGGAAATGGGTATTTAGAATTGAATGTATTTACATATGTCATATGATATAATTTGAAGCTCAAACATTTCCTAAACTGACCTTAGGACTCATGCATCTCATAAAAGACTCATTTACATTAGTTCTAGGTTGAATGAATTCTTCGAAGCAAATTTTAGAGGCCTCGTCGACAAACCCCATGGTCTCGTTGATGAACTCATGAAGGTCACTTGGCGACAAACAGTGTTGTCTCGTCGACGAAAAAATACTGAGAGCCCAAAAAGTTCATACAGTGCTCTCATCGATGAACTCATGGCCTCGTCAACGAACGAGTGTTGTACACTCGTCGAAAAACGTACCCATTCGTTGACGAAGGTCGCAGCACAAAACGACGTTCTCAGCGCAAATATGGACGAAAACCTTTATTTTTAAATGATCCAACGACAATGATTTAATCTGATAGCGAGAACACTATTTAAACATACTCTAAACCCTAGAGACACAAGAAGAAACACTTTAGAGAGACTAATCTTGTTATCTTGTACTAAGTGTGCCTCCATTCCAAAGATTTTGCCAACACTCTTCTACATTTATATTCTTTGGGCAAATCATCTCAACTTTTCAAAGGGATTTCATTTACACATCTTGCAAGCAATCCTTGGTGATTGAGGTTTGATAAATAAGTGATTTATTTGTGAATTCAATATATATATATCAAAGGTTTTTTTTTTCATCTCTCAAACACTTATATCTATTATTTATATTGAGAAGAAAAATTCTTGTTTTAGTACTTGAAAAGTTTATTTAACAAAGGTTTTTGCTAAAATCTGAATCTTTGCAAATATTCAAGTTTATATTTTACACAAAGATTTCATCTTATGATGTTATTGCAAAAACTTTTTGTTGGCCCAAATATGCGTCTAGAGGGGGGGTGAATAGACGTCTTTCGCGGATATATAACTTTTTCTACAATCACAAAGTTTTCTTTGCAAGAGCAAGGGTATTATATCACAGTATATATATAAAGCAAATAGCAATAAGTGAGCAACACAAGAGAGAAAGGATAAGAGAAGCTTAACGCAACGATGTTAATGTGGTTCAGCACCGAGCCTACGTCCATGCCTTGAGACCAACTCAAGGATTCCCCAAATCCACTATGTAACCCTCCTTCTCGGCGGAGAAGCTTTTACAAACCAGCTGCTCACAAAGAGCTTTAACAATGGTGCTCACCTAGAGTCACCTTATAATGGCTCACAAAGAGCCTTCCAATACAATGAATTTGAAAGCAAGTAGATACAATGTAAAATGCTCCTCTTTGAGCTAAATATCCCAATACAAGCCTCACACTATTCCCTCTTTGTAAATGGTATGTAAAAAAGAGTAAAGAGCAAGAGGGCAAGATGGCACAAAGTGAAACCCTATTATGAATGCACAATAATTGTTCTCAACAACCAATTTGCTTAACTAGTTTGAAATAAATGCATAAGGCCCATTTTAAAGGTCAAAGGGACGAGCTGGGCGCTGGAGACCCATTGAGCATTAATTGACATAAGACAAATTGAGAACTAGCCATTTAAGCACATTTAATGCAGTCTGCAGCCCGACATTCATCGATGAGGTCACGACTTCATTAACAAGTCCCATAACTACCTTTGTCGACGATGCCATGTGTTTGTTGATGAACCATTGGTTCTGAATTCAGATAGGTCTCGGTTTCTTTTTGTCAGCAAGTAACCTGTGTACGTCGATGAACCAGTGTATTGTGTTCGTCGTCGAATCCCCTGTATTCATCGACGAATTTGCTCTGAACTTTTAGGTGGTCTTGGTATCTTTTCGTCGATAAGTACCCTATGTACGTCGACAAACCATATGATTGTCTTCATCGCCGAATTCCCTGTATTCGTCGATGAACCTGCTCTGAACTTTTTGGGTGGTCTTGGTATATTTTCGTGAACGAGTACCCTGTGTACGTCAACAAGGTGCCTTGTTGCGTTCGTCGATGAATCCCATGTATTCGTCAACGAACCCTTTACTTCATTTTAAAAACGTTTAAGCTTTGGTTTATGTTAAAGTAAAGGTTTCATCTTATTTTAGAAATAATGTTTAATCTATTTTAAGATGTCTTGAGTTTAATAAAATATGTTTGAAAGTTATAGACATCTTATGAAGTTTACTTGACTTGATATGTATGTGTGAGACTAGTGTCTATGTTCTAGCCTATCATGAACTAAATGCATATACAATTTGCCCATCTTTTGCTAGGTACTTTTGAACAACACCATACACAAGGGATTACAATATCAACCTTCCTTACACACACACAACCCAGAGCTTGTGCTCGCTATGTAGGATCCATAAATGCTTTGGTTAAGTGGCTAAGTTCCGGATATGTCATATGTTGGACTTTGTTGATGGCCATTTGCTCTTTGCTAGTTTGAGACTTGTTTAACCCTTATGCTTGCTTTGGAACTATCCTGTGTATCTGGATTGGACTAAAGGAAAATTGTCAGTAACCTTAAAGAACTGCTAATTGGTTATTGTCATCAAAATAAGGCTAGAATGAAAGCCCTTAGCCACTAGGTCTAACATTCTCCCCCTTTTTGATGATGGCAAGCCATTAGAGTTGTAGAGACCCAAAAATTTTATAGTAATTAAATAATAAGAAAAGGAAAAATTAAAAAGGGGGACAGTGTCTTATTGACGAATGCGAAATGTTCGTCGACGAATCCTCTTCTTGGGCTCATCGACGTGGACGTGTGTCTCGTCGACGAGAATTTACCGAGAGGCTATTTTCAGGGCCTGAATTTCGTCGACGAACTACCTTCATGGAATCATCAACGAGGCGACGTGGCTCGTTGACGAGGCCACGTGGACAGCATTTTATATATAGCCCTAAATCAAATTTCCTATAGAAAAACTTCATTTCACTAGTTTTATTTCTCTCTCTAAAACGTATTCTCTCACTTCTTTCTAAGATTCTGGCTCCTATTTTCCCCGGTTCGACGATCAGAAGCCACCATGATGATCCTAGAGAGATTCTTTACAACTTAACTGGAGCAGAAATTCGATTTGAGCAGTTTGGAAACCATCCTAAAATTAGGATAAGTAGATTTTTTAAGTATATTCGGTATTACCAGTTTTATTTGGGACCAGATTTTGTATACTATGAGAACATACTGGTGTTTTGTGGAATAAATTTGGGGTGTCTTATTTTTAGGAATATGGTGTTTTGGGCCCCTATAGTCATGGGTTGAGGACCCTAGCAAGTATCCGTTCAGGAACTCAAGTAAATTATGGTTTAAGAAATTTACGAATAGGCAATTTCAGGAATTATGGGTGTATTGATTTACTGGAGAATATGTATATATAAATGCAAGTTTTTGAGGTTGGTACACCGAGGGTGCGAGAGTGGAGTGGAGTGGAGGCCAGGCTCCCAATCAGACAGGTAAGAGAGATATGCTATGCTAGGAATTTTAAAAGTTTACCAGAGAATTATGTATGTATATATATCAGTTTATTATTTAGTTTTTCCAGAATATTATTATTTTGTTAGGAAATGAAGATTTTAGAGCATGAGATTTTAATTACTCAATTGTGTGGCATGAGTTCATTATAGTTTAGTATGGTATTTATACAGTTTTACAGATATCGTGTTATATAGTATACTAGTAGGAAATATCAACATGCAGTTTTCAGAAAATATGATTTATAGTATTTTTCAGAATGCCATGATTTCCAAAACCATAACACTCAAACATTACAAATTATTCAGTCAAATATTACAGCCAGATATTACAGTTATTTCAGTCAGATATTACAGTTATTTTAAATCGATAATACAGTACTTCAGATCATATTTATAGTGTAATGGTTATTTTGAAATCATGATAAACAGCGAGATAATTATATATATTAGTATTATACAGTATCAGATCCTTGAGGAAATATTCAGTCAGATTCAGACAGTAGAGCACGATACCATTGCTATTTCAGATCAAAGTACAACCACATATCTTAGATAGTGTGTGGATTTCGTCTATCATGTTAGGAGAGATTGCAATCTCCCTAGAGAGCTGGATTGAGATGGCTGGTTTGACGTGGTAGAAATTAGTAGCGTGCCCTGAGAAACTGCAGTGGGCCGGATTGTTGATTGGTAGAGTTTCAGTTTGACTTACTTGGTAGGCCAACCAGCGTTAAGTCTCGCCTACTGGCTGCACAACCCTATGATGAGGGGTTAAATCATGACATTCAGTTTCCAAGGTATTATCATAGTTATTTCTATAAATACAGTTTTATAGTACAACAACATATTTATTATAATATTAGAATTATGTGTAACTAGAAAACTCAGATATACAATTATATTTTAAAATATAATAAATATAATCTGTATGATATACTAGACTATCAGTTTTATAGTTTCAATAATATATCAATATATTAAATATGTAACTCAGTTGCCACACACTATTGATAGCATATCTTCTCTTACTGAGCGTTGTCTCATCCCAGTGACTTAAAATATTTTAGGTGATCCAACTAGACGAGTAGATTAACCTCACAGGTAGAGGTTCTTGCGCTGCCCTTTTTGGAAGGGTGAGTGTTTCCTGAGTGTTGGTTGTTTGGGTAGATCCTAGAGTTTTTTATTGATGTAACTGGGTGTTTTATGATGTATATTTTGGGACTTTTTAGATTTCTGGTATTGTAAATATGGTTTACAATTTTATGTTTACCGTTGTTTAGGAATGTAATGTGAACAGAGTTTTCTCAGTACTCCCTTGGGGCCGAAGATGTTTTTAGTAGAAAATTTAGAGAGATTTGTTATATATATTTTATATATTAAATGAGAAAAAAATTGGCATGAAAAATCAAGTCGTTACAAGTGTTCTTTTCAAAAAAAAAAAAAATGCTTCCCTTCAATATATGCAAACGTTAAAATTTTAACAATTCCTTCCCCTTCATGTATGCACTATGTGATAATCATTTTTAGTTTTTGAAAAGGTACTCAAGTGAATTTTCGGCAGCATGCTGTCTGTAAATTAAGCATTTTCCGTGTTTTTAAACCTGCATAAATTTAATATCCTATACTAGCAGTTCAGTATTCAACACAAACATCTCAGTATTTTTCATTCAACACAAGCATATTCAACACAAGCATCTTAGTATTTTTCATTCAACACGAGTTCATTCATGATTCCAAAGTGAGCATAATGAAGAATGTACAGTGATTTGCATCAGAACATCAAAAGTGATGCAAAGTCATCATCACTACATCAGAAAATAAGTCATCAGTATGTCTAACTACATCAGCAAATATCAGACTCAAAAGATAGAGTCGATAGAGTCAAATTGTGCAATTGTGATTTTCTTGAAGTGCTAAGGTCGCATCGATCAAATCAAAGCGGGCACGGGTGCACAAATCAAAATGAGTCATGGCAAGCTGAAGGCCATTGAGACGCTCAAGGATGGGGTCAACAGCAGGTTCCTAGGCCTCGTCATCCTCATCCATGGCAGCTTCGACTTCATCTACGGGTGCCCAACCCTCCTCGTGGACTTTTACCCACGTGTTTGTATCATTATTCTTCTCAAAGTGCATACAACGCAAGGTAGCCTCCATATAGGTGTCATCCAGCGCAGGGCGAATAGAAGGCATCCCAGCGCAAATGAGGCCGAAATGATCAAAAAACGTGGTGAGCATACGACCGTATGGGAGGCAACCCTGTTGCCGTTTTAGACTCTCCTCCATATTTTGAACAATGACCATCAACAAGTAAATGCCTCTATCGACCCATAGGCAATACATGCAGAAGATATGGCCTAGGGTTACCCAATCACGTCCACTAGTCCTGGGGCAGAAGTTGTAGGTGATAATGTGATGGAGGACCCGAAATTCAATGGTGAGGTCCTTAGATTTGGTTCGTGCCACAGCAGGGATACGGGGGTTACCAGTCATAAGTTTGAGAGCCTCGTGAGACTCAAATCAATCGTAGCGCATAGGCCAGGAGGCCTTGGGGAGGCCTTGGATAGGATAAAGTCGACAATCGAGGACCTGAGTGAAGGTGTCGTTTGATAGGCGAATGAGGGTCCCCCTTACCATGGAATATGCTACAATGCCACGATGTGATGGAACAAAGTTTGCGTAAAACTCTCATACTAGCTCCTCATAGACGAGCTCCCCCAGATCAAAAAGGGCATCCGATCCGATGGCTTGAATCTAGGATAATAAGGCAAGAAAGTGAGTTTGAAGGAATGCCGATGGAACGATCTTACTATGCATAATGTGCCACTTGGAGATGTTGTTTTGATATCGGTAAGCAGTCTTGGCAGAAACAAATAGTGGGTCAACTTCGGTGGAGGCTTGTCGGGATTGGTCGGTGGGAGGGCGGTGAGAGGACCCTTCGCTAACCTCAGTTTGGAGAGCCCTATTTTTTGGGCGAGGAGCCATCTGAGGAAGAGAGGGTTGAGGCATGAGGAAAGTAGAGACAGCTGGAGAGAGGGAGGTCATAAGGGGTTGACAAGCTCGGTGTCAGCGAAGGAGTACGTGCGGTGCTTGCAGGCAGAGATGGCTGGTGCGAGTGACGAAGGAGGATGGCTGGTTAGGGCGTGCAAGACAGCAGATGATGGTTGGTGCGAGTGATGAAGGAGGAGGATTCAGAGTGGCAAGAGGAGGGTGGAGGTTTAAAAGTTAGGGTTAGGGTTTGAGAGAAAGCACATTTAGATAGCTGAAGATTTTAAGTATACCGACAGTTTTCGTCGACGAATCCCCTATTTTCATCAATGGAGAGATTCAGATAATTCGGTGATGAAACCCCTGTGTTCGTCGACGAAGAACCATATAGTTCTCGGCGATGAAACCCTTGTGTTCATCGACGAGGCCTGTGAGAAAAGTTGCGTTTGACCTTTTAGGAGTTTGAGAGCAAATGAAGGACAACTAGATGTTCCTAAGATAGGTCCGTGGAAATACACATGCCCAGGGCATGCTTGATTTTGCTGAACCTTTCTTCATTTAGGGGTTTTGTTAAAATATCAGCTAGGAGATTTTCAGTATTGTAGACTAACTCAATGTCGCCCTTTTGAACATGATCTCGAATAAAATAGTGTCGTATCTCAACATGTTTGATCCTAGAGTGTAGGCACGGGTTTTTCGATATATTGATGGTACTAGTGTTATCACAATGAATTGGAGTACCCTTAATTAAAACTTTGAAATCCTCAAGTTGTTGCTTCATGTATAAGGCTTGAGCACAGTAACTATCGGCTGCAATGTATTTAACCTCGGTGGTTGAGAGAGCAACATAAGTTTGCTTTTCACAAAACCATGAGGCAAGTGAATGTCCTAGGAAGTGACATGTGTCATTAGTGCCTTTCTATTGGTTTTGCACCCTCCATAGTCGGCATTCGAGTAGCAGGTTAGATCAAAAGGAGCATTCTTAGGGTAAAAGAGTCCTAAGTCATGTGTTCCCGCTAGGTACCTAAAAATCCTCTTGACGGCATGAAGATGTGACTCTTTGGGACATGATTGGAATCTAGTGCATAAACAGACACTAAACATGATGTCAGGTCTACTAGAAGTGAGATACAACAGACTGCCAATCATCCCTCGGTAAATCTTTTGGTCAACATTCTTCCCTTTTTCATCAGTGTCTAGTTTCGTAGTGATGCTCATAGGGGTTGCTTTATATTTTCCCATTTCAAGACCAAATTTCTTAAGCATGTCTTTGACGTATTTTGCTTGATTAATAAAAATTTTGTGTTTCAATTGTTTTATTTGCAACCCTAGAAAGAAGGTTAATTCACCCATCATACTCATCTCAAATGTTTTCTGCATGGTTTGGGCAAATTCTTTACACATATTCTCATTTGTAGCACCAAAAATGATATTATCTACATAAATTTGTATGACTAGCATATCCTTTTCTTTATGCTTTAAGAATAAGGTAGTGTCAAATTTTCCTCTTGTGAAGCCATCTTCTAGGAGAAATTTGCTTAAATGTTCATACTAAGCTCTTGGTGCTTGCTTAAGTTTGTAAAGGGCTTTTGAGAGTTTGTATACATATTTAGGATGTGTGTGACTCTCAAATCCTGGAGGTCGCTTGATATAGACTTCTTCATTTATATATTCATTTAGAAAAACACTTTTTATGTCCATTTGAAATAGTTTGAAGTCTTTGAAACAGGCAAAGGCTAGTAACATCCTAATGGCTTCTAGTATTGCTACAGGGGCATAAGTTTTATCATAGCCAATACCCTTTTGTTGGTTATACCCTTGTGCCACTAATCTAGCTTTGTTTCTCACAATATTGCCATCTTCGTCTTTCTTATTCCTAAACATTCATTTTGTGCCTAGATACCATACATTGTTCTTGGAAATTGGTCAAATTCTTCTTGCATGGCATTGATCCAATTTTCATCATTTTCAGCTTCCTTAAAGTTCTTTGGTTCTAAATGGGATACGAAAGCTATATGATTACATTCACTTCTTAAGTAAGATCTAGTGCTAACTCCCTGGGATGGACTACCTATGATGAGATTAGTTGGGTGATTTCTAACAAATTTCCAAGCTCTAGGGAGTTCGTAATTTTCTTCTTCTGGTTCCCTAGATTTTTCTTAAGGTGATGATTCTTGATGATCATTTCTCATGTCTTGAAAATCTTTATCTTGGTCATTATTTATCTTAAGTTGCTCAAGTTCCTTTTCAATTCTAATGGAGGTGGCTTGATCATCTTCTTCCATGTTAACAGTTGTTTTGGATGTAAATGGGTCAGTTTCATAAAAAACATGTGATGATTCTTGAACAGTTTGGGTTCTTTTATTAAACACCCTATAAGCTTTGTTGTTCAATTACATACCCTATAAAGATTCCTACATCAAATTTTGAATCAAATTTTGTCAGGTGATCTTTATCATTTAATATGAAACAGTTGCATCCAAAGACCTTAAAGTGTGAGATGTTTGGTTTTCTACCCTTCCATATCTCGTATGGGGTTTTCCCTATTTTAGATCTAATGATGACACGATTACTAACATAGCAAGTTGTGTTAACGGCTTTGGCCTAAAAATATTTTGAAAGATTATGTTCGTTAAGCATTGTTCTAGCCATTTCTTGGAGTGTTCGGTTCTTTCTTTCAACTACTCCATTTTGTTGTGGAGTTTTTGGTGAGGAGAAGTTGTGTGAATAGCCATTTTCGTTACAGAAGTCCTTTAATTCTTTGTTTCTAAATTCTCTCCCCCTATCACTCCTAATGTGAATAATTGACATCCCCTTTTCATTTTGAATTTTTTCAAAAAAATGAGTGAAGGCATTGCAAGTAGCACTTTTGTTTGCAAGAAAGATTACCCATGAAAATCTAAAGAAATCATCAACTATTACAAAAGCATACAGTTTTCCACTAATACTTGCAATATCATTTGGTCCGAACAAATCAAGATGGATCAATTCTAAAGGTCTTGTGGTGGATATCATTTTATTGGTTTTGAAAGATGATTTAACTTGTTTTCCATATTGACATGCATCACATACTTTGTCTCTTACATAATTATCTTTTGGTAAGTCATTCACTAGTTCCTTATATGATAGCCTATGTAGTAAATCCATGCTAGCATGACCTTGTCTCCTTTGCCATAACCAACAATTTTCATTTGTTGCAGCCAAACACCTAACGTCACAAGTTTTAATGTCATCAAACTCAATTGTGTAGATGTTGGATTCACGTTTTCCTACTAGTATGATATTTCCATTCAAATCATTTATCAAACATTGGGTGGATTGGAATGTAATATTTAACCCTTTATCACACAACTGGCTAATATTCGATAGGTTATGTTTAAGTGTATCTACAAGAGCAACATTTTCAATAGCCAAGGATGAATTACCTATTTTACCTTTGCCGATGATTCTTTCTTTGGCATTGTCTCCAAATGTTACCAATCCTTCCTTCTTGCAGGTAATTGAGATAAATTTGCTTGCATCTCCAATCATGTGTCTTGAGCAGCCGCTATCAAGGAACTATTTGTTTCTTGTGGAGTTGGTCTTTAGGCATACCTCATTGTGTTCATCCGCCATAAAGCAGAAGTTTGCAACTTCTTCTTCGATTTCTTCATGGGTTGAGGTTCCATCTAGCTCATCCCATCTGGTTGCGTTCATGGCTTTAAATTTCTTTTTATCTCCTTGCTGATTGTTGCCTTTCTTTTTGAAGAGTGGGCAATCAGCCATACGGTGCCCGATCTTTTTGCAGTTATAGCACCTTATGTTTGATTCTCATTTCTCCTTTTGTTTTCCACCTCGTTTGTTCATCAAGAAATTTCTAAATCTTCTTGTAAGGAGAGCAACTTCATTATCGTCGTCATTTTCTTCTTCCTCCACGAGCTCCTTTGGTTTTCCAGCTTTTAGGCAATTCCAATTGCCTTTTTTGGTGCCCAAGCTTCTGCAATAGCATTTGTATTTTTTATCTCATAGGTCATGAGAGACCCAATTAGCTCGTTGAGAGTGACCTTTGATAGGTCCTTTGCCTCCTCAATTGCTGTGGACTTTGTGTGCCAAGATTCCAGTAAAGAGCAAAGGACTTTCTGCACATTATCTTCCATAGAATATTCCCTACCAAGGGCTTTTAGGCCATTCGTAATATGTGTAAAGCGAGTAAACATAGCAGTAATTGACTCACCCTCTTCAATTTTAAACATTTCGTATGCTTTAACTAACATATAAATTTTTTATTTCTTTACCTGGGTTATTCCTTCATACATTACCTGAAGCTTCTCCCACATATCCTTCGTCGTGTTGCATCCGCAGATCTGGTTGTATTCTTCATCGTTTATAGCACAATAAAGGAAGTTTTTCGTCTTGAAATTTAGTTGTGCTAGATTTGCATCAGCCTCGCGAAGTTTCCCAATCGGTATGTCATCACCTTCCTTATTCTTGAAAATGTAGTCTCCTCCGGTGATGACATTCCACATTTGGTAGTCATAAGCTTGGATGAAGATTGACATCCGATCTTTCCATGCCGGATAGTTAATTCCATAAAACTTGGGAGGATGATCCACAGATTGACCTTGGGCAAACATATCCGCCATTTGATTTTTGCACCTGGAAATTACTCTGAACGTCTAGCGACTGGGGCTCTGATACCACTCGTTGGCCCGAATATGGGTCTAGAGGGGGGTGAATAGACGTCTTTCATGGATATACAACTTTTTCTACAATCAAAAAGTTTTCTTCGCAAGAGCAAGGGTATTATATCACAATATATATATATATATATATATAAAGCAAATAGCAATAAGTGAGCAACACAAGAGAGAAGGGATAAGAGAAGCTTAACGCAGCGATGTTAACGTAGTTCAGAACCGAGCCTACGTCCATGCCTTGAGACCAACTCAAGGGTTCCCCAAATCCACAATGTCACCCTCTTTCTAGGCGGAGAAGCCTTTACAAACTAGTTGCTCACAAAGAGCTTTAACAATGGTGCTCACCTAGAGTCACCTTATAATGGCTCACAAAGAGCCTTCCAATACAATGAATTTGAAAGCAAGTAGATACAATGTAAAATGCTCCTCTTTGAGTTGAATATCCCAATACAAGCCTCACACTATTCCCTCTTTGTAAATGGTGTGTAAACAAGAGTAAAGAGCAAGAGGGCAAGATGGCACAAAGTGAAACCCTAGTATGAATGCACAATAATTGTTCTCAACAACCAATTTGCTTAACTAGTTTGAAATAAATGCATAAGGACCATTTTAAAGGTCAAAGGGACGATCTGGGCGCTAGAGACCCATTGGGCATTAATTGACATAAGGCAAATTGAGAACTAGCCGTTTAAGTGCATTTAATGCAGTCTGTAGCCCGACATTCGTTGATGAGGTCACAACTTCGTCGACGAGTCTCATGACTACCTTCGTCGACGATGCCCTGTGTTCATCGACAAACCATTGGTTCTGAATTCAGATGGGTCTCAGTTTCTTTTCGTCGACGAGTAACCTGTGTACGTCAACGAACCGGTCTATTGTATTCATCGCCGAATCCCCTATATTCGTCAATGAACCTGCTCTGAACTTTTTAGGTGGTCTTGGTATATTTTTGTCGATGAGTACCTTGTGTACGTCAACGAGGTGCTTTGTTGCGTTCGTCAACGAATCCCTTGTATTCATCGACGAACCCTTTACTTCATTTTAAAAACTGTTCAAACTTTGGTTTATGTTAAAGTAAAGGTTTCACCTTGTTTTAAAAATAATGTTTAATCTATTTTAAGATGTCTTGGGTTTAATAAAATATTTTTGAAAGTTATAGACATCTTATGTAGTTTACTTGACTTGATATGTATGTGTGAGACTAGTGTCTATGTTCTAGCCTATCATGAACTAAATGCATATGCAATTTGCCCATCTCTTGCTAGCTACTTTTGAATAGCACCATACACAAGGGATTACAATATCAACCTTCCTTACACACACACAACCCAGAGCTTGTGCTCGCTATGTAAGATCCATAGATGCTTTGGTTGAGTGGTTAAGTTCTGGATATGTCATATGTTGGACTTTGTTGATGGTCATCTGCTCTTTGTTGGTTTGAGACTTGTTTAACCCTTATGCTTGCTTTGGAACTGTCCTGTGTATTCTGACTGGACTAGAGGAAAAATGTCAATAACCTTAAAGAACTGCTAATGGGTTGTTGTCATCAAAACAAGGCTAGAATGAAAGCCCTAAGCCACTAGGTCTAACACTTTTGACAAGCAAATTCTAAGGAGTTTAAAATACTTCACCTTGAGAAATCTTGTTGAAAAATACTGACTTGTGTTCAGATCTTTGAAGATATTTTATCATATTTATATATCTATATACAAAGATCATATATTTGTTGATACACAAATATCATTAAAACATCTTATACACTCATTGAGCTTCATGTTTTATCATATGATTATATACTAAGATTTATCTTGTACTCACTAGCTTGGTTAGAAGCATTTTGAGTTGTTGCAGAAATTGTATTCATTATTTTGTATTCACGGTTCGGGCTATGAAACGGGATTGAGGAGGAAGTTATGATTCTTGTAAGCAGCAAATTGTAAAGGAAACTCTGTCCCAGTTAAAGGAACAGATTTTAATGGAATCCTTGAGTGGGTTGCTCAAGGCAAGGACATGGGCTAGGGTAGGCCGAACCTCGTAAAAATCAAGTTTGCATCTCTCTTCCCTTAACTCTTTTTAATTTCCGCTTGCATTGAAATTATCTGCTAATTATATATGTATTGAACATTTGGTACGATTGTGAGTAATTGGGTAAAATTGTATGCTTGATAAAGACACACATTAAATTGATTAATTGTGAAATATCGAGCTTGTTGTTAAGTAGTTTGTAAGTTTGTAATTGATAGTTTTCAAAATTAGAACTTGAAGGACTTAATTTTAAAAATACCCAATTCAGGCCCTCTTGGCATAACACCAGAATTCACAAGATTTTTATGATATCGTTTTTATTGCATAAATTATAATTGTATATTTTAAGAACCCTAATGGCTCGAATGTTATGGATGATCGATACCGTAACTACAGATGAGTATGAGTGCAACCACACTGCTGTGTAAGTGTTGGTGGATGACAATGAATTTGTCTTGAGTGCACACCTAGTTTCGGATCAGAACTTAATAAGGAAAATTTGACTTATAGATGATATTACAATTTGATTTAATTTGGTTGGCCAACTAGTTAAGTTCAGTTTTCGGACCGCACAACCCAGTCATGGGGGTAAACATGACACCCACTGGCCAAAAGAAGTTTTTTATACATATTTATATATTTATGTGATCATAGCCATTTATTAGGCCTAAATAATTATTTGAATGAAAAGTATGTATATATATATATACATGGCCATTATTAAAGGGCCTACATGATTTTCAGTAAAAGAAAGTATACACGTATATGTGAACAAAGCCCGTTTAGTAGGGCTAAATGATGATGTGAAAGAAAGGTATAAAGGGAAGTATATATAGTTATATGCATATGTCTATTTGGATAAAAATAATTTATAATTATTCAAATGCAGTTTCTAATAGTTAAATTATTAAATAAACTTTTATACTGTAAAACTCATCTTAGCCACACATTGATAATAATCTAGTCTTTACTTACTGAGCGTCGTCTCACCCCAATTATTATTATATATTACAGATACCTTGAGGAGCATACCGAAAATCAGAATGGCGCAGTGAAAGCGTGGGTGAGATTAGAAAGAGTTACTTAGGAGAAATATTAAATTAGATATGTTTTTAATGTTTTAGAATTTTTAAGAATGTTAATTTTAATATTGGAGATAATGTTGTAACAAGGTTATTTAGAACTCTGCTAATAAATGTATTTGAGGTCTTCCACTGTAAAATTATTTATAGGAACCCATACGAGTTGGGTCACTACACACATAAAGTGTCATGTAATTGAGGTCTTCCGCTGTAAAATTATTTATAGGAACCCATATGGATTGGGTCACTACACACATAAAGTGTCGAGATCATAGCAGCAAATCAGGAGGATAACGATGAGGAGATATGATCCTGAGTAACTAAAATTGTGCAGCTGTAAGAGTTTGAATTGTTCAATGTAAAAGTAGGAAATCAATTGTAATTACATTAGAATAAATTGCTATGTATTTTACACAAAACAATATATAGAAATACAAATATTTTCAAAATACTCTGCCTATCAATTCTCTCACATGGGATCAGAGCCGTGAAAAACCAACGTCTACCTATTTCTTCCTCATCTCCTTCCTCCTATACCCCTGTATTAAAACTCAAGTTCCCAACCATCCCTCTATTATCTCCATTTCTAATGTTATTACTGTCAAACTTAATCAAGACAATTATCTTCTTGGAAAGGACAGATGGTGCCTCATTTAAGAGGTCAAGAGATCTCTCACAATGGAGCAAAAAAAAAAGGGGGGGGGGTGGGATCTTGGCATTAGTAAGATTTTTTTTTTTCACTTTTTTGCTATTAAAAGCCTAACCATATGTTTGCCTCTACCTTATATTTGGATTTGTATTGAATTTAGATAAGATGCAATATAAAATTGTATTTAAATTTGTCCAAATTCATCCAAATTTAAATCCAAAACCAGAAATCTATACTCCCAAATGTGATCTAGGATCCATTTGTATCAAGGATTTCATTAGGAAAAAAAAAAAAATATGTAGGAAACTTATTTTCCTTCTTACTTTCCTTGACAACCATACACAAAAAGTGGATTCATTCAAAATTTTCTTTCCTTTCCCTAATGCTTTCCAAGTTCCCAACGAACCAAAGAGTTTGTCGTCTCTCACACTTAGACGTTCCAAAATAATCAAATCGTTCGTGGACAACTCAACAGCTTAACTTAGTAAGGACTCATCAATTCGTTTGCTTAGATAATAAACAAGTTTTAACAAGTACACAAAAACTCTTTTTGATAAAGAACAGTATGATAAAATTCAACTCAAACTTAACTCATTTACAGTTCTAATTAACCACCCATATGAACTTTGTACAAAGTATCTCCAAAACACCTTTTTCAAGATCAGGTGTTTTAAAAATGTTTTTTAAATATATAAATTATTCTTGCAGTGAAAATTGATGATAATGCACGAATTTAACATTTATGGTAATTGACTTGATAAAAACTAAAAAAATTGAAGTATTCAATCTTCAAGCTCTCTTGTTTCCTTTGAAATGAAGACCAACTCATCTTAAACTCAAAATTTAAGTGTTATAAGTTCAAAATAATTTGTTACAATTTGTACAAGATAAGAGTGGTCTAACTAAAAGATAAATTATAAATGAACACATACATTATAAAGACATGAAAAATGCTTAGTATCATAGTAGATTAATGTAAGAACAATAGTGGTTACGACTCGTAGAGTAAGGTAAATAATATATCAATACATAAGCTAATTAATGTTGATAACAAGGAGATGGAAACGAAATAGACCTAGAATAACTTAGACTACGTAAAATTCTAACAATACTTAATTTTAGTAAAAAAAAAATATTCCATACTAAAAAGGTACCACATCATTATCCGATCAATACCATTCATCCAAGAAAAGTAAGGTAACAAAATTAATATTTTTCAAACTGAAAATAAACAATTAGATATATTGATGATAATCATCGATATCTATTGGGTACTCGGTTAGTACTCAATATTTCTTTTCTTCAGTTTTAAGAGGATATTACCACATAAAATTATTTTTTTTTTATAAAAAAAAAAAAATCAGATTCCATCTAGTAGCCTAATTTCCATCAAGAGAAGATGGATAATAGCACATGAAGAATAAAATGTAAAAAGAAGATACGTGACAATTAAATGTAATTATTTTTAATTTCATTATCGGGTACCCCCACAAGGCATTAGTTAATATAATCATTTTAAGAAATATTATTTTACTCGATGCCTTTAAAATACACCATGTAAGATCAACCAATGAACAAAAAAATGTAAAAAGAAGGCGTGTAACAATTAAACGCAATTATTTTGAATCTCATTATAGGGTAATCTAGGGCATTAGTTAATATTATCATTTTAAGAAATAATATTTGCCTAGACATTATTTTGAAAACTTGAATGCCACCATTCTTTTTTTGATTCAATATCGTTGTAATATCTAGAGCCCAGTAGAAACAAAACTAATACAGAAAATGAAAAACAAAACAAAAACAAAATAGAGTTGCTTCGAAGGCTACAATTGCAGCTTGTTGCC
The DNA here is from genome assembly GCF_029873635.1 of Malania oleifera. Taxonomy (NCBI): domain Eukaryota; kingdom Viridiplantae; phylum Streptophyta; class Magnoliopsida; order Santalales; family Ximeniaceae; genus Malania; species Malania oleifera. The sequence goes on along the minus strand of NC_080426.1, from coordinate 34,902,545 downwards.
ATATAGTTGGTGTGAATTTTACTTTCATACATAAATAAATGCAAGCATACACAACATATTCACATTTCCATTATTAACGATCTTCAAATAGACAGAACGATGTTCATTTTTGAATAAGAAATAGAATAATAGGCGTCTCTACCCTAGTAATTTGACAAATAAACACCCTGTGTATGATACAATTGATACAACAGAGAGCTGCCCATGAGAACTATCGAGCTTCTCCTGCAGGTGCCCTATGATAAAAAATTGACTCATCTGAAATTTGGGAGTTCGAATGATACTGCCCATAAAATGCATAGATGCCAATTGCAATAATGTTGAGGACAATAAATCTCACCCATGCTTCATAGTGTAACTGCAACAGGAACCAAGTCAGTCATTAGCCTCAAACAGTCTTTAATTCCAAATTTGACATAAGTTTCTTCATAGAATTGAGCATTAATTTTTGCTTCAAGTGCACTTGGAATAGAGCTAGCAAACCTGAGCAAACAAGAAGATATTACAGAAGATGCAAACAGCCGGCACAATGGGAACTCCCGGACAATAAAATCCTGGTGGATCTGCATATACCTGAGGTAAAATTTAAAAAGAAAGGGAGTTTAATTTAAGAAGAAGAAGAAGAAGAAGAAGAATAAGATGCCAATGGCAGATTAAAGAGAAGAAATGAAATCTGATAATTCAAATTAATGCAACTTACTCAATAGCTCTTCATAAAACAAGATGAACTATGGGAACACTCACAAAATACGATGTGCATTGTCTAAGTGATTGCACTAAATGAAGAAGAAGAAGAAGAAGATGCCAATGGCAGATTAAAGAGAGGCTACAATGCAACTTACACAATAGCTCTTCATAAAAAAAGATGAACTATGGAAACACTCACATAACATGACGTGCACTGTCTGAGTGATTGCACTGACAGACAATATTAGATTACCATTTGACATAGAAGCAACCTAAAAGTTGAAGCTATTAAGTTTTGGGCCAACAATATGTGGGTATACACATACCAAACCTTAACATGATTCTTCCACACATCAGCTTAGAATCCATAAAACAGAAAAAAGCCATTTCGTCCTGATATATTTCCAGCAAAAACTACACTTAACAGCGCTGACCTAATACTGCCCTCTCAAGGTACAGATTCCTTTTAGATATGTCCCCCTCCGTCAAATTGACCATCAAGTACAAAGCCAAAAAATGAAGGATGATTTTGCCCTAACTTGACTTCTCAACTAGTATGGAAACAAGTCTAACTACCCATTTCATTTTAGCTAGGAAGTCAAAGTAGTGCAAAATGGTGCCTTCAAATTGATATACTAGTGGATGTGTGGCATAAAGTGAAAAGTTAAGGAATGAAAATATTCGCGGTAACTCAGTAAATTAGGCATAGCTCCGGTAGAAGAAAAGATAAGGGAAGAGTAGCTCAAATGATTTTGGCATCTGCAAGGCAGGCCAAACAATACACTAGTAAGGAGGAATGAGCTATTTACTGTGAGAGGCAATAGGAGGGGTAGGAGTAGACCTAAAATGATTTGGAATTGGATAGCAAATAGGGATTTAATAGACTAAATTTGTCAGAGGAAACTACCCACGTTCGCGCAAACTCACAGAAAAGAATTCATGCAGGCAAGCCCACCAAGTGGGACTCCTGGGTTAATTTGTTGTTTGTTGTTGTTAGTCTAGTCCTTGGTTTTTGCCACCATACTAAACAATAAAATAAACAAAAATTAAAGATGTCACTGTTGATTTTGAACATATCAGGGGACAATTCTACAATTGTAAGAAAGGAAGAGTTTATAATACACACACACACACACACACACACACACACACACACATATATATATATATATATATCCTTCTTGCATTCTGTCTGTACAATCTTTGTGCACCCCCTTGGAATATGGTGACAAAGGCTCACGTGGTTAAAAGAAGTTAGGAGGATGAATTACTCATATACCCTCTAGAGGTGTAGTGATGGTTAGATAAGTCAAGACAAACATCGCAGAGGGCACAAGACAACCGCCTGGACGAGGCGATCCACTTATCATCCATTCGCATAAGGGACTAAAAAGAAAGGGTCGCTATCGGCTAACTAGCAAGCGATCGCAAGGAAGAAATCTTTTATCTGAGAAGCCTCACCTAAGCTGTGACCTTGGGCAAAAGTTTAAATTGCCTAAGATTGAAAGCATTTGGGGCGGGCAATAGAAAGCACAAATACCATCCACTCCAAGATACTTGTTGCCCAAAACGGCTCCAAGAAGCGTAGATGATTCGCCTAACCCATAAAAGGTAAGTTGACTTCAAATCCACCCCAAAAGAGGAATAGGTACTAGAAAGGAAGGTAAATGAGTGGTTTAGGGTAACTTTAATTAGGGCAAAGAATTGGGGATTACTTTAAAGTTTTTTACTTGGAGAAGGGTGAGTATAATTATTTGTTTTCATCAATTTTGATACGACCTCAACCAATTTCACTTATCAAAGCCCAGCACCACTTTATCACTTTCTCTCCCTTTCTCTTCTTTTTCTTTGACCTTTTTCAACTCCTTTTTGCCTGTTTCTTCCCTCTTCTAATCCAAGCTTGATCAACTCCCTCTTTTTCCCCCTTCTCCAACGATTTTCTATGATTCCAAACTCCTATTTCATGGGATATCCCTCATGTAATAGGGCACCTTCCTACATCTCTATTGGGGGCTGGTGTAGTGAGTCCATTGTTATCCAAATTCATAATTTTTTCAACCAATCACCCCATCACCACATCATCAAAGGTGTTTGAGACCCAAATCTGCGAAACATATTCATGTTAGAGTCTTGGTAGGAGATATAGGCAAACCAATTGTAGCCAACAGTAACCAACCTCCACCCATATGTTTTTGCCTCTCTTCCTACAAGTTCATTGTAGATCAAAATCCCTTCTTCAATCTCAAATTACTGCAAATGCCCTGACCTGCTTGCAACATGAACTTTTTGTAAGAACGGGTGGCACAATCCTAAAGTTTTGCCCTTCAAGAAAATACACTATAACTTTGTACAAGCCTCAAAAAATTTTGTGACATGCTTGGGATAAATTCGATCATAATGGATGACTATAACCTTAAATAATAGTAAAACGAAAAAAAAAATTCCTTCCCAACCTGGGCTATAAGATGGATGATAGCCGTCAACCTTCCCGTTTAACCAACAACCACCCCCCCCCCCCTTTCCTGACTTCAATTTGCAGGAAAAAACACCCAAGTAATGGTCAACATTCAAATCTTTCGACCAACTATGCTCCATACAACAACAACAAAAAACCAAGCCTTAAGTCCCACTAGGTAGGGTCGGCTATATGAATCCTTTTCCGCCGATCAGCAAGGATTCATATCATAGTGATCTGAAAAATTTTTATGCTAGCTGTTAGCTACCTAATGCAACCCTCCTCCATAAGTTAGCCAAATAATCCATCTGACATCCATGATGAAATCAAAACTCCCTGCTTGGTGTTGCAAAGTTTAAAATAAACATCATAAACAACAGAAAATCTAGTTATTCCATACAAATCCTAATGGCCAAAAAAAATCATTCTTGGAATAAGAACTTATTACGGGAGGTGTAAATGAAGAATCAGGAGTAGTCCCAGCTGTCAAAACCAGCATCAACAGGACATGCCAAACGGCCAAATAGCATTTCACTCCTAAAACATTCTCATTTTACTGATGTTCTTATTTCTCAGCAGGGACCTCATGAAGCTGTTTATGTACCATTTTATCAGTTGACAGTCACTTACACTAAGAAGGAGAATGATATAGCAATGAGGGAAGTAGGAAGAAAAACTCAAGAGAAAATGTGCAGATGCAATATTTTCATCCTCTCAAGCATTTGGCTTGATCCCGTAAGATGATAAGGAAGACAGAAAGACAAGCATTTGGCAGTAGATCTTTTAGAATGACAACTTTATGAGTCGCTATGAGCTGGGGAAAAAATGTTCAATCAAAACTGTAATCACAAGGACAATCCATATGCCAACCAACACAACTGAACACTGATGACGAAGGTTAAATCTGTTGTATTTATACAATGTCTTCAAAATAGCACAAGCAAAACCTTAAACTGTAGCATTTATCTTCATTCGCTTACAACATAAACCTTTTTCGTTCGAAATTTTCCCATTGAAACATTTAATGCCATGTGAATGCAGTTTGCAATAAAAAAAATTTAAAACTAAAAAGGAGAAATTTTTCTATATATGATTTAGAAAATACTCACATGGCGGCAACAAAGAGCAATAGAAGCAATTATGGCTACAATTACAGATCCGAGCAGAAAAAAAGATGAAGCATTGATACGCCAGAATAGTCCAGCACTGAAACCACAACAGGCAATTATGATGAGGCAAGCAACTCCTTCTCGCCAGGCTGAAAACCACCCTGCAGAAACTTGACTGACACTTGTATCCTTCCAGCGAAGGGTCACCACACATGCTGAAACAACAGAATAGCCTGTCTGCAGCAAACAGAAGTTCACATAAGGTATGTATGTAAACCAATTTTATTTGTAAAAACCAATTTTATTTGTAATCAAAATGCTCACTCACAAGTGCATCTAATGAGCACATATCCCCAGCAATATTTGACAACGCAGCAACTATAACTACCATGACAGATTCATGCTACATTATTGAAAGTTGGACATCTAATATTTTTCCTTGGGACAGGCATTGGAGCGATTGGTTGATGTATGAACTGCTTGGGAATTTCAGTAGGATGCATACTATGTGATGCAACTCATAACAAAGACAAATAAATTCTTTAAAATCTCAACATAATAATGGATTAGTCAAGGACGTACCAATGAGCCAACTGACAGTATGTGAACGAGCACGTGCACATTAAATAGCGCGGCCAAGACACCAGTAACAATACCAACCCAGACCTGAGAATAAGTGGGAGTGCGGCGCATTGGGTGTATTTCAGCCAATATAGAAGGCAGTAAACCATCCCTTCCAAGCCCAAGATATACCCGAGACTGTTCATGAAAAACATCTTGTTATTTACATTGCCAAACACCATGAGATAAGGGCATGTCAATAACATAACAACTCCATGGTGTTTCACCTTAACATAAAGACCAATGAGAAGAGTTGTTGTCAGTCCAGCAACAGCACCTATGCTGATCATGACAGAAACATATTTCAAGCCTTTGGATGTAAAAGCTTCAGCCAAAGGGGCATCTTCCCCAAGCAACATATAAGGTACCATTCCAGTAACCACCAAACAAACTCCAACATATAATGCAATGCAAATAAGAAGACTTCCCAGGATGCCTATAGGTAAATCACGCTGAAAAATAACAAGTTCAAAAGAGAAATATTGAGGAATACAATAATGTTACAGGACTTAAACAAATGAAGTCTTTACATTCACTGTGTTAACTAGAACAAGGCAACAATATAGCCATAATAAAACACACCTGTGGTCTTCTCGATTCTTCAGCTGAATTGGCAACAGCATCAAATCCAACATATGCAAAAAATACCACAGTTGTTCCAGTCAATATAGCTCTAAAACCATTTGGAGCAAATGGAGACCAATTTGAAACATCAACCTCAAAAGAACCAACAGTAATGATGAAAAGAACAATGATTACCTGCATCAGATAAAAAATGTATTTTTTATTTTAGTGTTAGACCCTGAATGTTTGTTGTAATGGAGGAACAGATTGCATCATTCTATAATGATTGAAGCAATATTATTAGGTTATTTACTTAATGCTCTTATTTTGAAGGTTGCTTTTTGCATTTTCCTTTTCTAGGTTGGGGCTTCTCATTCATTCAAGTTCCCATTTTTTCCCTCAAAAGAATTATTCCCTTACTGGGGAAAAAATCTTTAAGGCATTCATAAGAAACCTGCTTACTTTGGGAGCATAGTAAGGGCATTGAAAACACAATGCCTAATATATAACTAATTCAGGGGATAACAAACTTTTTACAAGAAGCAACTGGTCTCCTAGAAAAATAAGTTTCAACATTGAAATTGAAAACTTAAGGTTAAAAGAAGGATTTGCTAAAGAATGAAAGTAATCATTAACATGCAAAAGTAGTGCACATTGATATACAAATTGGCAAATTGTAGACCAAGTAATCAATCTCTAACAGGGAAAAAAAGGTAAAAATGGAAACTACGCTCTCAGAATTCAAAATACTAAAATGAGAACAAGCAGACTAAACTAAACCACACAGAATGGTGAGCCACCAATGAACATAGTTTTTACCATATCCATGTTGCCAAGGATGTTTTAAAAGATGAACATTTAAGCCCTAAAGAAATTGACATAAGCACCTAAGGATCTGTTGGATAGGTAAATTGTGTCCCTAGAAAAGAGTCAGTTTTTGTGCACGGCAATGGAAAGATTCCTCTCCCTTAGAATTTTAAAATAAGCATCTGTGTCTGCAAAGAAGCCTACTTATATTCCAATAGGCCAAATTTTTTATTTTGGTAACGACCCAGAGGACACTGCCTTAAAACATTTTCTTTTATTATCAAAAAAGAATGGGGAAAAAAATCAAAAGAAGATTGATCTAACCAAAACAATAAAAGAAATAGGTTAAGACATGGAGAACAACAAGCAACAATACAATGTTGCTATCTGCACAACTCTATCACGCCACTAATTTGTTCCCAAAAGGGGAAAAAAAGCAAATAGGATTTGCATGGAAATTTCTTTGCTGATTTTACATTCTAGACTATTCAATCCGTAGGTTCCAATAAAACATTGTGCTTTTATGGCTCCATGGGTGTGTATATGGGTGAGTGGGAAAAAACAGAGGATTGTAAGTTTTTTTAACCCAAAAACGAATATGGTCAAGTACATTTATCGGTTTTTTGGTTTTTCTAAACATCTTCAATTGTACCAGTGCTCTTTCCTGAAAAGGAGAGCAAAACCCAAAAGATAAGCATGGTGAACTTTTTCTATATTAATGTAGAGTAAGGTTACCCAATTTAAATGTGTCTGTTAATGGCTTGGTTAAAATAACCACCAAAAATATGCTTATTATTTACATAAAAGGTAAGTAACTCTTGTGTGAGCCTGATGGAATGGGGCATAAATAATCATAAACCTGCTCAACACATGTGCTAATATCTCATGGAAACCTCAATTTTTCTCTTGGACTACAATATTTTCCCAAAGCCACACTAAGAGAGAACATAACAGAAAGAGCACCTTCATTGCTGTCATAAATGAATTCAAAGCAAGAGATTCTCCAACACCACGGCAAAGAATAATTGTCAGTAGTGCTATGAGAATCGGAGCACATATGTTGATAGATAGAATTCCTCCAAAAAAATCTGCACCGCCATGTCCAATCCATCTTGGAATGTTTTCCTTGAAAAATGGGAAAAGCTCTAATATAACATTCACATAGCTTGCTATACTTCGGGCTACACTAGCCATAGCAATATGGTAGTCAAACATCATTTGTACAAAAACAAGCAAGGCAGTGAGCTCATTAAAAGCTGTGTATGCATATAAATATGCTCCTCCAACAGCAGGAAAGCGAGAAGCAAGCTCAGCATAACAAAGTGCATTTGGCACACAAGAAAGTCCCGCAAGTATGAAACTAATTGTAACGCCTGCATTTAAGAAAATCACAGTTAACACTAACACATAAAAATAGAAACAACCACATATTTTTGACCCAAACATTAAAAGTCCCAATTAAATAACAACACTGTTTTCTAACTTCAGCTTCAAATTCAAGTCCTTTTGCAACTTCTAACTTCAAACATATTTTAAAATGCACCAGTATTTATAACCTAACCATAGGAACATAATACCTATACCTCCATTTGAATCCATGGAAACGTGAGGAATAGAAATATATATAAATATCGAAACTCACTATAGATGGGAGATGGTAGAAGAAGAGAACTAAAGAAAATAAAAGGATGCAATAAAATGAAGGAGAAAAGAATAGGAGTTGTGCTCTACTATTAGATTCATAAAAAGGAAAATACATCATAAGACTATTTTCTTCACATTTTCCTTTCCTTTTATAAGCCCCTAACACATTAATATCACTACAACTACCCAAAGTGCAACAAAATTCTAAATAGTGGCGTAGCTGGAGCTGGGAAGCAAAGAGTAATAAGATACTAATGCAGGAGCAATTAATCCTATTCCTAGCTTCTAGGGTTCTTGTAAATAAGGATAAGGAAAACTGAAATTTAGTAATCAGAGTTATGAAGACAGTTAGCATCCAGGCCATTTATAACCCCAAATATCCTAAAATACTCAGCACCATTCTCGAAAGCTCAGAAAATCCAGAAAAACAAAATAAATTAATCCTTAAATTATTAAATAAGTTCACTCTCAAATATAAAAAAATTCTATGCACCTTTATGGGAAACAAAAACCACTCAAAAATAAAATTCTGTTAAAAATAACCAAAAAACATTGATGTCAAGCTGTTGAAATGATCAAATTGGGGGCTAATATGAACTCCAATCTCATAAAAGAAGCTGGCCACATGATGGGGCTTTTGTGTATATCTTGTAGGTCCCATAACCCCTCCTGAAGAAAAACTATTGCTATGACTCTTTGGTGTTTGACCTAAAATGCTACTTCTTACAAGAAGGCTTCTAGTGGCTGGTCCAGTAATTCTATTGCGACCTGTCTGCATCAGTCTTCAAGACTTCAAGACCATCGAAAAACTTGTTCTCTAGTTGGACAGGCTGGATAAAAAGGAATGTCACGAAAACGATACTCAAAGACATTATTATTAACATTGACATAGGAGAAATATCCGAATCTTCTGGCAAGTTGATCCTCCATAAAATCCTACAAAGCCCAATCTTTTTCCACTTCAAGTTGTTATAAGTGCTCATTGGGGACTGCTCCTTTCTCAGGAATAAAATCTCTACTTTTCCCTCTTCAAAGACTTTATTGCAATAGTGATAGTACTTATCTGTAGCTTCCATGTACTTAGGACTCTTCAAGCTTATGTTCAATCTCAAATATGCCGCGACACATTCAGCCATGTGCTCTGCTGCACTACTGCAACCTGGGATCTTAGGTTGACCTATTCACCAACCTGGGAACAAGAGCCAAGGTCGTGGGCTTTTCTAATAAACGACCTCAAATTCCATCAGCTGACCAATTCACCAAGTTGCTGCAGGCACACTAGACTGTATGAGGGGCAAAGAGCTCAAATCTCCCAATTTTGGCCAGTGAAAGCATCAAGTGTTGTTGTCAAGAGTCCGATTCGCTACTTCAATCTGGCCACCATTCTAGGGATGGAATAAATTGCTAAAATACTAGTTTGCTTGGAAAAAAAAAAACCACTATAGGTCCTCCAAAATCACCTAGAAACGTCTAACTTCAGCCATATGTAATAGATTTTGGGATTCCAGGCAGTCAGACTACCTCATCCAATGAATAAATTGGCTAAATGGCACACATTTGAGGTCTTTTCACGTGGTATAAAGTGCGCCATATTTGAATATTTGTCAATCACTTCAAAAACAGAATCCACACCTTGTTGAGACAGCAAATGTCCCAACACAAAATCCATATAAATATCCTCCCAAGGACTAATGGGAGAGACAACCATATGTATAGTTTGGTACTTTGGGACTATCCCTTGGAGATCGAACAAACCACACACTTTTGCATGTACTTGGTGCATCTCTCTTCAACTGAGACCAGAAATGACACTCCTCCACTGAAGCTACCATCTTATCTAAACCTAAGCACCTACTAGGGCCATCACAAAGTGATTCAGAGGTTAGCTTCTTCCCCAATGACCCCCAAGCGCTGCTCAACTTGCTTTCCAAAAAACAAAAGCCTGTCTTTGCAAAGTCACCAATTCTACAGCTGGTCTGATTGGTACTTATGGCACCAATCCTAAAAATCTATATCTTGTGCGTGTAATTCCTTCAAAATGATCAAATCCCACTTCTTCTAGGTGCACGGTGACCAAAACTGATGTGCTTGTTGCTTGAGAGCAAAGTTAAACCACTGCATCATGCGTCCTAGTCAATTTTTTTTTCTCACAATTAAGGTATTTCCAAGCCTCATATGTAGAGTACGAACTCTTGCCAACACTTTGAAGGTTGCACAGAACTCCAAGAATCTAATGTACGGATCACTTCTATGTAAGGACTAAAAATTTCAATTTTGATGGAAATTTCAAGAGTCAATATACATATATTTTGATGTAAATTTCGATTTCAATTTAAAAAAACACCAGAAACCTAAAATAAATTTTGAAAATTATAAATGAACTTTTGGGAAACATTAAATGATGATGAACAATTTAGGGACAACATAAAAATAAAAAGAAACCCCAAATTCACTTTCTTTTTCTTTGGTTTTAAAACCAAGAAAAAAAATGTCAAATTTTCACCCAACATTTTGCAAAAGGAAATTAGAAGTTGTTTTCATTTTAAACCCTCCCAAAATCTGAAATTTCAATCGAAATTTCAGGAAAATTATCAAATTTTAAGACCATGTTTTTTCGTGCTTTCACACAACTTCTCACTCAAGCAAGCTACTAGATGACCTTGGGAAAGAACCACACGTACAATTGAGGCACAACATTCTAGCTAGAACACCACCTTAAAGTTCGATAGTACAAGAGTGCAATGGTTCTTAAACTGTAAGCCTCTTCTTTTGTTATACCCTCCATCAGAACTCGTCCTTTTTCAAACATTTAATAATTAGGGGTATTATTGACCTACAATTTTGAATAAATTTGCAATAGAAATTTGCTAACCATGGAAGCTTGGTACATCACCAACAATTCTTGGAGGGGGTAAATCATCGATTGCAATGAGCCTTCTCATCATCCACATTGATACATTGATCTTGTAGTACCCACAAGAAGTCCCAAAAAGAGAAGCTTATCTGTAAAAAAGCTAAGAACCATTTAGTTGTGGAAAACATTTTCCATTTTTTATTTTTCAGTTTTCCAAAGAACTACAAAAATTTCAAGCTATTTTTTACTTTTCCAAGATTCTTAGTAAAACAATACAAACTAAAGAATTTGTTTAGTTGTGCAAAATAATTTTTTATTTTATATTTTTAGACTTCAAAATAATTAAAAGAATACAACTTTTTTTTTTCCAATTTTTCAAAAAATACATATAAAAGATAGTATGTGAAATCATCGATTTTGGCACTTGAATTTGGAATTTTGTGGATTTGGAAGAAATTCAATACATAAACTACACAAATTAGCATCCAAGATCCGAACTCTATGCTCCGATATGCAAAGTAAGAGTTAGAAATAATAATAATAATAATCAAAAGACGTTTTCCAACTTTTCTATGTAAATTTAAAATAACAGGAAAACAAGGTGGCATTTTCGTAATTGTGTAGAAAATTAGAAATGGAAACTAGAAATATTTCCACAAGCAAATGGTCTCAAAAACTTTTATTATTGTTCATTTACTTCATACAAATATTGTAAAATTAAGAAGTAGCTAACTTTTTTGTAATTTTTTGGAAAACTAAAATGAAAAATGGAAATTGTTTTCCACAACTAAACGGGCCCTAAACTTCTTTACATGTAGTACAATTAGTATCTTCTTCAAGTGATGTAAATGGTCATCTTCACTTTGACCATCAATCAAGATATTATCAAAATAAATGACAACAAATTTCTCAATAAAACGTTGAGAACCTGATTCATTAAAGCAATATAGCATTGGGCACATTGAACAGCCAATTGGATGGGAAACTTCGAGCTGAGAAACTACCATATCTAAAAATTATTCTAGGCGCAGCACACGATGGGAAACATTTACTTACTGTGATCCTACTGTCAATGCATTTGCAAGCTATTGTCCCGTGTTGAAATTAACAATACAGATAATGAACAAGTGCCCATGCTCTTATGAATCTTCCTTCTTCAAAATAGGTCTTCCGCAACCTCCTTCAATGTTTTATTCTCCAGCAAGCTCATGCGGCAATGACCGTGGTGAGTTCAGAAGACTTGCTTCAGAACAAGGTTGATACGGTGTTGCATTTCCTGCATAAGCTGTAATCGTGTGGGTTATTTAGCTGGCATCTCATCTTTGAGCTCATATAATAAAGTGTGTACTATGGCTAGAACCTTTGTTCCGGCCTCGTGATCCTTTACCTCAAGACAATAATTTACTTGAGATGCTTCACATTAGAATATTAGACTCAGAATTGTCAAAAATGCTAGTTCTCTCTCTCTCTCTCTCTCTCTCTCTCTCTAAACCGCGAATTCACTCTCCCTCTCTCTCTAAGATCTCGGGCAGCTTTTTGCCCGAATTAACAATCCAACGTTACTACACGGATCAATGGGTGAATCTCTACAAGTCTTACGAAATAGAATCTCGATTTGAGGATTTCCGGGTTTTTACCCCAAAGTTGAGGAAGGGTCGAAACGAGCCTAGTGACTTGTAGATCTGTACTAAATAGGGTGATGTTGACATATGATCTTTCGTTTTAGGATTTGGGAATTCGTGTGGCTGTTTCGAACCGTTTGGAGTCGTGTTTCGGTATTTGGGAATAGGTAAGGGGATTTGTTTATATCAGTTATTTTTAAAATATGATCTGGTAGAACTAAAGGTTATGTTTATACGGATGTTTTGGTTACTTGTTTAGAAAATTTCACCGGGCGAGATTGCCGGTTTTTCGGGTGTGCGGTTTTCAGGAAAATTAGGATTTCGGGTATTGTTTCCGTTTCTTTTGGAAAATTATTTATTTGAATAAAACTAAAGTATAGAGATGACTGTACCTTTATTCTATGTTAAACTGTATTTTCAGATCAATTATCATATTATTGTTTAATTATCCAAATAGGTGTGGCAGGAGAGGATATTTTGTGATGATTGAGTTGTGATGTGTTTGAAATGGTATATAGGAACTGGAGTTCCAAACTGTTTTCAAGAACGGTGGTTACTGACATGCCGATTTCATTACTGTGGGGTCAATAATTCACCGTGGGGTCGTTAGACATGCTGGGTTAATACCGATGATCGTAAATTACCGGTTTATGCCGAAAAGTGTAAAAACACTAGATTTGTATCGGTTCAATACCGTGGGTCAATAATGACATGCCGGTTTGCCGGATTATGGTTACTAAAACGCCGGTTCAATACCATGGGATCAATAATGACATGCCGATTTACCGGATAATATCGAGGGTTGTGGAATGCCAGTTCATTACCGTGGGTCAATAATGACATGCCGATTTTCCGGATTATGGTTACTAAAACGTCAGTTCAATACCGTGGGTCAATAATGACATACCGGTTTGCCGGATTATGGTTACTAAAAAGCCGGTTCAATACCGTGGGGTCAATAATGACATGCCGGCTTGCCGAATAATATCGAGGGTTGTGGAATGCTGGTTCAATACCGTGGGTCAATAACGACATGCCGGTTTGCCAGATTATACCGATGATTGTGAAATATACTGGAACTGTTTGTGAAAATACTGGAAATGCGAAATGCTTTGTTTCTTATTGGAATAACACTCATGTGCCCACACACTGATATAACCTGATTCTCCCTTACTGAGAAGTGTCTCACCCCAATCATACAAATCTGTTTCAGGTCCTTCAGGTAGCCGAACCTAGTGTTCTAGAGGGTTCTGGAGCGTAGTATTCTGTTAATTTTTGTAAGTACTGTTGTGAGAACCGAACTGTAGCTGGGATGTCATTTTGGATTATGTTGGATACCTTGGGTTGATGTTTTGTAATATGACAGACTTAGTACTCTGGTATGAATGAATGTAATAGGTTGAAATATGTTCCGCTGTGTTATTCATGTGAATAGTGATTGTGAGTAGGGTATCCGCAAGCCCTATCGGGTTGGACCCTCATATTTATTGGTATCATGGATGTTTGTATGATACAAATACAAGTTAGGTTCTCATATCACACCCTGGGGCCCACTTTCGCGGTTCAGGGCGTGACATAATATAACACCCAATTCTAAGTCTATGGAAACCCATAACAGAAATTGATCGTTCCGTTAGATAGGAACAGATTTGATAAATACTGATAACTCTCGGATAGAGTATTAGAACGGAAAGATCCATTAGATAATGAATCTTTAATTTATAATTATAATAAGATAAATAAATTACTTTGGGAACTCCATCGATTTATGAAATCGATTCTTTCCTTTAAGGCTCAGGGATAAAGATAATTTTTTTTATTTATTTATTGTGAAAAAAAATAATTTTAAATTTAATTTCAATTATTTAATTTAAATTAAAAAATTAAATATATTATGAAATTTAATATAGTTAATATTATAAAATGAATAAATTAAATATAAATATTAAATAAGAAATAATTGAAATTAAAGTTTGCGAAGACGACGGCTCTTGTCTCTTTTCGGATATTATACCAGATTAAATCAATGAATTGGAACGAATCAACGGATTGATGGGTTTAAAGGCAAAAGCACTTATCAAGTACTGGCTTGGCATAAGGGATCGTCTGTGTTTCTTTCCATTCAGTCAGCCCTAGACTTGTTATTTTTCCCCTTCTTGATTAACTTCCCACTCAATTTATACTCAAAAGTCTCAAACATATTTTCTCCTCCTTGCTTAATGATATTTTGACCTCCCTCCCATATGTCCTGATGTCCTAGCAAGACATGCCATGTGTCAATAGGAATTACATTGCACCAAATTGCATTTTCGCAGATTCTTCAAGTATACAATGAACAAGTAGACATTTTTTTGTCACTGTCACTTATACAGTTGAGGGTGATTTTTTTACCTCCAATTTCAAGAAAGAAATTAAATCTGCAGCAGCAGAGTTTCTTGACTTCTAGAATCCATGATGGAAACACCTTCAAGTCCATGAATTTTACTAAAAACTTGAAAAAGTTTAGTTCACCGCTCAATAATTGACTTATTCCCAAAATTCTTGCTTTTTCCTACTTAGCCCATCACAAAAGTATAGTCAAAGAAAGGACTTTCTCAACAGCTTCAAATGCAATTATGTTATCCAAGCAGTGTATGTTCACTAACAACAACTTGTCTTCAAGATAATCACCTATCAGAGGCAGGTTCCACTAAAAAACTGACTGTTGAACTTTTTATTCACTTGTAAATGGATGAGATGTAACCAAAAAATCATCTCTAAATTATTCTTTTGGAGTTACAAAATATTTATGAATCATCAAGCATGTGTATTTTATTAATTCAACTTCTTCATTGCCAATTATGGGCAACTTCCACTTCTAATGCCAATTATAAGCATCGTTTAGCCTCCTTAAAAAACATTACACTACAACCTCATCTCAAATAGGAACCCCAGCCCATTGACATATGTGACCACAAGTTCTTTGCTTTCTTGAACATCATTGAGTGCTAGTTGTAGAACTCCTTGGTGTAGTCTATCACAGATCTGTTTTTTTGGCAAAGATTGTTAAATTAAAGGAATATTTTGAGAGATGTGTATAGGAAAAAATTTAACCTAGAAAATAGATTTCATCTTCAGCTATCCCTTGTAGAGATGCATCTTTTGCACCTTGTCCCACCACACCATGGCATATGGCCACGCAACTTTGTTGCCATCAATTTTATCTGTTTAATATTTGGAATTTCTTTATAGTTAAAGAATTTCTCAATGACACAAAAGCATTCAAGAAATTCCTCGCCCTACAAATGACCATGTAATTTTAGGTGATTGATTCTAACATCTGTTGAATCAAAATACCCCTTCACCAATGTCTCCTCATGAACTCAACAATGGGCAAATGGATTCACATGCTCAGGCTCGAGGCTAAGTAAACATGGATTGAACGATGCTCAATATGAGTTCTTGACATTCAAGACGAATGGTAATTTGCTTGACTTGTCTCTGAAATGCTTGAATCTCATAATCTGCTATGGCACCCATCATAGGATTACCACATCAACCTCTACCTCTTCTTACTGCTATGTATGAAGATGGAGGAAGCTAGCCAAGAGCATAACACTAGCTCTGATACCAAATAATGCAGGAGGGAAGAGGCAGAGGAAGAGGAGTACAGAGACGGAATGGAATAGAAGCTATGCTCTACTGTTTAATTCACAAAAAGGAAAGGAAATCAAAAAACACTACTTTCTTCTCACATATATCTCCCTTCCTTTTGTAAGCTCTTAATGCATCAACATCACTACAATTACCCAAAATATAACAAAATTACTTTATTCTCTTTGTGGAAGCTTCAGAAACACAATTGGTTACCATTCTTAATTCCTTTTGTGAATTCTCAAGGCAGCAGTCCACTTAACCAAACTCACTATGTTTGTCTCATCTAATGTTTACAAAGCCTGACCAAGGACACACGGTGATTGGTGCCCCATTTCTCTGACTTGGGGAGATCAATGGGGGTCTTATTTGGAGACTTAACACTACGGACACGAACTGTTTGGAGATGAAACTTGCCCACGGTTTGAAATGGAGGATCTAGGGAAGTATCCCGTTCGGAGATTAATCAAAGATGGCCTTTGAATGAGATCGCCTTTAGTCGTTTAAACAAGAGTCATATCTGAATAAAATAGGATTTTCACCTTCAGTTTCTCTCAAAACCTAAATTCAAAAGAATTAACATTTGCCCTATGTTGGTCCCTGGGGAAAAAAGGCGAAGAAAATGAAAGCAAAAATATAACTCCAAATTCTACACAAAAACAGAAAATTATGAAATTTTCAATTTTCAATTTTCAATTCCCTTTCCCGGGTGTGTAATTTTTTAAAATTTAGTATTATAATTGGAAAAGAGGAGGACTGACCGGGGCCGGCGTCGCGAGCGACGGTGCCAGTGACGACGAAGATACCGGCGCCGATGGAGGAGCCGAGACCGAGGAGGACTAGGTCGAGGAGGCCGAGTCGGCGGTCAAGGGCGTCGCCGGAGGGGGCGTTGGAAGCAGAGGAAGGCAATGCCTTCACTCTGAGAGCAGAGGTGAAGAAATTAGAAACCCAACGAGACCAAAAAGAAGAAGAAGGAGACGACATCGGCGACGGAGGAACCCGAGTAGAGTTGCTGCTCGTCTTCTCCGCTCCCATCTCTCTCTCTCTCTGCTATGAATCAGGGGAGAGAGAGAGAGTGAAGAATACCAACGGTCGGGGAGAGAGCGGGACCGCAGCGGATTTTTGTTCCGATGCCATCGACGTCTCCAAACTCCAAAGAATAATAATAATAATAATCAAATGATTGGAGAGATGCTAACGTCACTTCCCCCCATTGGTCCTCTCCATGAACGTAGCACACGTCATTCATTCTATTGGCAAAACGGACCAATCAATTATTATCCCATCAATTTTTGTCTTCTTTTTTCTTTATTATTGTTATTATTAATATTATTAATTCTCGTAATTTAATTGATAAAATCAATGTGAATTAATGACGAATTGCACCCCAAGAGAAATTATTTAGTTAGTGTCACAATTTATGCAACAAATATGTTAGATATTTTTAAAATTATGAAAATTTTAAAACCCTAAATAGGTTCCTAGTATTTTTGAAATTTGATAAAAGTTATGTGTTTTTTTATCAAATCTTATAACAATTAGAAAAATTTTAAAATTGAGAAGGCATGGCACTCTTAAGAGTGTTATTGATTAGGGTGAGTATAATTCAGTTAAAATTGAATTAATCGAGTAAATTCGGTTAGTTTGATTCGGTTAAAAATTTATTCGATTCAGTTTGATTTTTATTTTCATTGAATTTCAATTTCAATTTTTGGTTCGATTTTTGGGTTCGGTCAAATCAACCAAATAGTATAAATTCATAATAAATAATTATATATACTAAAATTTTATTTATTTATATATATATTAAAAAATTAAATCGATTAACCAAAATTCTGTTCGATTGATTTTGAGTTCGGTTAAACATGGAATTTCGGTTGGTTTGACTAATGAGATTTTTTAATTGAAATTTTCCTATTAATTTGGTTAATTAACCAAATTCACCAAACCAACCAAATGCTCGCCCCTACTATTGAGACTCTTACCGCTTTTTTTCTAGCACATAATGAAAATATGAATTTGTTTAAAGTGAAAATCAAATAATAAACTTTTCATTTAGGGGCATTTGGTAAAATTAAGTGTTAAGTACTAAATACTAAATTCACATAATTCAAATAATATTATTTTTATCCATATCTTTTTCGGGTGCTTCAATATAACATCGAAACAAGTGAGAACAAAATTTTTGCACTTGCATCCCTATTTTCTTCTCACGCTGCTCTATTTTCTTTTATTTTTTATTTTTGATAAAAAATTACAGTAATTGCTCTAACATTTGAAACTCATTAGTTATAATACTTATTATACTTATTAATGTCTCATTAATAATACTTATACTCAATGACACAAGTATTATACTTCTTTAATACAAATTCAAATATAGAGGGTGAAATCTATCAACCCAAACACAATTTAATTTTTTAAATATAAATTTCAAAAAACTCTAGGTGTCCATTTGGATCACAGATTTTGATTCGAGAAAGGAAAGGAAAATAAGAAGGAAACCTATTTTTCCTTCCATTTTTCCTTATATTTTCCCTCTATACCAAATATTATAGAAAAAAAACGAAAATTTATTTTAATGTAATTAAAAATTAAGAAAAATAAAATGTAAATGGTGTCTAAAATCATATAGTTGTTAATTGATTTAAATTTTTTTTAAAATTTTTCTTGATAATCAAATATAAAAAAATTATATTTTCCCTTTATTGAGATTTTTCAAGTTCGTGGCTTAAGAATTTTTTTTTTTTTTTTTAAATGTGATTGTGTGTGACATACTCAATAAGGTTGGTTGTAATAATTTGCATAAACACACCAATCCCTTGGGGAGTGAGAATCCAACTAGGAATGATCAAATGCCCATTTTGTTTGGGTGAGAGAATTTTTGAAAAAATAAATAAATTAGGGCTTATTTATATTTTAGGGGAAAACACACCCACCTTTCGTGAGATTTAACAAAAATAAAAATAAAAATAGAGACTTTCTTTGAGGTTTTAAAAATTCTTTTAGCCCCATTTGGAACTCAAAAAATATTAGGGAAAGGAAAGGAAAATATCAAGGAATTCATATTTGCATGTTTGGTTATCAAGGAAAGTAAGAAAGAAATTGAAATATATATCAAATTCATGAACAAAATTTTGAATTTACATATTATTAATATTTAATTTTTCTCAATTTTTAATCATATAAAAACAAACTTTCATTTTTAATAAAATTTAATATAAAATAAAAATATATTGAAAAATGAGTTAGGGCCCGTTTAGATCAAAGATTTTATTTGGAGAAAGGAAAGGAAAAGAAAATAAGGAGAAAACTTATTTTCCCTTATATTTTCTTTCTATATAAAATATTATAAATAAATAAATAAAAAGAAAAGTTTGTTTTAATATGACGAAAAACTAAGAAGAACTAAATATCGATAGTGTAAAATTAAATTTTTGCTCATAAATTTGATATATATATATATATATATATATATATATATTTTTTTTTTTTCTTACTTTCCTTAACAACCAGACATAAAAATGTGAATTGCCTGCTATTTTCCTTCCCTTTCTCCAATATTTTCTAAGTTCCAAACGGGACCTTAACTGTCACTTCCAAAAATTGTCATAAACCTCCTATAAGGTTTATCCAAAAAATACCAATCTCCCCTCAAAAGGTTCAAAATCCTTTTCCTTTTTTTTATTATTATTTTTTTATTTTTCAATCCTCTCTCGGGCAATTGTGGTCGGTTGATCATTAATATTGTTTCAGCTAACTTTAACAATTTTGATTGAAACAAAAACTCACATTGATATTCCTTCCATGCCCATGGAGTTGGTTACGCCATCTATAGTCCATGATTTGGTTCTCAATATAACTGCCATAACATGGATCTTATTTAAGGAAATCCACCAGAATCATAGTGAAAGTCAGTCCTTACAAGATAATTATCATTGCTTATGAATCCGAATTTGTGTGATATAACCATAACCAGGATCAAATTTGGATGAAATTAAGCAAAGTCTTAACCAACTAAAGTTGAAGAATCGACAAATAAACTGTGATTAGAGATGAAATGTCACTCAAATCCAAAGTTAGCTAGATCTCTCCGAAATGCATTGAGAGACAGCTAATTAGACATCTAAGGGTAAAACACTATTTCAATGTAATTCCTAATAACAAATACTAATATCTCAATTCATTAAAATGTTTTTTTCCTTTTTGAGGGGAGGGGGGTTGTAAGCAGGGTGAGCATAATTCGATTATAAAAAGAGAAGCATCATCGGGAGAAGAGAAGCTCACGTGAAGGTAAGGGTTCAAATTTCAAAAAGCTTACGAATAAAACAAATCTACGGTGTCAGGTGTTGTCATCCTCCCATGAAAAGGAGCCACCCAGGGCTCTGACGAATGGAGGAAGGCATCTTCACAATTCAACAATATCACGCCACATGTGGAGAAAGATAACGCATGAATACTAAAAACAGAAAACACTACATACATTATTATCAAATAACAACAACAACAATAGTTCATGATGCATTGACAGATTACGTCTCCATGGGATGCACAATATAGCTGCTTTGTCCCCCCCCACCCCTTTCTCAAACTCTACACATGTACATTTCCATCACTAGTCCCCAACAATTGGGCTCCCCAGCAAAGCATTTGACAAGTATAAGATTCATGCTGCGCATCGTCTCCCCCCTCCCCCATAAGATAAATAAATGCCTAATGACACAGCTGACTGCAACCTATACATATTCTGACTCAGGCTTTAAATCAGATAATAGGTGCAACAATTAACAAGCCACACTGCAGGATAAGAAATGTTTAACCGTGATCTGCTTCCACAGGTGCCCTATAATAAATAATGGTCTCGTTTGAACTTGAAGGATCAGCATGATGCTGCCCATAAAATGCATAAATACCAATTGAAATAATACTGAGGATTACAAATCTCACCCATGCTTCATAGTGCAACTGCAATAAGAACAACTGGGTTATTACTACTTGAGTTATTGATTACACTTTCTCATTGTAATTAAGCATTTGTTTCCTGGAAATGCACTTGAAATGCAAACCTGAGCAAATAAGAAGATATTAAAGAAGATGCAAATGGCTGGCAAAACGGGAACCCATGGACAAGAAAAACCAGGTGGGTTGACATAGACCTGCAGGAGTGGAAAGTGTTTCGAGAACAAAAAATCAGATTTGAAATTGGATAATTCAAACATGCAACTTATGCATCAGCTGTAAATGCAATTAGATGGATTATGGTAACACATGCAAAAGAACACAGCCTCCATTCTTCCACGAGTTATTGCATCACGACAAGAGGCAGATGGCTCTTCCACACATTAGACTAGAATCCAAAACACGGTAAAAACAACGACCCAATGACCTCCCCCTATGGTTTGCTCATTCATTTAAAAATACCCTCCCCATGGTGTTCAAGAAGAACATAGCTAAAAAGTGATGATCATCAGCAATACTTTAGTTCAGAGCAGCAATGTTTCTGATCTTTGAATTTCTTAATCAATACAGAAGCAAGTCTATTTACCTGTTAGGCTGTTTCTTGTTAAAAGGCCAGGTTGGGACAAAATCATGCTCCTGAATTTAGTCTTGTTAGTTCTGCTACTGTACTTGATGATGATCCATCACCTAGAACTAGCAAACCACAAGGGAGTTCATGGTTAATTTGAAAATTTTCAGGCAATGGACTGCCAATGCAAGAAAAGTTGTAGAAGTGTTTTCCTTATATCTATATTTTCGAATTCCATCTCAGAGAATTATCATGACACAACCAGGTTGTATCAGTTAACTGCAAATAACTGAAACCCCCACTTCAACCCTTACCTCCTTTTTCTACTTCTCCAAACAGTGACAAATTCACTTCCCTCTTAGATCGACATCCAACACCCAGTTCAAATAATAACTAAAGAACTTGTTTCCAAAGTGTACATCTGTTAGGTACAGTTCATTAATTTACATATGATGGGGAATGCAAACAAAGTAAAACACCATCATATGGAAACCAAAAATGTTAATGCGGTGTTGCCAATTCTTATTTTCAGCCGTGTCTTTATGACACATCTTGAATTCCCACTATGTTTAACAGTGTTCCATAAAGCAAATAGTTGAGCTAAGAGAAGATTGGCATGTGGCAATATTTTCATCATCAATTTATAGAGAAGAAAATAAGCAAGCAGCAATTCTTTATCCCCTCAACTCTGTATGGCCATTGATTGATCTCATAAGACAGGTGCTTAGAGAGAGCACCCTTAGTAGAAGAGCCTTCCAAGTGACTACATATGGCAGGAAACCAAGTGGTCACAAAAGGCAGGAAAAAAGTATCAGAACTCTCACTGCACAGAGAGTAGCCATGTGCAAACCACTAAGACCCAACACCATTGATGAAGTCTATATTTCATGTACATCTTCCTCAAAATTGCACTAGAAGAACCCACAATTACATACCTACAAGCGCATAAAATGAGGAGTCTATATGCTTATGTATGAAACCACATTCTTAAAACATAACCTTTGTTGGTTCTAATATTTGCCTATTAAAGCATTTAATACTGTGTGAATGCATGAATGCAGTACAAAATGTAAAGAAAAGATATCCTCTACATAGAAAAATAATACTCACTTGGCGGCAATAGAGAGCAGCAGAAGCAAGGATGGCTATAACTACAGCTATAAGCAGAAGAACAAACGAAGCATTGATGCGATAGAAAAGTCCGGCACTGAAACCACAACAGGCAATTATAATGAGGCAAATGACTCCTTCCCGCCAGGGTGAGGTCCACCTGGTAGAAACTTGACTTCCTGTCTTATCCTTCCATCGAAGGGTTACCACACAAGCTGACACAACAGAATAGCCTGTCTGAAACAAGCCAAAGGTTTCGTGAGTGTAAGCCAACCAATTTTATTTACAATCAAAATGCTCAAGACTATAAGAACTGCTTAGGAATTTAAGATTCACAGCATGCATCTCTGCTTTGCAATGGGCTGCTTAATAATTTCACAAGATGCATAATTGTTGTGGCTCATAACAAAATAAAAAGAAATTTTTTGCAACCTCAACTAATAATAAATCATATGCTGACATACCAATGAACCAACTGAGAGTATGTGTGACAGCACGTGGATATTAAATAGCCCAGCCAAGATGCTAGCAACAATACCAGCCCAGACCTGAGAATGAATAGGAGTGTGGCGTGTCGGGTGTACCCTAGCAAATATAGAAGGGAGTAAACCATCCCTTCCAAGCCCAAGATATAACCGTGACTGCTCAAAAGAAACATGTAATCATATTGCTAGCTCAAACATGAAATGAGGGAATACTGATTGGTAACTAGTCCATTGTCATTCACCTGAACATAAAGGCCAACCAGAAGGGTAGTTGTTAGTCCTGCAACAGAACCTATGCTGATTAAAACTGTAACGTATTTCAAGCCTTTGGATGTAAAAGCTTCAGCCAGAGGAGCTTCTTCCCCAAGGAACATATAAGGTACCATTCCAGTGATCACCAAGCAGACACTGACATATAATGCAACGCAAATAAGAAGACTTCCCAGGATGCCTATCGGTAAATCACGCTGAAATATCAAATTCAGAAGAGAGATATTGAGGAATGCAATAAAGTTACGTGACTTATTAAATGAAATATTTTAATTATCTGAGTTTACTACAGCAATTCAGTCTCAATATAACATACCTGCGGTCTTTTAGATTCTTCAGCTAAATTAGCAACAGCATCAAATCCAACATATGCAAAAAACACAACGGTTGCTCCAGTCAATATTGCTCCAAAACCATTTGGAGCAAAAGGAGTCCAATTTGAAACATCAACCTCGAAAGCACCAACAATAATGACAAAAATAACAATAATTACCTGCATCAAAGTTGGTTTCCATCAGCTAAATAGGTTCAATTCTCACTTTTTAGTCATTCTTGGGCAAGAAAGCGGTGAGAGCTTTTTCTACTCTGGAAAGTATTAGAGCTTATACATATTAGAAGAGGATTCTTGATCTAATATCTTTTTTTTTTTTTTTAGTTTGTCCAGATGGAGGGATATGAGAGAGTGCTTGAAGGAGAGGAAATGCTACTTCCTATTTTTTGAGTTTGGTGGCTTAAACCCTCAATTTTTGGTTTAGTTGGCAGCATTTGGTAGATGTTCAGGCTACCATAGACTATAATGGTTCTGTTTCACTATAAATCTAGCTTTTTTTCATTCTTGGGCTGCATCCTCTTGGTGCCTTTAGTCCTTTTTTTTCCTTGCCTATAATTATTTTTTTTTTCCTTTTGGGGTTGGGAGGAAGCAATTGCTTTACTCTCGTAGTACGAGAGGAGTAGACCTAAAGGCAAGGGACATCAACCTTTCAAAAAGTTTCATTCTTCATATTTAAGAACTTGTAAAATTAACAAATGTGCAAGGACACGCACAAATGTACACATGAATGTCAATTCTTAAAGCAATATGGAAGTAGAGAAATGCTACGCCATAATCCAAGAACAAGAAAACATATGTACTGAACCTTGAAAAGATATAGCACCAACAAGAAAATAACATTGCATAACATTACAGAACTATCATATACACCAAAAGAACCAATCAAAAGGTGTGCAATGGGAGAAGAAAATTAGAGAACATGTTTTGCAGGCACTGTTTGATTTGAACATGGAAAAAAGGAATCAAATAACCAACCTATTTTCCAGAGAAAACATTACATCAAACTACACAATAGCAACTCGCTTCATTGATGATCAAAACTGAGAAATGCCAGTTTTTGTTACCTTTTTTTTTTCATTTTCATTTAAAATCAACTATGGAGCATGTTTTGCATTTTTAAATTTTCCTAGTAAATTTTGCCCATTTTAATTCATTGTAAGGTTTCCAGCTCTACATCGTATTTTAGCACGGACTTGATTGAGATAACCTCAAAAGTTTTTTGTTCCTTTTATAAAAGTATGTAATCATCTTGTAAGCCTCATCATGCTTGCACCACATAAAAGTCACACTGTTTCCTTAAATTTCAGTATCATTTGCTAACAATCACATTAAAAGAGAAAGGATAACAACAGTACCTTTGTTACTGTCATAAATGAGTTTAAAGCAGAAGATTCTCCAACACCTCGACATAGAACAACTGTCAAGAGTACTAAGAGAATCGGAGCCAATATATTGATAGATAGAGCTCCTCCGAAAAATTCTTTGCCACCTTGTCCAATCCAGCTTGGAATGTTTTCCCTAAAAAAGGGAAAAAGCTCCAATACAGTAATCACATAGCTCGCTAAGCTTCGTGCTATACTGGCTGCCCCAATGTGATGGTCAAGCATCAGTTGTGCAAAAACAAGGAAAGCAGTGAGCTCATTGAAAGCTGTGTATGTGTACAAATATGCTCCCCCAACAACAGCAGGCAAACAAGAAGCTAGCTCAGCATAACAAAGTGCATTCAAAACACAAGAAGCTCCGGCGAGTATGAAACTAATTGTAACTCCTGCATTGAGATAGAAAATAATGATTAAACGACAACCATGTATTCAACCCAAACAATAAAGTTTCAATAGAAATATTGAAACATTTTCCTAATTCAGATCCTTTTTCTCCTTCTTTTTTTTCTCTCCTTCATTTTCTGGGCAGTAAGCTCCTGCTTCAAACACTTATGCTAGAATTTATTAAGTAATATAATAGTATAATTTTATAATAACTAAAAATAATAATATAATATAATAATATAATCGGCTCAATAACCGATTTTCAAATCATTATAATTTTGAAAAAGAAAAATGAAATATTTTACTTGAGTTTTGATTTAATATGTGCATTTATACTTTATTTGTATAAATTAATCACCCAAAATATATTGTTTCAGTTTGGGTAACCATCGGCTTCGGAACAAAAAATTGAAACTGAACCGATAAAGTAAAATAAGGAGCTTTTTATGGCCTCCAAAATCTCAATCCCAAATTGTGATGGTTCAAATTGAAAAATAAATTAAATTAAAAGAACCAATGAATACTTTTTGAAATAATTAAATAAATGATCTGATCATAATTCAAAACATGCCTTTATTGTATTCTTTTTTTCATACATCCTTGACTTATTTTAATTATAAGGGCTTGCCCAATTTAACATATTTATTTTAAAAGTATATAAAATTATTGTAGACATCAAAATCAAAGTTTGGGTTTATCCACATTCCTCAAATACTTCTTTAGTTAGAATAACAAAAGCAGAAGGGCTTTAGCAACTGAAAGTTAAAAAATTGCTTCCAAATGTTTAATGAAATATTTTCTAAAATATAAAACTTATATGGGTTTTTAAAGTCTTCCTGAAAATTATGGTGTAGTCCCAGGAAAGGGGGTCAATTGGGTTTAAAGAATTTCTTTTAATACTTTTCAAGAATCATTAACCTCTTTTAACTCTTTTAATGAATTCTTGACTCCTTGTTAATTTTTATTCAATATACAACAAAAGCTTATTTACTTGTTTAGCAAAAGCTTGTTTACTTGTTCAATCCACAAACCAACAACTAAAGTATTCAACACAACACAAGTAAATAAAACTTAAACAATCAACCAACCATTCAACAATCAAAGTGTTCAATCCACAAATACCCAATCATCCAATCAATTAACCAAACCAATTAACCACAATATATTTAAAATAGATATAAGATTCAGCTTTCAGCTTTTGCAGCCCTGTGTATTTGATTCAAGCCCTGTAGTAAATGTAATTTGTTTCTTCAATGCAAACCACAACTCAAATTCTCAACAATTCAGAATTTAAATAAACTCGTAGTTAATTTGTCTTTGGATGTTAACCAATCAACGTACTCCCTTTGAGGTTTCCGCAAAGTATTGATCAACCAACGTACTCCCTTTCGATTTCCACAATCCCAAAACCAAATTAAACTTAAGTTTACTTAATTTCCAAATTACGTAGTATATATGATTAGGAAATTAAATCATCCACGGAGTTTATATTTTTGCTGGAATTTAAAGAGAGTAAGGGAAAGAGAGTGACACCGGGTATTTTACGAGGTTCGGCTTATCCCCAACCTACGTCCTCACCTTTGGCAAACCACCAAAGGATTCACTAAACCAGTTCCTTTCCAGGCGGAACAAAACCATTACACAATTCTTCAGTAGGCTAGAGCACTACCTCTCCAAGTGATACCCCACACTCGGTCACTCCTTCAATAGGCTAGAGTTGCACCTCTCCAAGCGATACTCCACGCTTGGTCAACAATCCAAACACCTTGAATCGTCCAAGAAACAAGAGTTGCGTACAATAGTACTTTCACACAGCAGATTAGTACAATTTCAAAACTATATACTTCAAAGTAAATCAATATGAAATTGAAATTGAAGCTCAAGGAAGTTTATCACCGATTAATTCTTTCAATAATTGAAAGATTTAGATTTGAAGCACAAAATCAGTGATTGAAAGTCAGTAACACTCAATAGAATTCGTGCACAATATGGTAGCAAGAGACTCTCTGAATGATGAGAGCAATTGAGAGAGATTGAGAGTTGAATTGTATGCTTGGGTGTTTATTTAAAATCATTGATCTTGAGGCTATTTATAGACTTGATAAAATGTTGGAGTAGTGCCCAAGTTTTATTTATGTTTGAGCCCCAAGCAATCTGATTTAAAAAATCTTTCCGTTATAAAAATTTAAAATTTCCCGCGTGGTATTAGCCTGTCACCTTTTGGTCAGGCGTCTGTCACTAAATACACAATTTAATTTCAAAGTCAGTAGAGTGGCAGTCGCCTGACAGAACCCAGTCAGACTTCTCAGTTTGCCACGTCAAGCGCTTGTCAGGGTCTAGACAGTAGCCTGACGACCTTCTGTCTGTGCATTTTAAAAACATTTAAATTGTTAGCCTACTAAGGATTTCAGTCAGGCTACTGTCAAGTACAAGAATACTGTTTTCAAGATATTTTTGTAAGAACTATCTTTGCTTCTCAATTCTTGGAATTTTAATTTGTTTACTTAAAAAATATGTTCCAAGATTAATTTTTAGGTCTCTAGGTCTCTTACACCTAATGAGTTTCAACGAATTTCATATTTGAGTATACTTGAAGTACTTACAAAATATGTCCTATAGACTCATTCAACTCTTCATTTCTTGAACTCCTTGAAGTCTTCTTATATGAAGTTGTTGCTTGAGTTCTCTTAGTCCTGAGCTTTATTGTTCTTCAGGCTTTCATTCTTGATCACTTGAATTTGATGTAAGCTTTTGAAAACATTCCATGTGATCATTTTCTTGAAGCTTTATTAAATCATCCTTGAATCCATGCTTTAGGCTTCATATGATCATCCTCCTTGAAGTTTAAGTTTTTATGAATTCTTCTGAACACTTGACCTTGCTTTCTCATAGTTGAGTCCTAAAATGTCAAATATGTTAAGTTTCTCTTGTTTGTTAGCATCAAAACAGGATGTTAAGCCTTGTAAGGCCAACAATCTCCCCCTTTTTGATAATGACAAATAAAGAGCAAAAATTTGAGTGAGCCTTGAGAAGACTCCCCCTTACAATAAGCATCATCTTAACAAACTTAGCGAGTTCAAGATCAATTTCAAAAACTCTTTTACTATCATGGTCATCACATTATTCAAGCTCAAGATCATCATTCAAGTTCAAATACTTTTTCCCCTTTTGATACATATATCATGTTCAAATTTTTTATACCATACTCAATTTTTACTCAAAACTTCTCCCCCTTTTGACATCAATCAAAAAGAGTAGGATATAAAAAATGATTAAGTTCAAATAAAATCATATTTTGAACATATGAATATCAAACATGCATATCAAGCATATGTACACACTCAATTCATTATTTTTCAATATGGCATGTGTAGTGTGCTTCAATAATCAAATAGTCAAATATATTTCATATTTGTAATTCATATATGTGTCGTAACATCTTTATTAGCAGCATTATCTCTCTTTGAAAATTTCATTAATTCATGATATCAATTAAACTTTTGAATTTGTGATACCAATTAAAACATTAAAGAATAATACTAATTGAAAATTTATGGTACCAATTAAAAATAATTTAAAAATTAGGTAGAAACAAAACATAGTATAAGCAATAAGTCATATGACTCCCCCTGAATTTATTACATTCAAATTTGATATCAATTATGTTTTTAAATTTATCATCCCATGTTTCAAACATTAATTCATATCATGTATGTGCTCATGGGTACTAATATCAAATACCAATATCATATAAATGTCATAACATGCTCATGGATATAATTATGTTTGTCATGCTCAAATATTAATTGATATATTCATGGATACCAATATACTTTATAAATACCAATGCTAATGTCACATTATGCACTGCTCATGGATACTAAATTATTTAGATGCAAATTTTTCAATTTATCCATGTGATCCATCATTACCATCTATGGTTAATAATTAATTTCATATTCATATATCAATATCATATCAAAATTTATGCTTCTAAATCATGTTTAATAACTTCATGCTCAAATTTTCAATACATAGTGAGCCACAAATCATCAATCATTTTCATGTCTTGGGAGATTTCAAGAT
This sequence comes from Malania oleifera, assembly GCF_029873635.1. Lineage (NCBI taxonomy): Eukaryota > Viridiplantae > Streptophyta > Magnoliopsida > Santalales > Ximeniaceae > Malania > Malania oleifera. The sequence continues at coordinate 34,872,974 of NC_080426.1, read as the reverse complement.
ATACACATGTAGCATATAGCATATCAACATAACATTTAAGGATGGTGCATATCATGATCATGTGCATTGTACTACAATATTGCCCAATTTGTTCTCATTCTCAAATATCTTTTCTCAATTAAAAAACTCAAGCAATAAGCTCAGATTTTCTTTGATTTCATATGAGTTCCCAAACTTCATATATCTTAATACTTTCTAATTTAAGGCTCGTATGAATCATTTATTAATTAAAACCAACAATTTTCATTAGTTTCAATAAGATAAGCATTAATAAGCTTGAAAAGTTTTATCCTTATTCTTTATTTCAATTTTGTTCAATATCCTTGTATGATTTTCCATAGATTTGATATCAGTTGAAATTGAAGGATTTAGTCATAGTATTTCATCTTGGTACCCATACTTTCTTGAGTCTGGATTGTTTAGAAAATGATGTTTCTCTTACTTTCCATATTTGTTTAGTTTTCACACTCTTTCTCTTTAATGGACATTCAAACTTTATATATCCCTTCTTCTTACAAAGGCAGAATGTGGTGTGAGTGTAAGCATTTAAAGAGGTGCTAGCATAATCTTAAAAGGTTTTTGTAAAATATACCATGTAGAGATTTTTTTTTCTTTGTATTCTTAACCCCATTAAATCCTATGCCTTCTTTATTTAAGGACATTCTTTGTGAGCCAATCATTTTGTCAAAATTTTCTTTTCCTTTTGTGAAATTGTAAATGATTTTGGCTTGATCCTCAATTTTTCTCTTAAGATCATTGATTTTTGAATTTTGTATATTTTTACCCTTTTCTTGATTTTGAGATATTTTTCTGATTTTACTCTCTAATTTAGAAATATATTGATCTTTCTCATTTTAGATAAAAGTTTGGGATTTTAGATATTCTAGCTCTATTATCAACTTTTCATTCTTACTTTCTAATCTCTTGATGTTCAAATCCTTTTCTTTTACAGCAAGATTTTTAGCTTCTAACTCTTTTATCACAGCTTCATTCTTATTTTCTATTTTCTTGATTTTTGAATCTCTTTCTCTTTCAGCAAGTTTAAGGGATTCCAACTCCTTTATTGTACCTTCATTCTTGTTTTTCAATGATGTGTATCGTTTAGTCCTATTAACTAACATCTTATGCACCTTGAATAAATCATTTTGAAGTTCTTCATAAGATGGCATACACTCATCATTGAATTCTTCCGCTGAATTATCATAAGAACTATTTAAGGATTAGGATGAGGGGCTTTCCTCATCGTCCCAAACCATATAGCAAGCTACCTCTTGGTCACTTGATTCATTATCGAAACTACTTATACTCATATTGTCCCAACTAGTGGCTTTTATTGCCTTTTTCTTTTTCTTTTTAGAATCTTTCTTAAGTTTTAGACAATCCGGTTTTAGTTGTCCAACTTTCTTGCAATTATAGCATGTAGGTAGTTCTTTCTTTGTTTCTTTCTTCTTAGTTTCTTCCTCATCTAAACTTGAGTTTTGGATTTTTCTTTTGAATTTATTTTCCCTTCTTAGTATTCTTGCAAGTTTCTTGGATATGTAGGCTAATTCATCTTCATCCATCTTTTCTTCATCTTCATCACTAGAGTTTTCTTTTGATGTTTGAAAAGCAACAAATTCTTGGGCTTTAGATTTTCAACTTCTTTCATTCATTGTCATTTCATATGTGAGGAGAGAACCTATTAATTTATCTAGGGAAGTGTTTTTTCAAATTTCTTCCTTCAGTTATTGCTGTAGCTTTTGATTCCCATATAGGTGCTAGCTCTCTAAGAATTTTTCTAATCATTTCATAAGTGGTGTAGGTTTTTCCTAATACGTTGAGGGAGTTTATTATGTGAGTGAACTTAGTGTACATACTAGTGATGGATTCATCTAGGTTCATCTTAAAAGCTTCACACTCGCTAGTGAACATATCGATTCGATTGTCCCTTACATCAATAGTACCTTCATAGGTTACTTCTAATTTATTCCAAATTTCTTTTATTGATTTACATGTCATGACTCTATTGAATTCATTCACATCAAGGGCACAATACAATGCATTCATAGCACTTGAATTTACTTGTAACATCCTATGGTCATTGTCGGTCCATTCTTTTTCTTCTTTGGGTACTTCCTTGTCATCTACAAGTTTAGTAGGAATTAAGTCACCTTGTGTGACAACCTTCCAAGCTTTCCAATCCATAGTTTGAAGGTAAATTCTCATCCTTTGTTTCCAAGATGTATAGTTTAAACCACAAAAGATAGAAGACCTAGTTGAGGATTGACCCTCTCCAAAGGGAGCTACTCCTAAGTGTGTTGCCATCTAGATCTTTATGTAGCCACTTGTTAGGATTTGCTACAACCGTACTCTGATACCAATTGAAAACTAAGGTGTAGTCCCAAGAGGGGGGTGAATTGAGTTTTAAAAATTTTTTTTAATACTTTTCAAGAATCCTTAACCTTTTTTAATTCTTTTAATGAATTCTTGACTCCTTGTTGATTTATTCAATACACAACAAAAGCTTATTTACTTGTTTAGCAAAAGCTTATTTACTTGTTCAATCCACAAACCAACAACTAAAGCATTCAACACAACACAAGTAAATAAAACTTAAACAATCAACTAACCATTCAACAATCAAAGTGTTCAATCCACAAATACCCAATCATCCAATCAATCAACCAAACCAATTAACCACAATATATTTAAACAAGATATAAGATTCAGCTTTCAGCTTTTGCAGCCTTGTGTATTTGATTCGAGCCCTGTAGTGAATGTAATTTATTTCTTCAATGCAAACCACAACTCAAATTCCAAACAACTCGGAATTTAAATAAACTTTTAGTTAATTTGACTTTGGGTGTTAACCAATCAACATACTCCCTTTGAGGTTTCCGCAAAGTATTGATCAACCAATGTACTCCCTTTCAGTTTCCGCAATCCCAAAACCAAATTAAACTTAAGTTTACTTAATTTCCAAATTACGTAGTATATATGATTAAGAAATTCAATCATCCACGCAGTTTATATGTTTGCTAGAATTTAAAGAGAGTTAGGGAAAGAAAGTGACATAAGGTATTTTACGAGGTTCGGCTTATCCCCAGTCTACGTCCTCGCCTTTGGCAAACCACCAAAGGATTCACTAAACCAGTTCCTTTCCGGACGAAAAAACCGTTACACTCCTTTAGTAGGATAGAGCACTGCCTCTCCAAGTGATATCCTACACTCGGTCACTCCTTTAATAGGCTAGAGTTGCACCTCTCCAAACAATACCCCACGCTTGGTAAACGATCCAAACACCTTGAATCGTCCAAGAAACAAGAAACAAGAGCTACGTACAATAATTATAGTAACCCAGAGAATTATGGTATTTAAATAAAGAGGAAGAAAAGAAAATTAAAAGGGGGGCACAGTAGGTCCTCGTCAAGGGTGTGCTTCGTCGACGAGAAAATACCGAGAGGGATTTTTGAGTGATTCTGAATTTCGTCGATGAGGAGAGAGTTCGTCGACGAACTGTCTTCTTGACCTAGTCGACAAGGTGACGTGGCTCGTCGACGAAGGCCAGTGTATAAATAGGCCAAATCTTCATTTTTGGCTAAAAACTCACGCACAACTTTCATTTTCTCTCTCCTCTTCAGTTTCCCATCCTTCTCTCTTAGTTTCGCGGTCCGTTCTTCGCCAGATCGACAATTCGAAACCACCACGACACTCCTGGGAAAATTCTCTGCATATCTACTGGAGTGGATCGTCAGTGGGACGAGTTTGAAATTCATCCCAAACTCAGGGTAAGACTTTTATTCAGTATTTGGCCTTCCCTGTAGTTGTAGAAAATGTAGTACGCGTAGAAATACTGAATTTTTGTTCTGGAAAATGTTGTTTCCAGGGTGTTGAAGGGGGAACCTAGTAGGGTGTCGAATTGATTATTTTAGGGGCTTTTTCAGGAATCAAGTAAGGGGATAAATTAAGTTAGATGTTTTATGAAAATATTAGCATAATTTATAGCATTTGATTTCAGAGAAATGTATATATGTAAATATGTGTTATGTTGGAAAATACTGCTGAAACTGATGAGATATTTTGAATATATGTAAAACCCATTCTGTGTGGCATGAGTAGAATTAATGATAAATTGTTGTTTTCTGGGAATATGTTGATGGTTCGGATTTTTATAATGAAAAACCGGCGTACGGGTCGAGAATTTTATATGATTTGCCGGCGTACGGGCCGAGCTATGGATATGTTTTCCCGGCGTACAAACCGAACTATGGATATGATTTGTCGGCGTACGGGCCGAGCTATGGTAAAATATGAAATGTCGGCGTACGGTCCAATAATTTTCATGATGTATATAAATGCAAAATGATGTGATGGTTAACTTGGCAATTGCTAGTATGAAATATTCATGTATCACAGTTTGATTATACGTTATATGTTATCAAAACCTGGTTGGCTTGGTTTAGGCTAGCACTTGCACGATACCGCAGATATGTGTTCATGATCATCATGATATGGTGTTAACGCTGCTGTACGGAGTAGCATGAGGACGGATAGTCGATGTGGTTTTAAGAAGTGTGGATGCCCCTGGTGTACGGATCAGGTCTGGCAGACCCATCGGATTTACGAACTATACTTTTGACTTGACAGTGGTCAGCCAACCATTGTCAGGTCCCGTCTTCGGGCCACACAACCCAGTCATGTGGGGGTAATACATGACAAAAGCCAGCTAACCTACCAAGGTTGTTTTCGTATTATTATTATATGAGATGGATTATGTAAGAACCCGAACCATGATATATGAATTAATTACATAAAAGAAGGGTAAATTGGTAATTGAGCAGAGTTCGTCGACGAAGTCTGTGCTGCTCGTCAACGAAATTCAGAGGCTCGTCGACAAGGAGAAGCCGAGAGATTTCGGGAAACCAGGGATCTCAGGCTCGTCGATGAGGTCACTGTCTCGTCGACGAGGGCGGCAGAGTCAAGGGCTATAAATATCAGTTTCCTTTGCTTAATCACTAAGTTATCTCAAGAAAATCCTCTCTCTCTCTCTCTCTCTAGAACTTGAAGGGCAATTTCTCTCTAGATTTCTTCACTGTTCGTCGTCTGAATCGTAAATCCGACGTTACCGCGTAGATCAGAATAGGATTCCCGTCATGAATAGTGGATCAGAATCTCGTTTCGAGCGATTTCAGGCTTTGGTCCAAAATCGAGGTAAGGCTCGGTTTCCACTTCTGTTTCGAGACATGTGTAGTAGTACGAATTGTAAGGAAGTATTGTTCTGCGTTGTTTAGGTTTTGGTGTCTTGGTTCGTAGTTTTGGGAGCTGTAGAGTTCCTGGTTCGATTTCGAATTAAGGTAAGGGGATTCTGTTTATATCAGTTATTTTTGAAATCAGGATCAATAAACCTGTAGGTTACGATCGTATGTATGTTTTGACTACTTGGGGAAATTTATCGGGTAAAAATGCGGGATTTTCAGTTTCAGTTTCGGGAAAAACGTGATTTTCAGGTATCACCCCTACTTTATTTGGTAAACTGTATGTTGTGTTTAAACTGTATTATTGAGGTGATCGTATCTATATTTGTATAAAACTATATGCTTGAATTGGAAAACGATATGATTTACGATATACCAAATAAGTGTTATTGATTATTCATCAAGCTTGAAAAAGATATTAAGGTTTTTTGGGTCATTCGCTTCTTTTGGCTTGCTTGCCATCAACATTATCTACTAACTATGAAGGAATAAGTTTCTCCTTACTAATTCTGAATCAATGCACAATTTGGCTATTGACCTTCAAACTCAAGGTCACCTTTTAGTTTTGATTGCTCACGTCCAACAACATTGATCAACCTTATGTCTCTTCTCTTATCTATGAGCACTTGTCAAATTAGTATTTGTACTCTTTAAAGGCAAAAACACTAATCAAGTATTGGCTTGGCATAAGGGACCATATGTGCTTCTTTCCATTCAGTCGGCCCTAGACTTGTTATTGTTCCCCTTCTTGATTAACTTCCCACTCAATTTATACTCAAAAGTCTCAAACATATTTTCTCCTCCTTGCTTAATGATATTTTGATATCCCATGGATGTCCTAGCAGAACATGCCATGTGTCAATAGGAATTACATTGCACCAAATGGCATTTTCGTAGATTCTTCGAGTATACAATGAACAAGTAGACATTTTTTGTCACCGTCGCTTATACAGTTGACGATGATTTTTTTACCTCCAATTTCAAGAAATAAACTAAATCTGCAGCAGCAGAGTTTCTTGACTTCTAGAATCCATGATGGAAACACCTTCAAGTCCATGAATTTTACTAAAAACTTGAAAAAGTTTAGTTCACTGCTCAATAATTGGCTTATTCCCAATCATCTTGCTTTTTCCTACTAAGCCCATCACAAAAGCATAGTCAAAAAAAGGACTTTCTCAACGGCTTCAAATGCAATTATGTTATCCAAGCTGTGTATGTTCACTAAAAACAACCTATCTTCAAGATAATCACCTATCAGAGGCGGGTTCCAATCAAAAAATGACTGTTGAACTTTTTAGTCACTTGTAAATGGATGAGAACTAATCAAAAAATCATCTCAAAATTCTTCTCTTGGAGTCACAAAATATTTATGAATCATCAAGCACGTGTATTTTATTAATTCAACTTCTTCATTGCTCTCTTCGATGTAAGAAAGGCCAACTTCCACTTCTAATGCCAATTATAAGCATCGTTTAGCCTCCTTAAAAAACATTACACTACAACCTCATCTCAAATAGGAACCCCAGCCCATTGACATGTGTGGCCACAAGTTCTTCTTTGCTTTCTTGAACATCATTGAGTGCTAGTTGTAGAACTCCTTGGTGTAGTCTATCACAGATCTGTTTTTTTGGCAAAGATTGTTAAATTAAAAGAATATTTAAAGAGACGTCCATAGGAAGAAATTTAACCTAGAAAATAGATTTCATCTTCAGCTATCCCTTGTAGAGATGCATCTTTTGCACCTTGTCCCACCACACCATGGCATATGGCCACGCAACTTTGTTGCCATCAATTTTATCTGTTTAATATTTGGAATTTCTTTATAGTTAAAGAATTTCTCAATGACACAAAAGCATTCAAGAAATTCCTCGCCCTACAAAGGACCATGTAATTTTAGGTGATTGATTCTAACATCTGTTGAATCAAAATACCCCTTCACCAATGTCTCCTCGTGAACTCAACAATGGGCAAATGGATTCACATGCTCAGGCTCGAGGCTAAGTAACCATGGATTGAACGATGCTCAATATGAGTTCTTGACATTCAAGACGAATGGTAATTTGCTTGACTTGTCTCTGAAATGCTTGAATCTCATAATCTGCTATGGCACCCATCATAGGATTACCACATCAACCTCTACCTCTTCTTACTGCTATGTATGAAGATGGAGGAAGCTAGCCAAGAGCAAAACACTAGCTCTGATACCAAATAATGCAGGAGGGAAGAGGCAGAGGAAGAGGAGTACAGAGACGGAATGGAATAGAAGCTATGCTCTACGGTTTAATTCACAAAAAGGAAAGGAAATCAAAAAACACTACTTTCTTCTCACATATACCTCCCTTCCTTTTATAAGCTCTTAATGCATCAATATCACTACAATTACCCAAAATATAACAAAATTACTTTATTCTCTTCGTGGAAGCTTCAGAAACACAATTGGTTACCATTCTTAATTCCTTTTGTGAATTCTCAAGGCAGCAGTCCACTTAACCAAATTCACTATGTTTGTCTCATCTAATGTTTACAAAGCCTGACCAAGGACACACGGTGATTGGTGCCCCATTTCTCTGATTTGGGGAGATCAATGGGGGTCTTATTTGGAGACTAACACTATGGACACGAACTGTTTGGAGATGAAACTTGCCCACGGTTTGAAATGGAGGATCTAGTGAAGTATCCCGATCCGGAGATTAATCAAAGATGGCCTTTGAATGAGACCGCCTTTAGTCGTTTAAACAAGAGTCGTATCTGAATAAAATAGGATTTTCACTTTCAGTTTCTCTAAAAACCTAAATTCAAAAGTAACATTTGCCCTATGTTGGTCCCTGGGGAAAAAAGGCGAAGAAAATGAAAGCAAAAATAGAACTCCAAAGTCTACACAAAAACAGAAAAGTATGAAATTTTCAATTTTCAACTTTCAACTCCCTTTCCCGGGTGTGTAATTTTTTAAAATTTAGCATCATAATTGGAAAAGGGGAGGACTGACCGGGGCCGGCGTCGCGGGCGACGGTGCCACTGACGACGAAGATACCGGCGCCGATGGAGGAGCCGAGGCCGAGGAGGACTAGGTCGAGGAGGCCGAGTCGGCGGTCAAGGGCGTCGCCGGAGGGGGCGTTGGAAGCAGAGGAAGGCAATGCCTTCACTCTGAGAGCAGAGGTGAAGAAATCAGAAACCCAACGAGACCAAAAAGAAGAAGAAGGAGACGACATCGGCGACGGAGGAACCCGAGTAGAGTAGCTGCTCGTCTTCTCCGCTCCCATCTCTCTCTCTCTCTCTCTCTGTCTGCTATGAATCAGGGGAGAGAGAGAGAGAGTGAAGAATACCAACGGTCGGGGAGAGAGCGGACCGCAGCGGATTTTTGTTCCGATGCCGTCGACGTCTCCAAACTCCAAAGAATAATAATAATAATAATAATAATAATAATCAAATTATTGGAGAAATGCTAACGTCACTTTCCCCCATTGGTCCTCTTCATGAACGTAGCACACGTCATTGATTCTATTGGCAAAACGGACCAATCAATTATTACCCCATCAATCTTGAGTTTTTTCTCATTTTAACTTTTTTTAAAAAAAATATATATTAAATAATACCCCTTTATTGGATGTATTTCCCAAAATGACCATAATGTAATCTCGGTACTCCAAATAGCGAGATTTATTTTTCAAAGATGGGACTCGTGTTGATGCGTGGCAAATCTCGCTGAATGACCAACGAGATTTGCTTCGGATACTTAATGTCAGTACTCTCGACGTTCGACGCGTGGCAAATCTCGCTGATTCATCCAGTTAGATTTGTCTCGGATATTTAATACCCATTCACCCAACTATCAACCCGTGGCAAATCTTGCTAGATGAATCACCGAGATTTGCTTCAGCCATTACTTAGTCGTTCCTCCTTCCATTGTTTTCGCGAACAGTGGTACGCATCCTTTGCAGAAAGCATGGAGGAGCAAAGCTGCAGGTTACTGTTGGAGAGAGGTCGGACGTGTTGCGCATGTGACCGTTGAGGGTGTGTGTATATAAACTCGAGATGGGGTAAGACACATTCTGGATGTTTCTTTGTTTATAAATTTTGAAATTAATTTATTTGATCAAAAGTTTGTTTGATAATCGGAATTGAGTTTAGAGTGCTGAAGGATTCGTGTGGAAACGTTTTTCTTTAAGGTTAGGATTTTTTTTGTATTTGAATATTATTTTTTATCATACTGCCCAAACAAAAACATGCATGAAATTTTCTTGTTTGAATTATATAATCATTATTGTATTTCTATGTTTTTTAGCATGTTTGTTTGATATAGTAACAATTTTATGTCCGAATGCATGTTGCTTATTAAGTTTGTAGAATGAAATGCAAGTTGTTTCTCATGTCTTATACATGAATCTCATTGAATTTTTATGCTCCCTTATAACATAATATGAATCAAGAAAAATAAAAATAATAATATTACCATATAGTAATAACATGTGAATTTGTAATTTATATTAAAAATTATTCAAATACATCCAAATCCAAATTTAAGATCCAAACTTTTTTTAACGAAATAAAGACACTCTACAATTTATATACTCAAACATTTAAAAGAGTTATAAGATGACTAAACTTAGTGAAATTAATTCTTGATTACTCATATAACTTATAAATACAATTTTGTTTTGCGTAGGTTTTTTTTATTTCCCGATCATTGATCTAAATGGCAGGAAGCTCAAGCAATACTCCGGTGACAGTATTATTGTATATAGGGGGGACATCATAACCGGAGCAAATGGTGTTAGTTACAGTAGTCCGCCAGTTCGACCTATTCGAATTGGCCATAGGAGTAAATTAAATAAATTATATACGAAGATATATAAATATTTGCATATTGATCCAAATCAATATGCATTGCGAGTGACCGCAAGATACCCTTTGCGATGATTAAACAATACAGTCATCTACGAGGATGTTCCCATATCTGATGATTATGATCTGCGCATTGTGTTGGACGCACACTGCGTAGGTGAGACATATTTTACGGTGCAATTACATGTCGAAACCATTCCTCAAATGGGTGTAATCGCGGCTAAGCAGCCAGAGGCGCTTGTCGGGCATTTGGATGAAGTCGATGAGGACACCCAACGAACACGTCATCTCAATGAGAGTGCGGAGGTTGGTAGTATGCCTAGTTTTGATTATAACGAATATCTGGGATCGTCATTCGAGCCGCCAACTTACAAAGCACCTGTTCCTGACACGTATTCGCAGGGAGGCTGCGCAGACGTCCCAATAGAGGAACCATCATCGTTGTTCGCCATTACGAACGACACATTGGACGAGGGCATGAACATTACAAACGATGTTCATCTTGTAGATGAAGACATGCACGAGCAGGAAATGGGTGAAGGGTTAAATGATGCCCCCGATGATGTGAACCCCCCCCCCCCGGTGACACGAATGACGCAACGTTCGACACCCAAATCATGGACGAGCCTCCGATATACGGTCATATTGACCTAGATGCTGCAGATTTAACTACAGTGGATGACCTTCCTAGATGCTGCAGATTTAAGCAAATCTCGCTATTCGAAAGCAAACACGTGGCCGCCAAGAGATTGCACACGTGGGAAATCTCACTACTTGGTGTAACAAGATTTGTTTAAATCATTCTGGGAAAATTTCCCAGAAAGGGGTATTATTTAATATATTTGAAAAAAAAAAGTTAAAACGGGAAAAAACTACATCAATCTTTGTCTTCTTTTTTCTTTATTATCGTTATTATTACTATTCTCAATTTTCGTAATTTATTTGATAAAATCCAAACACACCAATGTGAATTAATGAAGCATTGCACCCCAAGAGAAATTATTTAGTTAGTGTCACGATTTATGCAACAAATATGTTAGATATTTTTAAAATTATGAAAATTTTGAAACCCTAAAGTAGGTGCCTAGTATTTTTGAAATATGATAAAAGATCTGTATTTTTTTTTATCAAATCTCATAAGAAGTAAGTATCTTTCACCCTATATGTTTTTTGAGGCAAAGTAAACAATTAGAAAAAATTTAAATTGAGAAGGCATGACACTCTCAAGAGTGCTGAGAAACCTTATTGTCCCTTATATTTTCTTTCTATATAAAATATTATTAAAAAAATGTTTGTTTTAATATGACTAAAAACTAAGAAGAACTAAGTATCGATAATGTGTGAAATTAAATTTTTGTTCATAAATTTGATATATATATTCTTACTTTTCTTAACAACCAAACATGAAATTATGAATTGCTTATTATTTTCCTTTGCTTTCCCTAATATTTTCTAAGTTCTAAATGGGACTTAACTGTCACTTCCAAAAATTGCCATAAACCTCCTATAGGGTTTGTCAAGAAAATACCAATCTCCCCTCAAAAGGTTCAAAATCCTTTTCCTTTTTTTTATTATTATTTTTTTATTTTTCAATCCTCTATCAGGCAATTGTGGTTGGTTGTTCATTAAAATTGTTTCAGCTAACTTAACAATTGATTGAAGCAAAAACTCACATTGATATTCCCTCCATGCCCATGGAGTTGGTTACACCATTATAGTCCATGATTTGGTTCTCAATATAACTGCCATAACATGGATCTTATTTATGGAAATCCAGTAGAATCGAATGTGTGATATAACCATAATCAGGATCAAACTTGGATGAATTAAGCAAAGTCTTAATCAACTAAAGTTGAAGAATCAACAAATAAACTGTGATTAGAGATAAAATGTCACTGAAATCCAAAGTTAGCTAACTCTCTCCGAAATGCATTGAGACAGCTAATTAGACATCTAAGGGTAAAACACTATTTCGATGCAATTCCTAATAACAAATACTAATATCTCAATTCATTAATATATTTTTTTCCGTTTTGAGGGGAGGAGATTGTAAGTAGGGGTGAGCATAATTTGATTATAAATTAATAATAAATAATAATATATATTATATATTAAAATATTTTATATATTATATTTATACTAAAATTTTATTTATTTTTTCTATATTTTATATATATAGAACAAAATGGTGGGGCACCTACGGTGACAGGTGTTGTTCATGGGAGCCACCTAGGGCTCTGGCGAATGGAGGAAGGCATCTTCACAATTCAACAATATCACGCCACACACATGTGGAGAAAGATACATTACATACATTATAATCAAATAACAACAACAATAGTTCATGATGAATTGAGAGATTACGTCTCCATGGGATGCACAATATAGCTGCTTTGATTCCCCCCCTCCTCCAAACCCCATTCTCAAACTCCACACATGTACATTTCTATCACTAGCCACCAACAATTGGGCTCCCCAGCAAAGCATTTGACAAATATAAGATTCGGGCTGAGCATCGTCTCCCCCCCTCCCCCATAAGATAAATAAATGGCTAATGACACAGCTGACTGCAACCTATACATATTCTGACTCAGGCTTTAAATCAGATAATAGGTGCAACAATTACCAAGCCACACTGCAGGATATGAAACGTTTAGCTGTGATCTGCTTCCACAGGTGCCCTATAATAAATAATGGTCTCGTTTGAACTTGAAGGATCAGCATGATGCTGCCCATAAAATGCATAAATACCAATTGAAATAATACTGAGGATTACAAATCTCACCCATGCTTCATAGTGCAACTGCAATAAGAACAAGTGGGTTATTACTACTTGAGTTATTGACTACACTTTCTCATTGTAATTAAGCATTTGTTTCCTTGAAATGCACTTGAAATGCAAACCTGGGCAAATAAGAAGATATTAAAGAAGATGCAAATGGCTGGCAAAACGGGAACCCATGGACAAGAAAACCCAGGTGGGTTGACATAGACCTGCAGGAGTGGAAAGTGTTTCGAGAACAAAAAATCAGATCTGAAATTGGATAATTCAAACATGCAACTTATGCAACAGCTGTAAATGCAATTAGATGGATTATGGTAACACATGCAAAAGAACACAGCCTCCATTCTTCCACGAGTTATTGCATCACGACAAGAGGCAGATGGCTCTTCCACACATTAGACTAGAATCCAAAACACGGTAAAAACAACGACCCAATGACCTCCCCCTATGGTTTGCTCATTCATTTAAAAATACCCTCCCCATGGTGTTCAAGAAGAACATAGCTAAAAAGTGATGATCATCAGCAATACTTTAGTTCAGAGCAGCAATGTTTCTGATCTTTGAATTTCTTAATCAATACAGAAGCAAGTCTATTTACCTGTTAGGCTGTTTCTTGTTAAAAGGCCAGGTTGGGACAAAATCATGCTCCTGAATTTAGTCTTGTTAGTTCTGCTACTGTACTTGATGATGATCCATCACCTAGGACTAGCAAACCACAAGGGAGTTCATGGTTAATTTGAAAATTTTCAGGCAATGGACTGCCAATGCAAGAAAAGTTGTAGAAGTGTTTTCCTTATATCTATATTTTCGAATTCCATCTCAGAGAATTATCATGACACAACCAGGTTGTATCAGTTAACTGCAAATAACTGAAACCCCCACTTCAACCCTTACCTCCTTTTTCTACTTCTCCAAACAGTGACAAATTCACTTCCCTCTTAGATCGACATCCAACACCCAGTTCAAATAATAACTAAAGAACTTGTTTCCAAAGTGTACATCTGTTAGGTACAGTTCATTAATTTACATATGATGGGGAATGCAAACAAAGTAAAACACCATCATATGGAAACCCAAAATGTTAATGCGGTGTTGCCAATTCTTATTTTCAGCCGTGTCTTTATGACACATCTTGAATTCCCACTATGTTTAACAGTGTTCCATAAAGCAAATAGTTGAGCTAAGAGAAGATTGGCATGTGGCAATATTTTCATCATCAATTTATAGAGAAGAAAATAAGCAAGCAGCAATTCTTTATCCCCTCAACTCTGTATGGCCATTGATTGATCTCATAAGACAGGTGCTTAGAGAGAGCACCCTTAGTAGAAGAGCCTTCCAAGTGACTACATATGGCAGGAAACCAAGTGGTCACAAAAGGCAGGAAAAAAGTATCAGAACTCTCACTGCACAGAGAGTAGCAATGTGCAAACCACTAAGACCCAACACCATTGATGAAGTCTATATTTCATGTACATCTTCCTCAAAATTGCACTAGAAGAACCCACAATTACATACCTACAAGCGCATAAAATGAGGAGTCTATATGCTTATGTATGAAACCACATTCTTAAAACATAACCTTTGTTGGTTCTAATATTTGCCTATTAAAGCATTTAATACTGTGTGAATGCATGAATGCAGTACAAAATGTAAAGAAAAGATATCCTCTACATAGAAAAATAATACTCACTTGGCGGCAATAGAGAGCAGCAGAAGCAAGGATGGCTATAACTACAGCTATAAGCAGAAGAACAAATGAAGCATTGATGCGATAGAAAAGTCCGGCACTGAAACCACAACAGGCAATTATAATGAGGCAAATGACTCCTTCCCGCCAGGATGAGGTCCACCTGGTAGAAACTTGACTTCCTGTCTTATCCTTCCATCGAAGGGTTACCACACAAGCTGACACAACAGAATAGCCTGTCTGAAACAAGCCAAAGGTTTCGTGAATGTAAGCCAACCAATTTTATTTACAATCAAAATGCTCAAGACTATAAGAACTGCTTAGGAATTTAAGATTCACAGCATGCATCTCTGCTTTGCAATGAGCTGCTTAATAATTTCACAAGATGCATAACTGTTGTGGCTCATAACAAAATAAAAAGAAATTTTTTGCAACCTCGACTAATAATGGATCATATGCTGACATACCAATGAACCAACTGAGAGTATGTGTGACAGCATGTGGATATTAAATAGCCCAGCCAAGATGCTAGCAACAATACCAACCCAGACCTGAGAATGAATAGGAGTGTGGCGTGTCGGGTGTACCCTAGCAAATATAGAAGGGAGTAAACCATCCCTTCCAAGCCCAAGATATAACCGTGACTGCTCAAAAGAAACATGTAATCAAATTGTTAGCTCAACCATGAAATGAGGGAATACTGATTGGTAACTAGTCCATTGTGATTCACCTGAACATAAAGGCCAACCAGAAGGGTAGTTGTTAGTCCCGCAACGGCACCTATGCTGATTAAAACTGTAACGTATTTCAAGCCTTTGGATGTAAAAGCTTCAGCCAGAGGAGCTTCTTCCCCAAGGAACATATAAGGTACCATTCCAGTGATCACCAAGCAGACACTGACATATAATGCAATGCAAATAAGAAGACTTCCCAGGATGCCTATCGGTAAATCACGCTGAAATATCAAATTCAGAAGAGAGATATTGAGGAATGCAATAAAGTTATGTGACTTATTAAATGAAATAATTTAATTATCTGAGTTTACTACAGCAATTCAGTCTCAATATAACATACCTGCGGTCTTTTAGATTCTTCAGCTGAATTAGCAACAGCATCAAATCCAACATATGCAAAAAACACAACAGTTGCTCCAGTCAATATTGCTCCAAAACCATTTGGAGCAAAAGGAGTCCAATTTGAAACATCAACCTCGAAAGTGCCGACAATAATGACAAAAATAACAATAATTACCTGCATCAAAGTAGGTTTCCATCAGCTAAATAGGTTCAATACTCACTTTTTAGTCATTCTTGGTAGCAAGAAAGCAGTGAGAGCTTTTTCTACTCTGGAAAGTATTAGAGCTTATACATATTAGAAGAGGATTCTTGATCTAATATCTTTTTTTTTTTTTGGTTTGTCCAGATGGAGAGATACGAGAGAGTGCTTGAAGGAGAGGAAATGCTACTTCCTATTTTTTGAGTTTGGTGGCTTAAACCCTCAATTTTTGGTTTAGTTGGCAGCATTTGGTAGATGTTCAGGCTGCCATAGACTCTAATGGTTCTCTTTCACTATAAATCTAGCTTTTTTGGTTCTTGGGCTGCATCCTCTTGGTGCCTTTAGTCCTTTTTTTTCCTTGCCTATTATTATTTTTTTTTTCTTTTTGGGGTTGGGAGGAAGCAATTGCTTTACTCTCGTAGTACGAGAGAAGTAGACCTAAAGGCAAGGGACATCAACCTTTCAAAAAGTTCCATTCTTCATATTTAAGAACTTGTAAAATTAACAAATGTGCAAGGGCACACACGCACAAATGTACACATGAATGTCAATTCTTAAAGCAACATGGAAGTAGAGAAATGCTACGCCATAATCCAAGAACAAGAAAACATATGTACTGAACCTTCAAAAGATATAGCACCAACAAGAAAATAACATTGCATAACATTACAGAACTATCATATACACCAAAAGAACCAATCAAAAGGTGTGCAATGGGAGAAGAAAATTAGAGAACATGTTTTGCAGGCACTGTTTGATTTGAACATGGAAAAAAGGAATCAAATAACCAACCTATTTTTCCAAGAAAACATTACATCAAACTACACAATAGCAACTCGCTTCATTGATGATTAAAACTGAGAAATGCCAGTTTTTGTTACGTTTTTTTTTTCATTTTCATTTAAAATCAACTATGGAACATGTTTTGCATTTTTAAATTTTCCTAGTAAATTTTGCCCATTTTAATTCATTGTAAGGTTTCCAGCTCTACATCGTATTTTAGCACGAACTTGATTGAGATAACCTCAAAAGTTTTTTGTTCCTTTTATAAAAGTATGTAATCATCTTGTAAGCCTCATCAAGCTTGCACCACATAAAAGTCACACTGTTTCCTTAAATTTCAGTATCATTTGCTAACAATCACATTAAAAGAGAAAGGATAACAACAGTACCTTTGTTACTGTCATAAATGAGTTTAAAGCAGAAGATTCTCCAACACCTCGACATAGAACAACTGTCAAGAGTACTAAGAGAATCGGAGCCAATATATTGATAGATAGAGCTCCTCCGAAAAATTCTTTGCCACCTTGTCCAATCCAGCTTGGAATGTTTTCCTTAAAAAGGGGAAAAAGCTCCAATACAGTAATCACATAGCTCGCTAAGCTTCGTGCTATACTGGCTGCTCCAATGTGATAGTCAAGCATCAGTTGTGCAAAAACAAGGAAAGCAGTGAGCTCATTAAAAGCTGTGTATGTGTATAAATATGCTCCCCCAACAACAGCAGGCAAGCAAGAAGCTAGCTCAGCATAACAAAGTGCATTCAGAACACAAGAAGCTCCCGCGAGTATGAAACTAATTGTAACTCCTGCATTAAGATAGAAAATAATGATTAAACGACAACCATGTATTCAACCCAAACAATAAAGTTTCAATAGAAATATTGAAACATTTTCCTAATTCAGATCCTTTTTCTCCTCTTTTTTTTTTTTTTTTTCTCTCTTTCATTTTATGGGCATTAACCTCCTGCTTCAAACACTTATGTTAGAATTTATTAAGTAATCATAACTTAATAATGCCTCATCATCTGTTTGAATCCCGAGAAACAAGAAAGAAAAGCAAATATATGGAAAGTTGAAAACTTACATAATTGTTTGTCTACTACTTATTTTGGTCCCTTGCAAAAATCAAGGGCAAAGGAAACAAAATAACAAAAGGTCAACTTAAGTCACTCACGATTGTCTAGCAAATTTCCTTTAGTTTTTCCTTTTTTTTGTGTTCCCTATAACCTGAAAATTAACGCAAATCGTCACACTGCACATGAAAGCCACAAACCTTTCTAGTCTCTGTCTTTCAAGATTAAAATATTCCCAGAAAAATTTTTCCTCCAGATATATACAACATTTTTCTGAGTGAAGATAGAAAGTGTCTGAAACGCAATGTTCGAAATAAAATTGCATTTATGTAAGAACCGTAATAAAATCAAATTCTTCAGTCGATATTCAAATTCAATTTGAATCTAAACTTTAAAAATCGACTTTAAATGCAATCAATGACTCAAATGTTGAGAGTGAAAAATTCAGCCTGCGTCTGGTTCGCTGAAACGAAAAACCAAGTAACAAGAAATCAAAAGAGAGAGAAACCTCTAAATCTTACATAAAATATGTCGTCTTGATTTCAAAACGCATTTGAAACAAAAAACCACACCTCAACTGGACAAAGGATGACAGAAACAGTATTCTGATAATTCAATTTCCCTCCCCATATATTTTCCCGGCGACCAAATTAACGAAATGGAAAGCGAGGACTGACCGGGGCCGGCGTCGCGGGCGACCGTGCCAGTGACCACGAAGATGCCGGCGCCGATGGAGGCACCAACGCCGATGAGGATGAGATCGAGCAGGCCGAGACGGCGAACGAGGCCTTCGCCGTCGAGCGTACGAACGGAACTGTCTGGAGCTGGAGAAGGCAAGGCCTTAGTTCTTAGAGCAGACGACCAGAAATGAGAGCGCGCCGAAGATGATGAAGAAGCCGACGACGGCAAAGCCATACTGCTCGTCTTCTCCCCTCCCATCCCTCCCTCCCTCCCTCCCTCTTTCCCTCTCTCTCTCTCTCTCTCTCTCTCTCTCTCTCTCTCTCTAGCTCTGTGTTGGTAGGCAGATGGGATGACTACGTTGTGACCCGCGCATTTTTCTCAATACACAGATGCAGCGATAATAAATATAACGAATTACAAAATATGAATCGGTTTATTAAATACAATGTTATGATAAATCAAAACCTAACGGATTCCCAATTTAATTTATTTAATTTGAGTCAACAATAATATAATAGTATAATTATATAATAACTAAAAAAATAATATAATAATATAATATAACTGATCGATTTTCAAATCATTATAATTTTGTAAAAGAAAAATAAAATATTTTACTTGAATTTTGATTTAATGTGTACATTTATACTTTATTTGTCTAAATTAATCACCCAAAATATATTGTTTTAGTTTGGGTAACCATAGGTTCAGGAACGCAAAATTGAAACTGAACCAATAAAGCAAAATAAGGGGCTTTTTATGGCCTCCAAATTTTCAATCCTAAATTATGATTGTTTCAAATTAAAACATGTCTTTATTGTATATTTTTTTTTTTTTTTTTGGGTACGACCCGGGTATCCGCCTACCGTCAACGACGTCCGTTTTATTCTTTCTTTCATACATCCTTGACTTAGTTTAATTATAAGGGCTTGCCCAATTTAACATATTTATTTTAAAAGTATATAAAATTATTGTAGACGTCCAAAATCAAAGTTTGGGTTTATCAACATTCCTCGAATACTTCTTTAGTTAGAATAACAAAAGCAGAAGGGCTTTAGCAACTGAAAGTCAAAAAATTGCTTTCAAATGTTTGATGAAATATTTTCTAAAATATAAGACTTTATGGGATTTTAAAGTCTTCCTGAAAACTAAGATGTAGTTCCAAGAGGGGGTGAATTGGGTTTAAAGAATTTCTTTTAATACTTTTCAAGAATCATTAACCTCTTTTAATTCTTTTAATGAATTATTGACTTCTTGTTGATTTTTATTCAATGCACAACAAAAACTTATTTACTTGTTTAGCAAAAGCTTGTTTACTTGTTCAATCCACAAACCAACAACTAAAGTATTCAACACAACACAAGTAAATAAAACCTAAACAATTAACCAACCATTCAACAATCAAAGTATTCAATTGACAAATATTGTTGACCTTATAGGTCACGCTTGGTTTTGATTATGACAAATACTCATTATTTCTAATGAGTGTTTGAGACTTTGTGTAGGAACCTAAACATGTCAGAATCAAGATGCACGTAAAGCAAGTGAAGATTGAAGATCGTATCTCATTGTATTGTAATATATAATTCAATCATTTGGTCTGTAATAGTAATTAGGGCTTTAATTGTAAATAATTACATGCATCACCTGCATGATGTAATGTGTAAGCTCAAAATGAAAATGACCTTAGAAGAACCTTAGGGACACCGAATTTTTTCGGTGTCTTCAAAAAGGACCTGAAAGTGACCATAGGACACTCACCCTTGCACTTATATTTGTTAGGCACTTGAATAGGGTGTCTGTGAATCAAAACAGGACCGAAATGCACACTTTGTGCACTTTCGGTCGACCGGCACGTACAGTTCATTCTGCCCCGATCGACCGCAACTGGTCTGGGTCAACCGGTTGACCACAGCCCGGTCGACCGAACCCTCTTAGTTCATTTGACCCCAGTCGACCGAACCTCCAAAGAGTCAACAGTTTGACTACCTGGTCAACCGAATACAAAACGAACTCCAACGGTCTGGTCAACCGAGGGTCCTCGGGAGAAGTCCCAACGGTCTAGTTGACCAAATCACCCAGTTCAAATATCCCTAGTCGACCGAACCGCACAATTTGGGAAAATCGCCTCTCCTAGTCGACCGACCCTGAAGTTCAGAGTTGGCCTAGTCGACCGAACCATATGAACTTCGATCGACCGAAAGTGTTTCGTCAACCGGGTCTCTCGGGTTGTTATGAATTTTTTTACCGTGGTTAATTTTTTAAAACAGGGTTAAAATAATAAAAACATCATTAATCTTTTCTAATAATCTCAATCTTGTCTCCAACGATTATAATTTTTTGGGTGTCTATAAATACCCCTTCATTTGGGAAAATTAAGAACTTGATTAGAAAACAAAAATGAAAAATTCTCTCTCAAGAAAAATAATCTCTACTACTCATACTCTTTCTCAAAATCACTCAAACTTACCTTCTCAAGCTCCTAAATCTTCTGTAAGTGTTTTGAGTGTTTTTGTAATTAGGTTTGCTCTCTTATTGCTTGTGATTGAATTGATTTTCATTGAGAGCTAAACCTAAATGTTCTTAAAGGGCTTTGCTCATAAGCCTATCATAGGAAGACTTGTCTAAGCTTTTGAGTGTTGCACTCGTATTACAATATCTTAGGAAGCTTGTATTTTTTTTTGGGTTGCAAAATCATTTTCAAACTTACTCAAATATCTTGTGGGTACAATAAGAAACAAGAGTTGCGTACAATAATGCTTTCACACAAAGCAGATTAGTACAATTTCAAAACTATATACCTCAAAGTAAATCAATATGAAATTGAAATTGAAGTTCAAGGAAGTTTATCACCAATTAATTCTTTCAATGATTGAAAGATTCAGATTTGAAGCACAAGATCAGTGATTGAAAGTCAGCAACACTCAGTAGAATTCGTGCACAATATGGTAGCAAGAGAGCCTTTGAATGATGAGAGCAATTGAGAGAGATTGAGAGTTGAATTGTATACTTGGGTGTTTAAAATCATTGATCTTGAGGCTATTTATAGACTTGATAAAATGAATTTAGTCGATCCCCAAGTTTACTTTTAATAGTGCCCAAGTTTTAATTAAGTTTGAGCCCCAAGCAATATGATTTTAAAAATCTTTTCATTATAAAAATTTAAAATTTTCCGTGTGGCAGTAGCCTGTCACCTTTTGGTCAGATGTCTGTCACTAAATACACAGTTTAATTTCAAAGTCAGTAAGGTGGCAGTCGCCTGACAAGATATTTGTGAAAAGATATTTGTGTTTGTGATATTAATCTTTGTTACATTATTTATTCAAGTACACATCATTTGCTGAATACAAAGATTGCATGTCCTTTGCAAACCAAGCATATACACTATTTGCGTAATTAATATATTCTGCTCTTTGGAATATTTGAAACTTGAGTGATATCTTTGTTTAAGCACCTTGATTGAGAATATCTTGAAATACAAAGATTGATTTTTGACACTCTCACGCACTCATTACACAGATAGAAAATACTTTGAGAGTTGAAATATTAGATGACATTGAGCTTACATATTAAATCATTTGTGGTGTATGTGATTGAACGCATTAGGATACATATCTGCTTTACTTGAAAGCACTTTTATCTGTACCATTTGATTGTAAAATCTGAGTGTTACCAGGCATGGCCTGAGGGGGCGGTAATCCAATCCGGTAAGGATTATTGTAAAGGTTGAGGCTAGCCCTGTTCTAATTGACCTAGTTTATATAGGTGTCACTCCACCCATTTAAGTGAGCAAGTTATAGTGGTAATCCTTGTGCTTGTTAACCAAGGCGAGAACATAGGCAATTGGTCGAACCTCTATAACATCCTTGCGTGTCACTCTTACTTTACTGCTTTCTAGTGCATGTGTGATTGATTAAATCGATTTATTTACTTTCTGGTATACGTTTACATTGTTTGCACTAGATTGTCCATAGGTTTGTGAATATACTGGTGTTAGGAGATTAACCTAGGGCTTAAATTTTAAAAATACCAATTCAGCCCCCCTCTTGGGATCACGGTAAAGCTAACAAATACCTGATCATCCAATCAATCAACCAAACCAATTAACCACAATATATTTAAACAAGATATAAGATTCAACTATCAGCTTTTACAGCCCTGTGCATTTGATTCAAGCCTTGTAGTGAATTTAATTTGTTTCTTTAATGCAAACCACAACTCAAATTCCCAACAACTCATAATTTAAATAAACTCTTAGTTAATTTGTATTTGGGTGTTAACCAATCAACATACTCTATTTGAGGTTTCCGCAAAGTATTGATCAACCAACGTACTCCCTTTTGGTTTCCACAATCCCAAAACCAAATTAAACTTAAGTTTACTTAATTTCCAAATTACGTAGTATATATGATTAAGAAATTAAATCATCAACGCGGTTTATATGTTTACTGGAATTTAAAGAGAGTAAGGGAAAGAGAGTGACACCGGGTATTTTACGAGGTTCGGCTTATCCCCAGCCTACGTCCTCGCCTTTGGCAAACCACCAAAAGATTCACTATACCAATTCCTTTCCGAGCGAAACAAAACCGTTACACACTCCTTTAGTAGGCTAGAGCACTGCCTCTCCAAGTGATACCCCACACTCGATCACTCCTTCAATAGGGTAGAGCTGCACCTCTCTAAGTGATACCCCACACTTAGTCAACGATCTAAATACCTTGAATCATAGTCAACGATCCAAACACCTTGAATCGTAGTCAACGATCCAAACACCTTGAATCATCCAAGAAAAAGAAACAAGAGTTGCGTACAATAATGCTTTCACACAAAGCAGATTAGTACAATTTCAAAACTATATACCTCAAAGTAAATCAATATGAAATTGAAATTGAAGTTCAAGGAAGTTTATCACCAATTAATTCTTTCAATGATTGAAAGATTCAGATTTGAAGCACAAGATCAGTGATTGAAAGTCAGCAACACTCAGTAGAATTCGTGCACAATATGGTAGCAAGAAAGCCTTTGAATGATGAGAGCAATTGAGAGAGATTGAGAGTTGAATTGTATACTTGGGTGTTTAAAATCATTGATCTTGAGGCTATTTATAGACTTGATAAAATGAATTTAGTTGATCCCCAAGTTTACTTTGAATAGTGCCCAAGTTTTAATTAAGTTTGAGCCCCAAGCAATATGATTTTAAAAATCTTTCCATTATAAATATTTAAAATTTTCCGTGTGGCAGTAGCCTGTCACCTTTTGGTCAAACGTCTGTCACTAAATACACAGTTTAATTTCAAAGTCAGTAAGGTGGCAGTCGCCTGGCAGAACCAAGTCAGGCTTCTCAGTTTGCCACATCAGGCTTCTGTCAGGGTCTAGGCAGGAGCCTGACGACCTTCTGTCTGTGCATTTTAAAAACATTTAAATTTTCAGCCTACTGCGGTTTTCAGTTAGGCTACTGTCAAGTACAAGAATATTGTTTTTAAGATATTTTTGTAAGAACTCTTTTTGCTTCTCAATTCTTGGAATTTTAATTTGTTTACTTAAAAAATATGTTCCAACATTAATTTTTAGATCTCTAGGTCTCTTACACCCAATGAGCTTCAACGAATTTTATATTTGAGTATACTTGAAGTACTTACAAAATATGTCCTATAGACTCATTCAACTCTTCATTTCTTAAACTCCTTGAAGTCTTCTTATATGAAGTTGTTGCTTTGAGTTCTTTTAGTCCTAAACTTTATTGTTCTTCGAGCTTTCATTCTTGATCACTTGAATTTGATGTAAGCTTTTGAAAACATTCCATGTGATCATTTTCTTCAAGCTTTGTTAAATCATCCTTAAATCCATACTTTAGGCTTCATATGATCATCCTCCTTGAAGTTTAAGCTTTCATGAATTCTTCTAAACACTTAACCTTACTTACTTATAGTTGAGTCCTGAAATGTCATCACTTAACCAAATATGTTAAATTCATGTTATTTGTTAGCATCAAAATAGGATGTTAAGCCTTGTAAGGCCAACACTTCCATTTATAAATTTTCTAAAGTATTCATGAGGAGTATTTATTATTATGTGGGTTTGTCCCACATTGAAAAAAGTGAGAAAGGAAAAGTCATTAATAAATGATAATGTGGAATAATCTCTTAAAGTTGGTTAAGAGATAATGCTAGTGTGTACTCTAGTGTACCCTAGGACGGTACGAACGCGTGACGTGGGTTGTAGGGTGCTAGTGGCGTACAAGCACTTAGCACGCTTGCATTGTTGCAAGATCGTGACCGTTGATCATGATCGGATGACTTAAAATTAATCTTAAATTTTTTAAGATCAAGTGGGGCAACTAGGTGAGACTTAGTTGATGGTACCATCAAGTGAATATGAATTCTTGAGAGTCTTGACAAGGGGCTCGACCAAGTAGACGGCGGGTGCGACCAGGTCGAATCTGTTTCGCAATTTGAACAGATGCAACCTTTTTGAAAAGACATTAACTCCACGACATATACAGAAAATTCATGATTCTCTCATTCTCTTTCTTATTTCAACCTTCCATAAATTATATCTTTTTCAAATATGAATTCTATTATCCGCAGAAATAGAATTCCAGAAAATTTGTTCAGATTGTTTTTAGGGTGTTTGTGACCAGTTTTCGTTTGTATATAAGACAAACTGATATCATATTATATTTTGGACTTCATTGTATCATGAAAACATATTTGTTGACTCAATACACACCAATTCGGTGGTAGCAAATAACGTTTTAAGGAAAACGACATTGTAATGTGCCTTGAAGCATTTTCTAATTTGCAGTATTTTCCTATCTTATTTCTACAATGTTAACCTAAAAAAAACCCATAAACCATAATTAAGATACGAATATATATATATATATATATATATATATATATATATATATATATATATATTACGTGATTTATTGAAGATGCTAGATTATCCCTTCTTCAAATTCTCCATCATCCCTGATTGTACTACCCAAAACCCACTTGTAATGTAGTAACCCGAGAAAAAAAAGATTAATCATTAATTAAACTGTAATGACCAGCCTATTTTCCCATATATTTTTTTTTTCACAAAAAAAACATAACATCTTTCTTAATTACCCTATTTCCCTATTATACTGATATAAACATGGTCCACCCAGACCTGTGGGTACTGGGGACATACCTGCCAAACAACTTTGACACCTAAGCAGTAGGAAACGTAATTTACATACAACCATCCAATAAAACACAATACCAGAGTTCTATTAAATCTGCTTATTATATATATACAATCATCCGCCAAAAGATTGACAGTATCCTAGGGCCAATCCCCAAAATAAATCTGACCCTAGCACAACAACTCACCCTTCTGACAGGGTAGCACAGTCAAACTCTACTGTCACGGAATTCTATCTACTCCTCTACCCGGATTTTCGAAAATGTTTTAATGCTGGAGTGAGACACCTCTCAATTTGGGAAATAAACTAGTATCAGTGTGTGGTAACATGAGTATTTTTGGGTTGTTTATATAAATAATACATAAAATATAACTGGAAAAGTCTGACTGTACTAAACTGAGTAAAACATGATTTTTCAATTCATAATATAACATATTGCATATTGTACATGGAAAACATCTTATATAATTGTACTATATTGAAATAACACTCAGGACAGATAGCTAGTTGATGTCATGTCTTATCCTCAAATAACTGGGTTGTGCGGCCCGAAGGCGGGACCTAGCAATGGCTGGCCAACCATACTAGATCAAACATAAGTTTGTAAGTACGATAGGCCTACCCCACCTGGTCCCAGACTGCCAGGGGAACATCACCACTCTACACTGAAGCCACATCGACTGCCATCTTCCACACCACTGGTCGTTTGGTAGCACTATCATAATTCTGAACATATAGTTACGGTACCGTGCTCTTGAAAACTAAACTAAACCATACCATTCAGGTTCTGATATCATATAATACGATTTGTATACTGAACATAACTATTTCATATTTCATAATAATATCTAATATGAAAATATTTCACGAATTCTATCATAACATACATGAATATGACAGTTGCGCCAACATGAATCACAACATCTGTGCCGGTATAGCATAGCATGTAATCTCGGCATCTGCGCTGGCAAATCGTAATATACTGAACATGAATTTCTTGTACTGTTTACATAATATTCATGAAATCATAGTTTCTACACTGCCTTATAATTTTCCTGAAAACTAGAAATACATGTTAATTCTGAAATAACATAATATTCCATAAGCATAATTTTCATGGTAAATAATACTCATGTCACACAAGATGGATAACATCCTAGTGTAAAATTTATTCTAAAATCATATTTTCTGATAAAACATATTTAAATCATATCTCTATTCACAACAGTATTTCCCAAACATAATCTTACAATATACATATTTTTCTGAAATCAAATGTTATAAAATAATGAATAATTTTATGAAAATACTGAATTAGTTATCCCCTTACCTGTCTTACTGAGATGCCCACATAATTCAATTCAAAGCCCGTGGCATTTCGAACACAAAAACCTACAATTTCCATTTCCCCAAAACATTTAACAGAATTCCAACATAATTTACATAAAACATTTTCTAGGCTCCCAATAACCTAAATAAATTGTTAAACTCCAAAATAATCAACTTATCGCATTTTTCCTGAACTATGCCCGCAGGGTCTCGAAATTACACCCGCGGCGCTTACCCGAGCCCTGAATTCAATAACCCTAATTCAACTTCAAAATACCCAATATTTAACATTTCCAAATCTACAATAATTAAATAATAATTAGCTCCTTAATAACCCCCTTAGCCTAATTTTGAGGTTATGCCTACGACGATATCACGAGAAATCCGCTCTACTAGACTTGTAGAGAATCATCCCTAGATTCTCGTGATGGTGTCTGATCATCAATTGAACTTAATATTTACAAGATATTGAGGTAAAAGTAAGAATTGAACTTACCCCAAGAGATATGTCTACGTCATTCCTACGATAAATCCGCTCCAGTAGAAATGTCGGTGGCAGAGAATGGAGCCCAGTGGTATTCTCCGATTTTCGATCGGCTGAATATTTGTCGAGAAATTAAGGAGAGAGAGAAGGAGAAACGAAGGAGAGAGGGAATGTGCGTGAGAGAGCCTATGAGAAATTGAGAGGCGGAGAGAGAGAGAGAGAGAGAGAGAGAGAGAGAGAGAGAGAGAGAGAGAGAGAGAGAGAGAGAGAAGGCTCCAAAAGCTGAAGAAATTGAACCATTTCAATTGCACACAATTTCAATCACATTGGATTGCATTTAATGCAATCCATTATATTTTTTTTAATATTATATAATAAATTTACATATATATATACATATATATATTTATTTTAATTTTTTTCCACACCATTCCTTATTTATTAATTATTTAATTTAATAATTAATTAATTAATTAATAATTAATTTTTTTTCAGGTTACTACATTTTTCTCTCCTTAAAAGAATTTCGTTCTCGAAATTTGTTGAATACAATTCCAAGTAAAATCCATTCGTTAACCTCATAAGTTTTAAGTTAGTCTTATAAACAACTCTATTAAAAC
The DNA here is from genome assembly GCF_029873635.1 of Malania oleifera. Lineage (NCBI taxonomy): Eukaryota > Viridiplantae > Streptophyta > Magnoliopsida > Santalales > Ximeniaceae > Malania > Malania oleifera. The sequence continues at coordinate 34,845,011 of NC_080426.1, read as the reverse complement.
TAATAACTAACATAATTCGTTGGATCATACATCTTGTCCAAATACAACTTGCTTCAGCACCAACACTCAACAACTTCAATTTTCATCTCCAGTTTTCGAAAGATCTAACATCAACATAACCTTAAAATAATCAATAGATAACTATTCTTTAATTATGATATGACCCAAAATTTCAGTATTAGTTGTCCAGAACCCACATTTCCTATTTAGCATGTAACTGATGCTCTCATAGTATTTGTAAAATTAATCACAAATGTTGTTCATGCTCTTCTTGAGTCTTTGAATACCCCAAAAATCATCCATAAAAATTACAATATACTGATCCAAATATGGTTGAATGACTTGATTCATTATATCTATGAAAATGTAAGGTGTATTGATAACCCTCAATTAGCAACACCAAAAACTTATAATGATCTTATTGTGTACTCAATTCTGTCTTTGGAGTGTATAATTTCCAATTCTTACTATAACATGATTCAACTTCCAATGATTAATGCATAGCTCAAGACCCCATTATGTCTCTTGGTGAATAACACAGGTGCAACCTACAATGATATACTAGGTCAAACAGATTCCTTGTTAAGGAAATCTTCTAGTTGCACCCTAAGTTGCTTTAGTTTAGTTAATGTCATTCTATATGAAATAGTTGACATAGGCTCCGTTCGTAACACCAAATCAACATTAAATTCAATCTCCTCTAGGAGGTAACCCCTATAAATCATCTGGGAAGAATATTTAAAAATTCATCACCTATGGGTAAAGAAGTTTGGAATTCGTTAACTCGTATATTTCTTTCATTGCTATTACAACCCCAGACATATGTCCTTTCACAAGCACTCAAAATGTCAAATATGAGAGCTTATTAGTTAGAAAGAAAAATCATCACTCCATTTGGAAATCTGAGTATTATTTTCTTTTAAAAACAACAACTAGGTGTATAATACATAGTTAAGCCTCAATGGTTAACCTCATCTTTAAACAAAGAACTTATAATGATGATTCATACTCATCAAGGATCATACCTGCTAAGACATCTCAGATTAGGATTTATAATCATTTGTTTATCAAATCAAATGTATAAAAGCATTTCAAAACTCTCATCATAACTTTATAATTCGTTTAAGTAAAAATTATATGAACTTCCAAACATTCCCTGGAATTTTAATGACCAAATTTGTAATAACCCGAAAAAAAATTAATTATTAATTAATTAAACATGATTAAATAAAAAGGAATAGTGTGAAAGAAAAAATAATAATAATAATAAATAAATATTAATTATTAATCAAATAATTAATTAAGCATTATTAAATTAAAATAATTAAATAAATGGTATGATAGATTTATATAAGTATATAAATATATATGATAAGTAATATTTAAATATATATATATAAAATATATATATATGGTTATTAAAGGAAGCAGAATCCAATTTGAATTTGGATTCTGCTTTCAGCAATTCATTCTGCGCCTCTCCCTTCTTTTAGTCTCCTGCTCTCGTCCATCCACTCCTCCGTCTCCGTCTCTCTCCTTCTCTCAATTTCTCGACAATTTTACAGCGGATCGGGAAACGGAAGGTACCATTGGATTCCTGGTTCCGCTACCGACATTTCTACGGGAGCAGATTTGTCGTGGGAACGGCTTAGGCACTGCTCGTGGGGAAAGATAACTTTTCTTCATTTTCTCAATTTTGCTTTAAATCTGCTGTTGAATCGACAATCAGACACCACCACGGGGTCCTAATCATCGTCGTCATCATTTTGATGTAAATAATTTTTCAATTGAGATTTTCTAAACCCTATTCCAAAGCGAGAGTGAGATTTGGGAAATTTGACAATTTGACTAAATTTAAGGGTATAATTATTTATTGGGTATCTAAAGGCCTAGGAAGTATTAAAATAATATTTTATTTATGATTAATTTAATGGAATTAGGATTTTTGATTCAGGGTCCGGGTGAGCACCACAGGTATTTTTCGGAGTCCCTGTTGGCGTAGTTCAAGAAACCAGGTAAAGGGAAATTATATACTAAATCATATTTTATGAAATTAAAGGCAATAATTTATGTTATATTATATGTATGTTTTTGGTGTGAATTATTAAAATGTCATTCATAAAATTTATGTTTTCCGAGCCTAGAATTGTCGATATAGTTATGTATATGTGAAAGTGAACGAATGAAAGTGAAAAGAATTTTCTGATGAATTAAATAAGAAATAAAATGTATTTTGAGCATATAAATGTTAAATGTAGGTTGGCTTATTTTATGAGAAATATGTATGAATTTTACTACTAAATTGTGTGGCATGAGAATTTGTGCAAATTATATGTTAAATGTATGAGATGCAGGCTAAGTAAGTAAGACATTATGAATAAAATGTTACATGGACTATGTTGCTTGTGTGTGTTAATGTAACCATGTAAACAGCTGAAAGATGCTGAGTAAAACAGTTGAAAGATGCTGGGTAAATGTACGACAGCTGAAAGCCGGGTTAGTAGATCTAGCTCATTCTATGTGGACTAACTGTTAGTAGATTCTAGAGCATTTCTATATGGACTAACTGATGACGGCTAAAGAGCAGCTGTAGTACAAATGAATGAAATGAAAATGTTATGAAATGAAATAACAAGGAATGACAATGCAATGAAATGAAATGTGAAATGTGAATGATACAAATGGGAAAGAGTCACTTAAAGTGAAACGCAAGGAAATGTTAAGTTATGAACATGAAAGAATGTGAATGATTGAATAACGATGGAAATAATGATGTATTATGATATTAGAAGTATCTATGTACGTAGAACATGATGTGATTAGGCGAGGCATACTTTTCGCCTGAGGGCTTGCTGAGTAAGGAGAGTGTACTAGTAGTTACATATATGGCAGTAGCCGCATAACGTACTAGGGCAGAGGGAACCTACTTGTTTGGGCAGATAGATTTCCCTATCCTTAGGGCCTTCGTCGATAAAATTTTGTATGAACTGTGTGAGTACGAGATCAATTTATCACTTGAGGGCTTACTGAGTAAGGTGAGTGTCCTGGTATGCTTTAGTTGCGACCTTTGGGTTGCCTAAATATCATAGCAGAGGGGTGCTACTTGTATGGGCGGGTAATCACCCCTATCCTCAGGTAATCTCGTGGGTTAAACATTTGCATGTGTTTGATTAGGATCATAAAATGGTTTCAAGAAATTATGTTAATGATTTGCAAATATTATAAAATGATATGTATAATCTCATGATGGCCACATGCTGAGTTTAATATATTGTTTCTTCCCTTACTAAGATGTGTCTCACCCGAATATGAAATTATCTTTTTCATAATTTCCTCGAGATCGAGCTTAGAGAGCTCGAGATTTTATAGCATTGTTGGTAAATAGAAAGAGAAAATGTTATATTTTTACGTTAATTTTGATATGTATATTTTATGTTTTATGATTTATGTTTAAGTTTTATAAGATATGGATGGTTGTGAAACATACTGATATTTATGGATAATGTTTTGGAGACATGTATATATTTGAATATAGGTGGATGATTAATTTATTATGGTTGGTAGTTAGAATTAGTAAACTCTGGTATAATGTTATATGGAGATTATGGTTGAGTTTAAGGGTTCAGGGCGTTACAAAATTCCTTTTCAATGTCAATCTAATGCACATGCTTACACTTTTAAATCAAGATAAAGTATCATTTTCCTACCAAATTGGTTCTTATATTTTTATTTTTTTTTTCCTTGCTTCAAACAGTTTTTTTTTTAGACTTAACTTCCAACCTATGGTGGCACACATTGAATATCAAAATATAGTTGGAAAATATCCTCAATGAAAAACAATAATTGCAATTATGGCAAGTCTAAGTCTTGGTATACTGACTCAAGCCAACCCTGATCTTGCTCTAATGACTGGCCAAATATGTAATAAACACATGTCTTAGTTTTTGGTACAGAATACAATACTAATGTAGATGTTTAGTCAACTATGATCAGTGATCAAATATTGACTGGCAGCACAAATCTTGTGTGGAATGGACCAAGACGGAAAGGGTGACGTTTATTTGTACCAGAGAGTTGCTAATGGTATAAAAATCAGATTCTGAGGATGGCTTCAAAAGCCACAATCAATTATAGACAGCAATAGAAGAATCCACATTAGACTATATACAAATCAAATCCTAATTGAGCTTATGCCTAAGCGGTTAAATTGGTATCCCATTGCCAAGTAAGATTCGCATAAGATAGAGCAAAAAGATAAAGCTCTGGGTCATAACATGTACGATTTCTTTCTAGATAGCAGATTGCTAAAGGTCCAAGTATCATTATGATTTTTCTTTTAAGTAAGTTGATAAAGATGATTCTATTAGGTGTTATTTGATTTACAGGATCCTTCAGAAGGCTTGACAATGTGATGCCCTTGACATCTTGTTCCCATGGTTGGTTTCAAGTTATGGCGATGACCCCACTTCCTAGGGAATAAAGAATTTCCACAAAATATAGGAGTCTAGTTGTTGCCCACTTAGTAACCTACATTCTTACGGGCATCTTAATTTTAGGATTAAACTGTCCCCACTATTTTAGCCAACTTATGGAAATATGAAAATATGTAGTCGATGCATATTCTCATCGACCCATCCTCCTTTCTCACAAACAATATCGGCGCTTTAGAAATTAGCGTTGTCACCAAAACTAGATCAATAACAAATTCTACCTCAAGATCAGGAGGTAGTCCCGGCAAATCTTCGGGAACTACAATAGGAAAATCCCTCACTACTGGGATATCCTCAATCCTCAACTCTCCTTCCAATACTTCCTTCACACAATCCGAATATCCCTGGCAACCCTCTAGCAACAACCCCCTCACCTGAATGGCGGATAACAATTGTGGTGGGGTGCACATCCATGACCTCACAAATCTATACCCCTATCCTCTTGGAGGTCTAAACACTACCTCTTTCTAATAACAACCTATATTGGCAAAGCTAGTAGTCAGCCAGTCCATACCCAATATTATATCGAATCCTTGCATGTCTAACACTACAAGATCGGTTGGTAATATTCTTTCTTGAATGCCTACTGGATAGTTTTTAAATATCCTTCCACATCTTACTACTGATCCAGTTGGTGTGGCTAGTGACAAATCAGTATCCAACAATTGTGTCTTTAACTAAAGTCGTCTTAACATATCCCAATGACACGAACTAATGGGTGGCACCTGAGTCAAATAAAACAACATCTTTATATGATAAAGCAATAATCATACATGTCATAACGTCACCTGCAACCTCAGCATCTATTGGCGTTAGCACATAGACCCTCGCCGAAGTTGTGTTCCTCTGTTGGCCGCCACCCTTGGGTGCCTGGATATTCCCTTCAAATAGTCTGGGAGCAGGATTACTTCTATACTGCATATGACAGTCTCGTGCTACATGACCCAGTCCACCACATCGGTAGCAGACATTCCTCCCTGCTCGACACTCTCCCCGGTGTCTCTTTCCACATGTAAGACATACTAGAAATGCCTACTTGCCCCGAATCTCCTGTCTCTCAGTCTCCTACCTCTGGAATCTGTCATATATGTATCCTCTCTAAGGGCCTCAACTGGACCTGACCTAGATCCTAGAGGCATGGGCCTCTTCCTATGACCCGACGTCCCCACGTCCCTCGGACTGCTCTCCTCTGCCACTGTGGCCTTGTCAACTAATTCAGATAAATTTTGTACCTTTAGGACCGTCACCTGCCTATGGATGTCATGCCTTAAACTCCTTTCAAACATTCTTGCTTCCTTAACTTCATTTAGCACGATATAGGGAGCAAAGTGTGCAACTCGATAAACTTCGCTACATATTGTTGCACTGTTAGTTGCCCCTGTCTCAGATTCAGAAACTCTGCTATCTTAGCTTCTCGAACAGTGGAAGGAAAATAATGATAAAAAAAAAAAAACATCTCCTTGAATCGGTTCCATGGCATGACCACTGGTACGAGTCTCTGTTCCTCAAGCAACTTCATCTCTCAGCTGCACCTACCAGCTTATACGTGGCTTATAGAACCCTCTGTTCATCGGTGCAATAAAACACCCCAATATTTTCTCAATCTCCTACATCTAGTTTTCAGCAACAGTAGGATCAGCTTCTCTTGAAAATTCCAGAGGATTCATTTTAGCAAACTTCTTTATAGTGCAGCCTTGGTCTACTGCTGATCCTCCCTACTCCCTTGAGCTCCGTACAATCTCAGCCATAACCTGTTAAGCCACACTACACAGAACCGCGTCTGAATCACCACCACCCGCGTCAGAGGGGCCTACACCATCATCACCAATGATATGGGCACCGCTACCCCCAGGGTCCATCCTTCGAAAGGAACCAAATAGTCATAGGACTCTATCATTATCACCCAACTAATATACTCATCAAACTAAAATCCATAATATATTCTTCTATAATCATTCATCATAACATCCTCAACCCCAATTTAAGATTCAGTCCCACCACTCAAAAATAAGAACCGGCGATAGTATCCATGGTTTTCCTGAAATCATCACCCCAAGAAAAACATAGACACGGAATTCCTACCTCCAAACCATAAGATAGAACCCTAAATTCCTCAATCTCATCCTCTAACAATAACTAATTCATATCTCACACCACCAATCTCTTATTCTCCTTACAATCCATTCATATACTCTAGTATTGTATTCCGTTGTTTACTAAAGTCTGCAGAACCTAACAACATGTCTCTGATACCAAATTGTAACGACCAGCCTATTTTACCATATTTTTTTTTCACAAAGAAACAAAACATCATTCTTAATTACCCTGTTTCCCTGCTATACTGATATAAACATGGTCCACCCAGACCCGTGGGTACCGGGGACATACTTGCCAAACAACTTTGACACCTAAGCAACAGGAAACGTAATTTACATGCAACCATCCAATAAAACATAATACCAGAGTTCTATAAAATCCGCTAATTATATATATACAATCATTCACCAAGGACTGAAAGTATCCTAGGGCCAATCCCCAAATAAAATAAGACCCTAGCATAATAACTCACCCTTCTGATAGGGTAGCACAGTTTAACTCTACTGTTACGGAGCTCTATCTACTCCTCTACCCGGATTTCCTGAAATGTTTTAATGCTAGGGTGAGACACTTCTTAGTAAGAGAAATAAACTAGTCTCAGTGTGTGGTAACATGAGTATTTTCGTGTTATTCATATAAATAATACATAAAACATAACTAGAAATGTAATAACTCGAAAAAAAAAATTTATTTAAAAAAATTATTAATTAATTAAAAAAAATTAAAAATTAAAAGTAATTATTGATTAGTTAATTAATTAAACATTATTAAATTAATGTATTAAATAATTAAATAAAAAGAAACAGTATGAAAAAAAAATAAAACTAATTATTAATTAATTAATTAATTAATCATTATTGAATTAGTTAATTAAATAAACAAATAAAAGGAATAATGTGGGAAAAATTTTGAAATAAAGATATATATAAATATATATATAATATAATATTATAATAATATATATTAAATGTAATAGGATGGATTGGTTTTCAATTTGAAATCCAATTCCATCTTCATTGAAATCAAATCCATCTTCAGTGCCACTCTCTGTGCCTCTTTGAACTTCTCTCACTATTTTCGTTATCTCCTCCGTTCTTCTCTCCTCTTCCCCTCATTTCTCGATGAATATTCGATCGATCGGAAAACAGAAAGTACCGTTGGATTCCTAATTTCTCCACCGACATTTCTACTGGAGCGGATTCGTCGTGAGAGCGATGTAGGCATCATTCCTGAGGTAAGGTAACTTTCCCCTAATTTCTCAATTTCTCGTTAAATCTGCCATTTAATCGACGATTAGGCACCACCACGGGGTCCTAGTCGTCATCCTCATCATTTTGGCGTAGGTAATTTTTCAATTGGAATTTTCTAGACCCTACTCCAAAGCGAGAGTGGGATTTGGAAAATTTGGTAATTTGGTTATATTTAAGGGTATAATTATTTATTTAGTATTTAAGGGCCCTAGGAAATATTTAAATAGTATTTTATTTAGAATTAATTTAATAAAATTAAGATTTTTTATTCAAGATCCGGGTGAGCGCCGCAGATATTTTTCGGGGTCCCTGTTAGCGTAGTTCAAGAAACCAGGTAAAGGGAAAAATATATATTAAATTAGAATTTTTATTAATTGAATAGAAAATAAATTGTGTTATATATACGTGTATATGTTTCGGTATGGGTTTAAAATGCCAACAATTTAAATTATATTTTTCCGAGTTTAGGGCTGTTTATTATATATGTATATGCAAAAATGAACTGATGAAAGTGGAAAAATATTTTCAGGGTAATTATGTAAGGAATGAAAGGTATTTTCAGTATATAAAAGTTAAATGTTGGTTAACTTATTTTACAGGCAATGTATGAATTTTATTGCTAAACTGTATGGCATGAGATTCTATGGAAATATATGTTAAATGTATGAGATACAGGTTAAGTTAGTAATGCATTGTGAATAAAACATTACATAGACTATGTTGCTTGTGTGTGTTAATGCAACCATGTAAACAACTAAAATATGCTGGGTAAACAACTGAAATATGTTGGGTAAACAGCTGAAATATGCTGGGTCAAACAGCTGAAAGATGTTGGGTTAATGTATGACAGCTAAAATATGTTGGGTAAAATAACTGAAAGATGTTGGGTAAATGTATGACAATTGAAAAATGCTGGGTAAAACAACTGAAAGATGTTGGGTATGAAATGAATGAAATGGAAATGAATAAAATGGAAATGAAATGTGAAATGTGAACAATGTAAAATGGGAAAGAGTCACTTAAAGTGAAATGCAGTGCAATGTTAAGCCATGAATATGAACAGATGTATATGATTGAATAATGATAAAAAGAATGATGTATTATGATATTAGAAGTATGTATATGCGTAGAACATATTACGATTGGGCGATACGTACCTTTCGCTTAAGGGCTTACTGAGTAAGGCGAGTGCACTAGTAGTTACAAATGTGATAGTAGCCGCATAACGTACTAGGGTAGAGGGAACCTACTTGTATGGGCGAGTAATCCTTAGGGCCTTTGTCGATAAACTTTTGTATGAACAATGTGAGTACGAGATCAATTTATCACTTGAGCGCTTACTGAGTAAGGTGAGTGTCCTGATATGCTTTAGCTATGACCTTTGGGTTGCCTAGGTATCAGAGCATAGGGGTGCTACTTGTATGGGCAGGTTATCACCCCTATCCTCGGGTAATCTCGTGGGTTAAATCTTTGCATGTGATTGATTAGGTTCAGAGAATGATTTCAGAAATTATGTTTACGTTTTTCAAATGTTAAATAATATGTTATATATAAACTCATGTTAGCCACACACTATTTTAATATCTTGTTTATTCCCTTATTAAGATGTGTCTCACCCAAATATAAATTTATCTTTTTCAGGATTTCCTTGAGATTGCGCTTTGAGAGCTCGAGGTTTTTATAGCATTATTGGGAAATAAAAAAAGAAAATTGTATATTTCTATGTTAATTTTGGGGAATGTAAATATTTATATTTTATGTCGTTATGTTTTAAGTCGGTTATGAAAGGAATGATTGTGAAAATACTGAAATGTTTTGGGAGTTATGTAAATTTACGGAAATGCAGGTGATAGATGATATATTATGGATTATAGTTAAAATTAGCAAACTCTTGTGTTATGTGATATGGAGATTATGTTTATGTTTCCCGCTGCGTATATTATGGATTATGGATTATCAGGATTTTATCAGATATAATGCGCCGGACCCGGGATTAAGGGTTCGGGGCATTACATTATGGTATCAGAGCAATGTCCAACTGGAAGTGTGATTAATTTCACATCGCCTGGATATGGAAATGTTAAAGTATTAGGTTAGGGATGATTTATACCAGAGTATAGGATTGAGTTGCGATAAGGATAGGAATGGGTAGATTAAGATACCATTAGGAATTCTGAGTTGTGTTTCATAAGCTTGGGGGTAGAAATGCCTTGATGGTCTTCTGTGTTTTTCTGAAGAAGTAGCTAGTTTCGAAAAATCATGGCAAATCCATCGATTGTGATGTTTCCAAGCAGAGAAATTCGAACTTGGAATTTAAATTCAAAAGTTAGGTTTATTGATTTGTAAAGAAAAATCTTTGAACGAGAATAATTTAAGTGGTGTGATTTAATGGTTGGTGGGGTGTTTGATATTTAAATTTGAGTATATGGAAATGCGTGGAATTCTTGAAATGAGGAAATGATTGATTAGCTAGCGAAATTTCGAGGACGAAATTCTTTGAAAGAAGGAAGAATGTAATAACTCGAAAAAAAAATATTAAAAAAATTATTAATTAATTAAAAAATTAAAAATTAAAAGTAATTATTGATTAGTTAATTAATTAAACATTATTAAATTAATGTATTAAATAATTAAATAAAAAGAAATAGTATGAAAAAAAAATAAAACTAATTATTAATTAATTAATCATTAGTGAATTAGTTAATTAAATAAACAAATAAAAGGAATAATGTGAGAAAAAAATTGAAATAAAGATATATATAAATATATATATATAAGGTTATTGTATAATATAAGTTTAAGTAAATATATATATATACACACACACACATATATATATATATAATGTAATATAATATAATATTAAAATAATATATATTAAATGTAATAGGATGGATCATCTTCATTGAAATCAAATCCATCTTCAGTGCCACTCTTTGCGCCTTTCTAAACTTCTCTCACTATCTCCGTTATCTCCTCCGTTCTTCTCTCCTCTTCCCCTCATTTCTCGACGAATATTCGACCGATCGAAAAACGGAAGGTACCGTTGGATTCCTAATTTCGCCACCGACATTTCTACTGGAGCGGATTTGTCGTGGGAGCGACGTAGGCATCATTCCTAGGATAAGGTAACTTTCCCCTAATTTCTCAATTTCTCATTAAATTTGTCATTTAATCGACGATTAGGCACCACCACGGGGTCCTAGTCGTCATTGTCATCATTTTGGCATAGGTAATTTTTCAATTGGAATTTTTTAGACCCTACTCCAAAACGAGAGTGGGATTTGAAAAATTTGGTAATTTGGTTATATTTAAGGGTATAATTATTTATTTAGTATTAAGGGCCCTAGGAAATATTTAAATAGTATCTTATTTAGAATTAATTTAATAAAATTAAGATTTTTTATTTACGGTCCGAGTGAGCGTCAGATATTTTTCGGGGTCCCTATTGGCGTAGTTTAAGAAACTAGGTAAGAGGAAAAATAGATATTAAATCAGAATTTTTATTAATTTAATAGATAATAAATTGTGTTATATATATGTGTATATGTTTTCGGTATGCGTTTAAAATGCCAACTATTTAAATTATATTTTTTAGAGTTTAGGATTGTTTATTAGATATGTATATGCGAAAATGAACTGATGAAAGTGGAAAAATATTTTCAGGGTAATTATGTAAAGAATGAAAGGTATTTTTAGTATATAAAAGTTAAATGTTGGTTGACTTATTTTACAGGCAATGTATGAATTTCATTACTAAACTGTGTGGCATGAGATTCTATGGAAATATATGTTAAAAGTATGAGATGCAGGTTAAGTAAGTAATGCATTGTGAATAAAACATGACATGGACTATGTTGCTTGTGTGTGTTAATGCAACCATGTAAACAATTGAAATATGCTGGGTAAACAACTGAAATATGTTGGGTAAAACAGTTGAAATATGTTGGGTAAACAACTAAAATATGTTGGGTAAAACAGCTGAAAGATGTTGGGTAAATGTATGACAGCTAAAAAATGCTGGGTAAAATAGCTGAAAGATGCTGGATAAAAAGCTGAAAGATGCAGGGTATGAAATGAAATGAAATGAAAAGGGAAATGAATGAAATGGAAATGAAATGTGAAATGTGAACAATGTAAAATGGGAAAGAGTCACTTAAAGTGAAATGCAATGCAATATTAAGTCATGAATATGAACAGATGTATATGATTGAATAATGATAGAAAGAATGATGTATTATGATATTAGAAGTATGTATGTACGTAGAACATGTTACGATTGGGCAATACGTACCTTTCGCTTAAGGGCTTGCTGAGTAAGGCGAGTGCACTAGTAGCTACAAATATGACAGTAGCCGCATAACATACTAGGGCAGAGGGAACCTACTTGTATGGGCGAGTAAATTTTCCTATCCTTAGGGCCTTTACCGATAAACTTTTGTATGAACTGTGTGAGTACGAGATCAATTTATTACTTGAGCGCTTATTGAGTAAGGTGAGTGTCCTGGTATGCTTTAGTTGTGACCTTTGGGTTGCCTAGGTATCAGAGGAGAGGGATGCTACTTGTATGGGTGGGTAATCACCCCTATCCTCGGGTAATCTCTTGGGTTAAATCTTTGCATGTGATTGATTAGGTTCAGAGAATGATTTCAGAAATTATGTTTACGATTTTAAAATGTTAAATAATATGTTATATATAAACTCATGTTAGCCACACACTGTTTTAATATATTGTTTCTTCCGTTATTGAGATGTGTCTCACCCGAATATGAATTTATCTTCAGGATTTCCTTGAGATTGAGCTTTGAGAACTTGAGGTTTTTATAACATTATTGGGAAATAGAAAAAGAAAATTGTATATTTCTATGTTAATTTTGGAGAATGTAAATATTTATGTTTTATGTCGTTATGTTTTAAGTCAGTTATAAAAGGAATGATTGTGAAAATACTGAAATATTTTGAGAGTTATGTAGAATTATGGAATGCAGGTGATGGATGATATATTATGGATTATAGTTAGAATTAGTAAACTCTTGTGTTATATGATATGAAGATTATGTTTATGTTTTCCGTTGTGTATATTATGGATTATGGATTATCAGGATTTTATCAGGTATAATGCGTCGGACCTGGGATTAAGGGTTCAGGGCGTTACAGGAAAAGTCTGACACTACTCAACTGAGTAAAACATGATTTGTCGATTCATAATATAACATACTACATACTATACATGGAAAACATCTTATATAACTATACTATATTGAAATAACACCCAAGATGGATAACTAGCTAATGTCATGTCTTGCCCCCATATGACTGGGTTGTGCGGCCCGAAGGTGGGACCTAGCAATGGTTGGTGATTACGCATCAAAACTGCGTTATTAGGTATCTTAACCCGGGCTTTACGACTTATATTCTTAATTAAATGTCCAAATTTGTCCAACATTTTAATAAAGTGCCAAAATTATCATTCTCGAGTTTTATTGTGCAATTTATGAATTTTTGGTAATATTTTATCGCAGGAAAATTTTCGGGAATCAAAACCGACACCTATTCGTATTTCATACATAACTTTTTGTCCAAGCTCCGATCAAGGCGATTCAAATTTTTGGAGAAAGATAAAAAGATTATCTACAACTTTCGTGTTTTGAGTTTTGCGAGAAACGGACTCTAGAAGGGTCAAATTTGGTGATGAACAGAGAATGAAAAAAATGAAAAAAAATATATATATAAGGATATGTGATGTGACCTGGCCATGCAAGCCGGGTCAGCTCCAATTGGGTCAAGTTGCTGGGTTGGACAATCCGGGTCTTAGGGCTGTGTTTCACCTCTCCCCTTTTTATTCTCTCTTTTTCCCTTTCTCTTCCCTGTTGGGCGCTGCCCCAGCCGCACCATTCTCTTCCTCTTCTTCTCTTGTTCTTCTTTTCTTCTTGCTTGCTATCTCCCTCTCTTACCCTAGTTCCTCTTTGTTTTATTTTATTTCTCTCTTTTCCTCTTTCTCTCTTCCCCTGTTTTCCAATACTCACAAATCTCCTTTCTCTTCCAGCCCTCCTATGCACACGACCACAAGCCACTGCCCCAGACAGTCCCATTCTCGGCCTTCCACAGCAGAGGACAGTAGCCATCTTCTTCTCCTCTGCTCCACGGCCAGCCACCTGCTGCTAGCACCAACTTCCCTCGGTCACCAACTCCCAGAACAGAGCAGCAGCAGCCACCTTTCTTCCAGCCACCTACTGGAACCCGAGCAGCACCAGCAGCTCCAGTAGACAGCACCTGCGCATAGCAGCCCCATGGAGACCCGAAGCCACCACCATCCATGCTGTTCCAACTCTGCAGATCAAGCTTACGGCCAGCTGCTCCAGACACTCCCATGGCTGCCTCTCTCTCTCTCCCTCTATTTTATTTAGTTTATTATTTGTTTTGTTGTTCCTATTTCTTCCATTCTCCTTCAATGTTTAGTTGTTTTTTTTATTCCAAGTAAAGTTTAAGTCAAATTGTTATTGTTTAGGGAATTTAAATTCTTTGTTTTATTGAGTATTATGTTTCCATTAAAGTTGTTTTTTTGTTGGTTTTGTTTTTTATGTTTGAGTATGTTAAGTTTGATTTCTTGAATAAAATACAAAAAGGAAAAAAAAAATTGTCTTTATTTTAGAAACTAATTTAGTTGCCTTTCTTTCGTAAAATTTGATTTTTGATTGAAGTTCAGTTTAATTTAGGTTAGGTTTTTATTAGAGTTTATGTTTTTATTTATCGTATTCTGTTATCGATTAAATCGTTGATAGTTTATTTTAGTTCGAGTTTTTAATTCGTGTTAAAGGTCCGATTTTTATTGCGCGCGTGTGTGTTTGGTTTAGCTTCTATTGTGTGTTTTTAATTCCATGTTCTAGGTTGCCATCTTTGATTAACGCGTGTTTCAGTATTTCCTTGAGTAGATTAGAGTTTCCATCTTTGCTCGTTAATTCAGTGCTTGTTAGGTTTAGGGTTTTTAAATTACGTGTCATTTAATTCGTCAAAAGTGAAATTGAACCATCTTGAAAATCCGAATCTGAACTGAGTTCAGTAACTTTTATTTTTCGATTGGGCGAACGTAAAATTTGAGATTAAAACGTGTACCCTAAGGAGACGATCTAGCCCTTGGGCTAAATATTACACGACGTAACTCCTATACTTGGGATAGCTTCCGAGCTACTCATTTTTCGAGTGAGTCAGTTGGCCGACCATACTAGATCAAACATAAGTCTGTAAGTACGATGGGCCTATCCCACCTGGTCTCGGACTCCAGGGGAACATCACCACTCTGCACTAAAGCCACATCAACTGTCATCTCCCAGACTACTGGTTGTGTGGTAGCACTATTATAATTCTGAACATATAGCCACGGTACCGTGCTCTTGAAAACTAAACTAAACCATATCATCCGGGTTCTGATATAATATAATACAATTTGTATACTAAACATAATTGTTTCATATTTCATAATAATATCTAACATGATAATATTTCACGAATTCTGTTGTAACATACATGAATATGACATCTGCGCCAACATGAATCACGTCATCTATGCCGATATAACATAGCATGTAATCTCGGCATCTACGCCAGCAAATCGTAATATATTGAACATGAATTTCTTGCATTGTTTACATAATATTCATGAAATCATAGTTTCTGCACTGCCTTATAATTTTCCTAAAAACTAGAAATACATGTTTATTCTGAAATAACATAATATTCCATAAGCATAATTTTCATGGTAAATAATACTCATGCCACACAAGATGGATAACATTCTAGTGTAAAATTTATTCTAAAATCATATTTCCTGATAAAACATATTTAAATCATATCCATGTTCACAAAAGTATTTCCTAAACATGATCTTACAATATACATATTTTTCTGAAATCAAATGCTATAAAATAATGAATAGTTTTATGAAAATATTGAATTAGTTTATCCCCTTACCTATCTTACGGAGATGCCCACACAATTCAATTCTGAGCCCGTGGCATTTCGAACACAAAAACTTACAATTTCCATTTCCCCATAACATTCAACAAAATTCCAACATAATTTACATAAAACATTTCCTAGGCTCCCAAAAACCTAAATAAATTGTTTAACTCCAAAATAATCAACTTACCTCGGTTTTCCTGAACTATGCCCGCAGGGTCTCGAAATTACACCTGCGACGTTTACCCGAGCCCTGAATTCAATAACCCTAATTCAACCTCAGAATACCCAATATTTAACATTTCTAAATATACAATTATTAAATAATAATTAGCCCCTTAATAACCCTTTTAGCATAATTTTGGGGTTATGCCTACGACGACCCCATGAGAAATCCGCTCCACTAGACTTGTAGAGAATCAACCTTAGATGCTCGTGATGGTGTCTGATCGTCATTTGGGCTTAATATTTACAAGAAATTGAGGTAAAAGTGAGAATTGAACTTACCCCAAGACATATGCTTGCGTTGCTCCAGTGTTATTTGTAAAGAAGAATGACGGGTCTATGAGGATGTGTATAAACTACAGGGAAATTAATAAAGTGACAATCAAGAACAGGTATCCTCTACCCCATATAGACGATTTATTTGATTAGCTTAGGGTATGCGGGTCTATTCCAAGATTAACCTCAGATCAAGCTACCATCAGGTGAAAGTAAAAGCAAAAGACGTCTCGAAGATAGCCTTCAGGACCAGATATGGGCATTATGAATTCCTCGTTATGCCATTTAATTTGACGAATGCTCCTACTGTATACATGGACTTGATGAATAGAGTCTTTCCCCAGTATTTAGACCAGTTCGTTGTAATTTTCATGCATGATATACTGGTCTATTTGAGGAGTTTTGAGGAGCATGAGATGGATTTACGACTGGTACTTCAGATGCTCAGGGAAAGGAAGTTGTATGTCAAGTTTAGTAAATGTGAATTTTGGCTAGAGAAAGTGTCGTTTCTGGGGATGTTATTTCAGGGGATGGTATTTCAATGGATTCCAGCAAGATTAAGACAATGTTGAATTGGGAAAGGCCAAAGAACCTTCAGGAAATTATAAGTTTCTTGGGATTGGCGGGTTATTATCGTCGGTTTGTATAAGGGTTTTCAGCTTTATCAGGACCTCTCACGTGTCTGACCAGGAAGAATGTCAGGTTTGAATGGGATTAGGATTGCGAGCAGAGCTTCCGGGAATTGAAACAGAGGCTTGTCACTACACTAGTGTTGATTATTCCTTCAGGGGGTGATGGTTACGTAATTTACAGTGACGCGTCTTTGAAATGGCTCGACTGTGTATTGATGCAGCATGATAGGGTTGTAGGTTATGCCTCCCGACAGTTGAAAGAGCATGAAAAGAACTATCCTGTAACGACCTGCTACTTATTTAACATTTTTTTTTTTCGTAAATATCAATTGTTTGAAATAGTACTGAAAATAACTCAGGCTCAAAAGAGCGCTGAAGAAACTCTGTTTATCATACATAACTAAGCAACAGTGTACAAAGCTGAGAACTGCTATATACAATACCAGGAAACTGTAATGCTCTAAAATATAAGTATAACACTAAACACCCAGTGACAACATCCAAAACCTGAATTCTACCCCAAATCACTAGCATAAAAAATACACCTACCCTTCCAACCAGGGCAACTCAAGTCAATCTCTAACTGCGAGCTTAATCTGCTCGCTTGGCAGGATCCCCTGAAAAATAATAATGTCACTAGGATAAGACAATGCTCAATAAGTGGAAATATGTTATTACTAGTGTGTGGCGACTGAGTTAAATATTTAAAATACTAAAATAGTACTAATACTGTAATCTGAGTAATTTGATAAACTGTATAGAATATTTAGAATATAATTCTAAAACATAATTGTGTGTCTGAGTTTTGCTATCTGAAAGTACTGCTAATATAATAGTATAATCTTCTGTTGTGTGATATATCTGTACATAGGAACTTCTGCTATACCATGGGATTTGTATATCATGATATATCCCCTCATGATAGGGTTGTGCCACTCGTAGGCTGGACTTACTCTAGTTGGCCTACCAGGAAAGTCAATCTATATCTGTACATCCGCCAATCTGTATCAATCTATGTAGATCTAGCCCACTGCAATCACTCCAGGCCATCTCTAACCTCTATCATCGTCTAACCGGCTACCTCGACCCAGCACGCTGGGAAGACTGCAATCTCTCCTCGCACGGTTAGATGGAATCCACATACTATCTAAGTCATGTGGTTGCACATGTCTGAACTAGCAACAATACCGTACTCTGCTATATTTATCTGTCTGTAATTTTCACAGGGATCTAAAAACTGTGTAATACTGTATACATATATAAATATATAATCATCTTACTGCATTTAACATGATTTCAAACAACCATAACACTATAATTCTAAGTTGTATTATCTCAGATATCTGACTAAAATATATATATATATATATATATAATATTAGTCTGTATCATCTGTGATTTCTGTCTGTACTATCTGTATAAAATATCTATATATAATATCTGTATACTCTGTATATAATATCTGTAATCTCTGAATAATCTACTGTAGTATCTTGATATATAACTACATAATCTGTCTGAATAAACTGTCTGAGTGTTATGGTCTAGAAATCATGTTTTTTCTAGGAAATACTGTAAGTCTTATTCATTGCTAATAATATGAAATATCCGAATATCTGTAATACTGTAAAATCTATATATTGTACTGTAATAAACTCATGCCACACATTCGAGTAAACATAATCTCATGCTCAATTTCTGAAATTCTGCTATAAAGATAATATTTATAATTCATTGAAAAAATAATCTGATCTACATGCTTGTAAATACACATTCATAATATTCTGTATGCATATTAAAAATCGCTAACATAGCATATTTCCCTTACGTGAACTCTGGAAAAGCCTTTACTAAATTCTGACCCTATACCCGCAGGGTTCCTAACTCAACATCCTGAAAACAATATTTGTAATGACCCAAAAATAAATAAATAAATAAATAAAATTGTGTGCATGAAAATGTAAATAAATAAATAAATTTTATATAAAAAAATCAATTAGATTTAATTAGTTAATTAAATTAACAAATATAATGAATAGTATTAGTATGAAAAAGAAAAAAAAAAATTGAAAATATATGTGTGTGTGTGTGTGTGTGTGTGTGTGTAGAAATGATTAGTAATATATATATATATATATATATATATATATATATATATATATTAATATAATATAGATAGAGATGAGATTGCATTTAGCGCAATCTATCAAGGATTCATTGAAATCCTTTTCTTAACCCCCCTTGGTTTTTTCTCTACGCCTCTATTAGCAGTCTCTCCGTCTCTCAGATTTCTCTCCCACTCTTGTCTCTCTCTCATCTCCTCTCTCCCACTCTTCTCAATTTCTTTTCCAACATTCGGCCGATCGAAAATCCGAAAATACCGTTGGGTTCTGCTCGTTGCCATTGACATTTCTACCGAAGCGGATCTGTCATGATAGCGGCGTAGGTATATCTCCTGGGATAAGGCCAAATCTCAAACTTACCTCAATTTCTCTTAAACTATAAGCCCCATTAACAAACGAAAATTGTTAGGAGACTCGTGGGGAGATTCTCTACAATCTAGCTGAAGCGAGTTTTTAAATTGGAGCTCCGAGATACCAATCCTAAATCAGGGGGTAAGTTTGATAATTTAGGATTTTATTAGGCTATTTAGGGTATTCAGAATCTAAGGGAATTTTAGGGAAAGTTGCTCTAAAAATTGTGACGAATAATATAGTGAATTTTGAATTTCAAGGCTCAGGGATTTTTTTTAACGCCTAGGGCGTAGGCCAAGGTATAAGCTAGTTCTTTCAGGAATCAGGTAAGGGGATTAAGTTAAATCAATAATTTTACGAAATTTGAATCAATTAAATTGTTATGTTTATATTTATTTATTTATTTATTCATTTGGGGAATTGAAAGGTTATTTTGAAAACCAACCGTTCGAAATGGATTTTACAAACTTAGAATATATGATATGGTATTTTTGAATTAAAATAACGGTGGAAAGTTTGTCTGTTTATATGGATATGTTAAATATGAAAAATCGTGTGGCAGATGATTTAATTTGTATGGATTATTGTATATTTGGATTTGAGATTTTGAAATACTGAATTGTTTGAGAAATACTAGAAATGCTTGTGAAAATACTGGAACTGTTTATGAAATGCAGGAGTTTGAACTAACGGCCAATGGCCGGGTGTTATTGGATTGGCCAAGGGCCAGGATTATTTTTTGACAGTCGAGGGCCGAGTTTTAATTGATGGCTATATGCCGAGCATATCGTGGTGGCCTCAGATCTTCAATCCGGCGAGAAATGGTGCGAGGATTGAAGAGATAAGGGGAGGGAAATGTAGAGAGAGAGAGAGGATAGGTTTCTGCGCTGAAAACTAAGTTAAAAATTTGGGTTTCAGCTATTTATAGGGCTCGATTCGTCGACGAGACACGCCACCTTGTCGACGAATCTTGTAGAAAGTTCGTCGACGAACCTGCACCCTCATCGACGAGTTTCAGTCTACCTTAAACCCTCTCTCGGTATCTTCTTGTTGACGAGACGGGTCTTCGTCGACGAGATCCTGAAGAACCTAGTTGACGAATCCCTTGTGTTCGTCAACGAGGCCTAGGAGAATTTCTTGGGTTATTACATACCCTACCCACGATTTAGAATTGGGCGTAGTGGTGCACACGTCAAAAATTTGGAGGCATTAAAGAGTATGAAAAGAGCTACCCTACCCACGATTTGGAATTGGCTGTAGTGGTGCACGCGTTAAAAATTTGGAGGCATTACTTGTATCGTGAGAGATGCGAGATATTCTCCGATGACAAAAGTTTGAAGTACATTTTCACTCAAAAGGAGCCGAATATGAGACAGAGATGGTGGTTGGAACTTATTAAAGACTATTTACCATCCAGGGAAAGCCAACGTGGTAGCTGATGCTCTGAGCGGGAAATTAGTAGGATCAGCACTAGCAGCTATGGAGGTTCAGCATTAGATTCAAATGGATTTGGAGAGACTTGGTGCAAAGTTGGTAGAAATTGATCCTAGGGCATTTATTGTCAGCCTGGTAGTGCAACCTACTCTATAGGAAAAAATTAAGACAGTTCAGAGAGATGACGCAAAATTAGTAGAACTGATAGCTAAGGTGCAGGAGGGACAGGGAGATGGATTCAGTATTTTTGATGACGAGGCCTTGAGGTTTCATTCTAGGTTGTGCATGTCGACAGATACAGACATCAGGAGGACAAGCTTAGAGGAGGCTCACAGGTCCTTGTACATGGTTCATCTAGGTAGTACTAAAATGTATAGGGATCTGCGAGAGTTTTACTAGTGGAACGGCATGAAGAGGGAATTGCCGAGTTCGTACAATGGTGATTGACGTGCCAACAGGTAAAAGTTGAGCACTAGAGGCCTGTGGGACAGTTACAGCCGCTATCATGTATCTATGGACTTTATGACGGGTTTGCCACTGGCACTGCATAGTCAGAATGCTATTTGGATGGTCGTTGATAGATTGACGAAGACAGCTCACTTTATTCCTATTAAATTCAACTACTCCATAGACAGACTGGCAAAGATTTATGTTCAGGAGATAGTCCATTCTCATGGTGTGGCAGTGTCTATAGTGTCCGACCGAGACCCACGTTTCACATCACAATTTTGTAAAAGCTTTCAGGAGGCTCTAGGATCTCAGCTATCTTTTAGCATGATATTTCATTCTCAGACGGATGACTATACCGAGAGGGTGATTCAAATATTAGAAGATATGTTGCGGGTGTGCATGTTGGATTTTGGGGGTAGTTGGACCTAGTTTATACTGCTGATAGAGTTGGCATATAATAACAGTTATCAGGCCAGCATTAGCATGACACCCTATGAAGCACTCTATGGTAGGAGATGTCGGTCTCCTTTATATTGGGATGAGTTAGGTGAGCGGCGAGTTGTGGGGCCAGAGCTAGTGCAACAGGAATATGATAAAATTCGACTCATTAGAGATAGGATCAGTGCAGCTCAGAGCGAACAGAAGAGTTATGCTGATACTCGCAGCAGGAAACTGGA
The DNA here is from genome assembly GCF_029873635.1 of Malania oleifera. Taxonomy (NCBI): domain Eukaryota; kingdom Viridiplantae; phylum Streptophyta; class Magnoliopsida; order Santalales; family Ximeniaceae; genus Malania; species Malania oleifera. The sequence continues at coordinate 34,823,050 of NC_080426.1, read as the reverse complement.
GTTTGATGTTGGAGGTCACGTGTTTTTGAAAATAGCTCCATTAAAGGGAATTATGAGATTTGGAAAGAAGGGTAAGTTTAGCTCTAGGTTTATTGGCCAGTTTGAGATCCTTGAGAGAGTGAGGTTAGTTGCCTATAGGCTAGCCTTACCACTCGTTTTGTCTAGAATACACAACGTATTTCAAGTCTCCATGTTGAGGAAATACGTTCCAGACCCCTCCTATGTGATCAATTATAGTGAGATAGAGCTCGGGGATACTCTGGCGTATGAGGAGGTACCAGTGCAGATTCTGGATAGGAAAGAACAAGAATTGCGCAATAAGAAGATTCTTTTAGTAAAAGTCTTATGGAGAAATCATGCGATAGAAGAAGTTTCATGGGAACTTAAGGAACAAATACAACAGAAGTATCCGTATCTCTTTAGCGGGGATCAGTAGTAATTAGGAAAAGTTACTGGTAAATATGTAAAATTTCTTTTGTGCAGGTTAGTTAGATGTAATAATTTTCTGATAGTAAATAGTATTTTGGTTACGGGAGAATTTTATTTTATGTATATTTGTAATCTCTCAGAACCTTGAATGTAACCACGGTATTCCTCCGCCATAAGTGAGGGTAAGTAATAAAATAAGTAGCCCATTTTCTTTAAAGGATGGTGTCAATACAGATAATAAATTTCGAGGATGAAATTTTTATAAGGAGAGGAGAATGTAGAGACTTGAAGAATTATAGAATTAAATAATAATAGAGGGAGAAAAATGAAAATTCAAGAAAGAGGAAAAAGCAAGGTTCGTCGACGAACCCTCTAGTTTCATCGACGAACACCCTATTGAATTCGTCGCACGCCACATGTCTCGTCGACGAGAAATTACCAAGAGGGTTGTTGCATGGTTTGAAATTCGTCGACGATAAATAAGTGTTCGTTGACGAACTCTCTTCTTGGCCTCGTCAACGAAACCATGTGTTTAAATAGCTCAAACGCGGTTTTTAACGTAGAAAATTTGCATGCAGCCTTTTCCTCTCTCTATTATCCATCCCCTCTACCTTCTCTCTAAGTTTCTGGCTTGGGTTTATATCGGTTCAACGATCCGAAGCCGCCACGCTACTCCTGGGAAGTTTCTCTTCACATCTGCTGGAGTAGATCGTTGGTTGGGTCAACTTGGGAACCATCCCAAAATTTAGGTAAGTTAATTTCAGTTTTATTAGGTATTTGGTATTTCTGTACTGAGGATAATATGTTAGGGAAGTTAATACTGAAGTTTTTTTAGGAAAATATCAATTTCAGGGTGTTGATCTGGGAAACATACGGGTGTGATTTTGGGTGTTTTGTAAGATTCCCAGCTAGCCAGGAAAGAGGATAAACTAAGTCAGCCTTCTTATGAGATATATTTATTATTTTATAGCATTTAATTTCAAGTAAATATGTATCTTGCAGAATTATGTTGGGAATAATGTTGTTGATCAGAAATATGATTTTCATGTATAAAATCAGAAACATGATTTTTAGAACATATTTTATGTTTTGAATATTGCCCCTTTCTGTGTGGCATGAGTAATATTTACCATGAAAATTATGATAATGAAATATTATGTTTTCCCAGAATATTCATGTATTACCAGTTTTCAGGAAAAACCCTAAAACAGTACCGGAATTATGTTCCAAATATTATGATAAACAGTACAATGATTTTATATGATATGGCGGCGAAAGGGCCGTGGTTGTATATGATATGTCGGCGTAATGGTCGAGGGTTTTATTTATGATATGTTATGCGGGTGAAAGGGCCGTGGTTTTATATGTTATGCCGGCATAAGGGCCTAGGGTTTTTATATGATATGCTATGTCGGCATAAGGGCCATGGTTTCCATGTTTTATTATGTCGGCTTAAGGGTCGTGGTTTATACATTATGATATGCAAAAATACATGAAAATATTACTTTGATAAATATTATTGTGAAACAACTATGTATCGTTATTTGGGATTTACTATAATGACTTGAAGAATAATGGTATTTAAATAATAAAGAAAGAGGAAAATGGCAATAGTAAAAGAGGGCGTAGCAGCGTGTTCGTCAACGACATGGCACTTTGGGCTCATTGACGAGTGTGCGTCTCATCGACGAGAAGATACCGAGAGGCTATTTTTCCAAGTTTTGAATTTCATCGACGAGGAGAAGGCATTCGTCGACAAACGTTCTTCTTGGCCTTGTCGATGAGGTGACGTGGCTCATCGACAAAGCCTATAGTATAAATAGCCTAAAACTCATATTTTTACACAGAAAATCAGCAAAAATTCTCTCTCTCTCTCTCTCTCTCTCTCTTTCTCTCTTCTCTACGGTTTCCCTTTCTTCTCTCTTCGATTCTGACCTTATTTTTTGCCAGATTGACAATCTGAGACCACCACGACGCTTCTAGGGAAGTTCTCTTTAAGTCTGCCGGAGCGAATCGTTGATGGGGCAGAGTTAGATTTCATCCCTGGGTTAAGGTAAGACTTTTTATGTAAAATTTGATCTTACCATAGTTATAGGAAATATTATTCATGGAAAAATACTGAAGTTTAGTTCTGAGAGTTGTCGTTTTCAGGGTGTTGAACGGGAAACCCTGCGGGTGTAGGACGAGTGTATTTTAGGGGGTTTCTTCTCAGAAATCAAGTAAGGGAATAAACTAAAACAATTATTTTCTATGCAAATTATATTATTATTTATCATCAAATTTATTTTCAAAAAGCATGTATAATATATATAAGAAGATTGGTAAAAATGCATATTTGGGAAAATACTACTATTATGTTGAAATGTATATATTAGTATGGAATGCCAGAAAATATGATTTTAGAATGGAATATATGGTTTATTCGGCATTGTGTGGCATGAATATTATTTTATATGAAAAGTGTTATGTTATGACAATTTTATGAATAAAACATGTTTTTAGAGATTATAAAATAATATAGTACATTATGGTTTTTGAAATACATGATAAATGAATTATTTATTCAGAATGATATGTATGAAATATTTGGCGCAAGGCCGTGATTGATAGCCGGCGTAAGGCCGTGATATATGTATGATTTCGGCGCAAAGCTGCAAATATGAAAGAAATCGGCACAAGGCCGTATATATGTATGTATATTTGTTATTACAGAAAATATTATCAATCTTTTTACGGTAGACAAATATATTATCATGTATTATATGTTATCAGAGTCCGAATGTTAGTTTAGTTTAGTTACAGGAGCACGGTACCATAGCTATACAGATCATATATTTATGTTCAGACTTGTGCTAACCGCCTTTACAAGTAGAGGGGGTGGGAGATGGATAGTCGATGTGGCTTTTAGTGTAGAGTTGTAGATGTCCACTTGGCAGTCCGAACCAAGGTATAGCGGGCCCATCGTACTTACAAACATTCTTGACTCGGCAGTGGTTGGCCAGCCATTGTCGAATCCCGCCTTCGGGCTGTACAACCCGTCATGGGGGGTAGTACATGACATCAGCTAGTTATACATCTTGGGTAAATTTCAGTATTAACAGTTATATCAGACATTTCATAATCAGTGTAAATTAATAGAAATTATGAAAGTTATGATTATTCAGATATGTTATCATGAATGTTTTCCAGCATATGAAATGTACTGTATATGTATTATAGCACTAAATATTCATGTTGCCACACAGCTATATTTAGTTTATTTTCCCTTATTAAGAAGTGTCTCACCTCCGAACATTAAATAATTTTCAGGAAACCTAGAAGGACTAGGGTCGAGGGCGCCGTTGAGTTAGTTGTGCTACCCCGCTAGGAGGGTAAGTTTGAACTAGGACCGGGAGATTTTGATATGGGATCCTAGAGACATTTTTTTGTATTTTTTAGGAGTTTGTATACAAATACTGTGTTACATTTACTACTGCCTAGGTTCCGCTGTGTTTGATAGGTGTCCCCATTACCCACGAGTTCGGGTTGATTATTTTACTAATTATGCTTTAGTATATGATAAGATTAACAGGTCGTTACAACTATATGTTATCATAACCTGGATGGCTTGGTTTAGACTTTCAAGAAGCACGGTATCGTAGCTATATGATCACGATCATGTATATGTTAGTACTACCACTTGTCGTAAGGGGTGGTGGGAGATTGGCAGTCGATGTGGTTTTATGGTAGTGCAGGCGTCCCCCTAGCATTCGGACCAGGAGGGGCAGACGCATCATACTTACAGACTTATATTGATTTAGCGTGGTCGGCCAGTCATTGCTAGGTCTCGCTTTCGGGTTGCACAACCTAGTCATGTGGGGATAAGACATGACACCAGCCAACTATCCATCTAGGGTGTTATTTCATGTACAATTATTATGATCATTTCATGTATAGAAACTCAGTATGTCATACCAAGATATGTTAAATTATGTTTTCAACAGATATGATACAAATAGTTTTACTAGATATGATTTATGTATTGTTCTATGTATAACACGAAAATACTCATGTTACTATACACTGATATTAGTTTATTTCCCTTACTGAGAGGTGTCTCGCCCTAACTATATAAACATTTTAGAAGCCCTAGATAGGAGAGCGGATAGAGCTTCGCAGCATTAGTGGTTGACTGTTTTACCCTGACAGAAGGGTAAGTTTGATATGCTAAGGTCTAATGGATTTTTGGGTTGAGACCATAGGACACTTTTTGATCTTTTTGGGAAATGTATATGTATATAACAATTTTAGTAAAACTTTGGTATTGTGTTTGTTGGATGATTTGGCATGTATATGATTTTACGTTTCCTGTTCCTTAGGTATCAATGTTGCATCTTGGGTAAATCTCTGGTACCCATGGGTCTAGGTTGATTATATTTTATCAATTGAACATGATTATTATATTAAATGTTATTATGAAAAAAATTTATTATTATTTACTTAAAAATAGGCAGGATGTTATAATGAGCACGGTACCGTAGCTAGTTTTGGGAGGTGGTGCAATCACACTGGGATGATAGTGTGATGATGGATAGTCGATTGGAGACCTAGGTATAGTACTACCTCGAGGTAGTTCCGGGGCCCCATCTGAAGTAGTTCCAGGTGACCCTTCTCGATGCAATTTCGGGTTAAGGGTAGGCACAATTGTACTTACTACCTTTTCTGATTCAACTATGGTTGGTCGGCCATATGCTGAGTCCAGCTTTTGGGTCGCACAACCCGTCATGGGGGGAAGCATGTCGTATGAGTATGTGAAAGCGTGACGACGTTAGTTCAACATTCTAGGTTGTATCTTTTATGCATATATGGGCAAATTTACTATTTATGGGCTATATTGAGCCGACAATACAATTTGACTACCATTTGATATACAGTTAAATAATGTAAGTTTTATATTCACACGGGAACTCATGCTAGCCACACACTGATAATAATACAATTCGTCTTACTAAGAAGTGTCTCACCCCATTATACAAATCATTTTTAGGTCCTATAGGAAATCGAGCCTAGCGTACTACGAGGCTAGGATTAGACAATTAATAGTGATTGTCAGAGCTGGTGAGACATTAGACATCAACTTTTGTTATTTATGGGTTGTAATATCATGATATGAAATTATGTATGCATTTGGGAACAGTTAGAACTCTGGTAAATTGTTTCTATGTTTTAGCATCTTCTGCTGTATGGTTTTTATTTTTAGTAATGACAGGTGCACTCGAGATTCCCTGGTTAGGGCGGGTTACAGTATTTATGGTATCAGAGAGTTTATATGTTTTATCTAACACTTCGGGCCCACGTGGCAGGTTGGGGCGCTACAGGTGATATCAAAGCATTTCTATATTTATAGCAGTTTAAATTTTCGGGTCGTCACATGGGGTCCTTTTGTCACTGTTTCATATTGTGGTTTTAAGTTTTCTTAACTATAGTAGATGATTTTACAAGACGCACTTGGGTTTGCATGCTTAGAAAAAAGTTTGAAGTTTCATCTTTATTGCCAAACTGTTGTAAAATGGTTACAACACAATTTAACACTTTTGTCAAAACCATAAGAACACACAATGGTTCAGAATTCATTATTACAAAATTTTATAGTAAAAATCACATTTTGCATCAAAGGAGTTGTGTAGAAACACCACAACAAAATGGACTTGTTGAAAGAAAACATCAACACTTATAAAACACAACTAGAGCTTTAATGTTCCAAGCAAACTTACCTCTAATTGTTTGGAGCGACTATGTGTTGACTATAGCACATATTATAAATCGAATTCCAACTCCTCTTCTTCAAAACAAAACACCTTTTGAAATGTTATTTCACAAACCACCTAATCTTTCTCATTTAAAAGTTTATGGCTGCTTATGTTTTGCATCTACACTTACTAATCACAGACAAAAGTTCGTTCAAAGGGCTACTAAATGTCTATTTTTAGGATATCCCTCTAATGTCAAAGGTTACAAACTTATGGACTTGAACACAAACAAAATTCTCATCTCCAAAAATGTTGTGTTTCTTGAAACCAATTTTCTATTCAAAGCTCTCCCACTCAACTATGAAGTACCTACGTTTTTATTTTCTCATTTAGAATTTCAACATGATTCTTCTCATACAAATATTCCCATCTCTTATGATCAGAATATACCTTCAGCAACATCTAGTGAACCAATTTCATCTCACATAAACACTGATCATCATCAAACTACTTCACCTAATTCCCGTATCAGAAAATCAGCCAGAATTAAACAACCACCAAATTTTGTGTAAGTTTATTATTGTGGTATTGCGTCTTTGTTTCCATATGCAAACAATCCATCTACTTTTGTCGGTTGCGCCTCTAACATAGGTAATTTCTATCCCATCCTTTCTTTCTGCTAGTAGACTTTTAGTACCACACAAAGCCTTTTTAGCCTCAATTTCAATTTCTCAAGAACCCAAAACATACCAACAAGCTGCAAAATTACGTGAATGACAAGTTGCTATGAAAAATGAGCTTGATGCTTTAGAGTTAAACAAAACCTGGGAACTTGTTACTCTCCAAAAAAATAAACAGACCATAGGTTTTAAATGGGGTTTTCAAGTAAAATATAAGGCTGACGAAACTACAGAAAGGCCCAAAGCAAGATTGGTAGCTCAAGGCTACACTCAATGAGAAGGTATAGACTTCTTTGATACTTTTTCTCTAGTGGCAAAAATCACTTCCATTCGGCTATTACTGGCTATTGCTGCTATTAGAGGTTGGCACATTCACCAAATAGATGTAAATAATGCATTTTTACATGGTGAATTAAATGAAGAAGTTTATATGGAAGTGCCCCCTAGATTGAGTGTTAAATAGCCCAACACAGTTTGCAAACTTTTAAAGAGTCTCTATGGCCTGAAGCAGGCCTCTCGACAATGGTTTGCAAGGCTCTTTCATGCCTTTCTCGACTATGGCTTCACTTAAGGCATTTCTGATTGCTCACTATTTATCAAGAAAACTTCCACTTCTTTCATAGCATTACTTGTAACGACCTACTATTTAACTGAGTTTTTTTTTTTCCAACCATCAACCTAAGCAGCGAGAAACGAAAGTCAAATAAACATAACCATATATAATTATACAATACCAAAGTGTCTATATATTCCACAAATATTACATATTTCACTGTACTCTTAAGACCTACTCTTACTACTACCAGGACTAACAAAATTGAACCCCAAAAACACACACCCTCAAAAAGGGCAGACTAATAGCTCCTTTATCTGCGAGCCTGCTCCGCTCACCCAACTGGCTCACCTGAAAAATAATTCAACACTGGGATGAGCCAAAACTCAGTAAGATGAAACATGCTATCACTAGTGTGTGGCTACTGAGATGTGGATCTGTAAAAATTAATCCGAGTTAAAAGTAATACAAATAACTAAAACTGAAAATGCTGATACTACATAACATATTATTAAACCTTTAGCTACATAATTTAACATGTCAAACTGTATGAAATTACTTTTCATAATAATAATACTATTTCGAAAAATTCGATAATACCATAATATCTGAGAATATTTCCCTAGATGACTGTATGTCATGATTTAACCCCTCATGATAGGGTTGTGCAGCCCGAAGGCTGGATCTATCCTGGCTAGTCGACCAGGGTAAACCACTCTACTCCCTGGTCAGATCGGCCCTACTCAACCCATATCTAATAGGGAGCCTCTCCACAACTAGGCACGATCGACCTCATACCACTTACTATCTGTGTTAAGTGGTTGCAATCTGAACTGAATATCTGTATATCTGTAGCTACGGTACTGTGCTATGCTGTCTGATCCATAAGGGTCTGATACTATATAATACGTTTCTATATACAACTAGCTGTTTTACCATGATTCTGTAATAACTGTATTTCTCTGAGATAAATTGTAAATCTACCTGGTATGGTGCTGTAAAACTATAAAATCATGGTATTCTGAAAGATACTGTAAACGCATTTCACTGTCTGTATATTCTGTAAAACATATTCATGAAAATACTGTAAAAACATGTTTCTATACTGTTTTCATACTCTCATGCCATACCATAATTTAAAATATTTTAACATCAATAATAAATTGCATAAATTTCTGCTCTGAATAATAATCTGGTAAAACATAAACTTCATACTGAAATCATACTAGGTTTTCCTAGCATAGCATGTTTCCCTTACCAAGCTGTCGAAAAGCCCCTATCGTATACTGGTCCTACACTCATAGGGCTTCCTATTCCATACCCTAAAAACCACATTTTCTAGAACCAAATATCAATATTTCCTTGTCTACATCATTTCCTACAACTGCTAGAAGGTTAAAAGCTGAATAAAAGACCTTACCCTGATTATAGGGAGAAACTCGACTCAATCTCACCAACGATCCGCCCTAATAGACTTGAAGAGAACTCCGCCAGGAGCGTCATGATGGCCTTAGATCGTCGATTCGGCAATTGACGGGGCCGAAATCGAAAAGAGATGGAGGGGAGGCCGTAGGAGAGAGAGAGGAGAAGGTTTTCCATCATTTTTCTACGATTAAAATTAGTTTAGGGCTATTTATACTGTGGGATTCATCGACGAGCCATGTCACCTCATCGACGAGTCCTATAGAAAGTTCGTTGACAAACCTGCCCCCTCGTCAACGAATTTCAGACATCCCAATAATCCTTTCTCAGTATTTTCTCGTCGACGAAACCCTTGTGTTCGTCGATGAAGTCTGCTGGTTCCTTCTGTTACTGCTTCCATTTCTCTCCCTCTTAATTATTTGAATAACATTATTCTTCAAGTCACTACATTCTCCCCTCCTTATAAAATTTCGTCCTCGAAATTCACTTATTCATATGATCCTCCCTTCTTAAAGGTAAATGGTCTATTTATTTTATTACTTGTCCTCACTTATGACGGGGAAATACCGTGGTTACATAGGTAGTCCTGAGAGATTACAACCATAAAATAAAATTTCCCCCAAAACCAAAATACTACCTAACCTATGCTCTATATTACAATTACACTAAACTCAACAAAATAAAATTACCATCCTAGCATATACATCAATACTATAATTCATCGAACAAATGAGGGTATTTCTGTCTGATTTCATATTCAAGCTCCCATGAGGTTTCCTCAATCACGTGGTTTCTCCATAGAACTTTTACTAATGGTATCTTCTTACTGTGCAGTTCTTGTTCTTTTCTATCTAAAATTTGTACTAGAGCTTCTTCATATGCTAAAGTCTCACTGACTTCTAGTTCTGCATGGTTGATGATATGGGAAGGATCTGGGACGTATTTCCTTAATATAGAAACATGAAATACGTCATGAACTCAAAATAGAGATGGCGGTAAAGCTAGCCAATAAGCTACTAACCCAATCTTCTCAAGTATCTCAAATAGGCCAATAAACCTAGGGCTCAACTTACCCTTCTTCCCAAATCTCAGGATCCCCTTTAGTGGAGCTATTCTCAGAAATACATGATCACCTACTTCAAATTCCAGTTTTCGGCAGCGGGTATCCGCGTAGTTTTTTTGTCGACTCTGCGCTGCATTGATCCCGTCTTGAATAAGTCGGACTTTATCACACACTTGCTGAATTATCTCTAGACCCAAAATTCGCCTTTCACTTACTTCATCCCAGAAAAGAGAAGATCGACATCTCCTACCATATAATGCCTCGTAGGGTGCCATACCGATACTAGTATGATAACTGTTATTATAAGCAAATTCAACTAGCAGCAAAAACTGAATCCAGCTACCTCCAAAGTATAGCACACAGGAACGAAGCATATCTTCTAATATCTGGATTGTCCTCTTAGTTTGACCATCGGTCTGAGGGTTAAAAGCAGTGCTGAATGCTAACTGAGTCCCCAAAGCCTCCTGTAGACTCTTCCAAAATCGTGATGTAAAACGAGGGTCACGGTCTGAGACTATGGATACCGACACTCCATGGGGTCGAACAATCTCCTATATATAAATCTCTACTAACCTGTTCATAGGGTAGCTAGCTTTAATAGGTAAAAAGTGCGCTGTCTTTGTCAACCTATCAACCACTATCCAAATGGCATTCTGACCATGCGGCGCTAGTGGCAGCCCAATAACAAAATCCATGGATACGTGGTCCCATTTCCACTTAGGAATGAAAAGTGGCTGAAACTGACCAGCCAGTCTCTGGTGCTCAGCCTTAACCTGCTGGCATGTCAAACACTGCTGCACAAATTCTACTATTTCCCTCTTCATGCCACTCCACCAAAAATAATCCCGTAGCTCCATATACATTTTCGTACTGCCAGGATGAATAGTATATAGAGATCTATGTGCCTCTTCTAGAATCGTTCTTCTGATGCTGACATCCACAGGCACACACAATCTGGTGTGAAATCTGAGGGGCCCATCATCGGCAATACTAAATTCCTCTCCCTGACCATCCTATATTCTGGCAAGCACCTCCACTAACTCTGGATCATTTCTCTGAGCAGCTTTAATTCTCTTATACAGTGCAGGCTGTATCACTAAACTGGCAATAAGCACCTGAGGATCATCCTTCACTAATTCCACACTGAGCCTTTCTAAGTCCAATTGAATCGGGTGTTGAATTGCTACTACTAATTGCGTTGTATCCTCTGACTTACAGCTTAAAGCATCAGCCACCACATTTGCTTTACTTGGGTGGTAACTGATGATACAGTCGCAACCCTTAATAAGTTCCAACCACCTCCTCTGCCGCATGTTCAACTCTTTTTGTGTGAAGAAATACTTTAGACTCTTGTGATCAGAAAATATCTCACACCTCTCACCATAAAGGTAATGCCTCCAAATCTTTAGTGCGTGTACAACTGCAGCCAATTCCAAATCGTGAGTAGGGTAGTTCTTTTCATACTCTTTCAACTGCTTGGACGCATATGCTACCACCCTACCATGCTGCATCAATACATAACTGAGCCCTTTCAAAGACGCGTCACTGTAGATAACATAACCATCACCTCCCAATGGAATCGTCAGTACTGGTGCAGTAACGAGCTGCTACTTTAATTCCTGGAAGCTCTACTTGCATTCTTCATCCCACGCAAATCTGTTATTTTCCTAGTCAACCGCGTGAGTGGTCCTGACAAAGTCGAAAAACCCTCAACAAAACAACAGTAATAACCTGCCAGTTCTAAGAAACTCCTAACTTCTTGCACATTCCTCGGCCTGGCCCAACTTACCACCACGTAGATCTTGCTGGGATCCACTAATATACCGTCTCCTGAGATCACGTGGCCTAAAAATGTAACTTTCTTAAGCTAGAACTCACACTTACTAAACTTGGCATAGCACTTCTCTTCCCTAAGCGTCTGCAGTACCTGCCTTAAATGCACATCATGATCCTCAAAACTCCTCGAATACACCAATATATCATCAATGAAAACTACTACAAACTGATATAGATACTGGTGGAAAACTCTATTCATCAAGTCTACAAACGCGGCTGGGGCATTCATTAGACCAAAAGGCATAACGAGGAACTCGTAGTGCCCATACCTGGTCTTGAAGGCTGTCTTCATGACGTCCTCAGCTTTTACTCTCACTTGATGATACCCGGATCTAAGGTCGATCTTGCAATATACCCCTGTACCCTAGAGCTGATCAAACAAATCGTTTATATGGGGTAGAGGATATTTATTCTTAATAGTAACCTTGTTGATTTCTCTATAATCCATACACATCCTCATAGACCCGTCTTTCTTCTTTACGAACAACATTGGAGCTCCCCACAATGATACACTGGGTCATATAAACCCCTTATCCAGCAAGCCTTGCAACTGTTCCTTTAATTCTCCCAATTCGGTTGGAGCCATACGGTAAGGAACCTTAGAAATAGGTGCGGTCCTTGGAGGTAAATCTATAGGAAAATCCACCTCGTGCATAGGAGGCAACCTAGGTAACTCCTCTGGAAAAACATCTAGAAATTCTCGTACCATTGGGGTGCTGCCAATTTTCAATTCATTTTCAGATACTTCTTTCACAAAAGCTATAAACCTCTGACCTCCATCCAGAAATAATCTGCTCGCCTGCACAGCTGACACCAATTGCGTTGGAGCACGTACTCATGAACCAACAAATCTGAATTCCTGCTTACCAGGGGGTCTGAAAATTACCTCTTTCTGACAACAATCAATGCTGGCATGATTGGCAGCCAACCAGTCCATACCCAATATTATATCAAACCCACACATATCAAATACAATCAAATCAGCTGGTAACACTTTCCCCTGAATTTCTATCGGATAGCCCCTAAGTACCCTCTGACATTTGATCACTGACCCTGATGGTGTAGCTACTGATAGCCCTATATCTAATGAATGGGTCTCACTCTCAGATAATTTAACATAAGATGCAGAGATGAACGAATGAGTAGCACCTGAGTCAAAAAGAACAACGACTGGATATGATAAAACAGTAAATGTACCTACCACCACATCCGCAGCGGCCTCAGCATCACCCGACGTCAGAGCGTATACTCGTGCTGGGGCTACATTTCTCTGCTGGCCTCCATGAGGCGCCTGATATCCTCCCCGATAGGGCCTGGGAGCTGGAACCTGGTCCTACGGTCCTGGGCATGCACGTGCCATATGGCCGGGTCTCCTACAGCGGTAATATACACCTTTCCTAACCAAGCACTCTCCTGAATAGCGTCTCCCACACGTCTGACATAGAGGGAAAAAAACATGCCCTGATTCCCACGGGGTCCTGTCGTCTGCCTCTGATCTCCTTTATCATGGCCTCCTCTCCATGGACCCCTACTAGAGCCAGCCTGGAAACCCTAAGGCACAAACCTCTTCCTCTGATTCTGAGCCACTATACCCCTTTGTATACCACTCTCAATGATCGCAGCTTTGTCTACAACCTCCGTAAATGTCTGAGCTCTGAAACCAATCACCTACTCAAACAAATTCTACCTCAGTCCCTCTTCAAACTTCCTGACCTTTTTCTCTTCATCAGGTGCTAGATGTGGAGCAAAATTTGACAACTCGATCAATCGAGCTGCATACTGAGATACGGTCATCTGCCCCTGTACCGGATGCAGAAAATCTCCTGCCTTTGCGCTCCGAACGACAGAAGGAAAATATCGCTCGAAGAATAGCTCCTTGAATCGATCCCAAGTCACTGGCACTGGAACCGGCCTCTGCTCCTCTATCAGTTGTGCTGCTTTCCACAAATGCTTCGCCTCCCTTGTCAGTTTAAATGCCACAAATACCACTTTCTGTTCATCTGTACAAGGAAGCACAGCCAGCGTCTCTTTAATATCTTGGACCCAATTCTCAGCTACAATCGGGTCATCTCCTCCAACAAAGGATGAGGACTTCAATCCCGTAAACTGCTCGATCGAATAGCCACGCTCCCCAGAGCTTTTACTATTTCAGCCATCACCTATTAGGTGATGTTGCGTAGAACGACATCCGTATCGGCACCTCCCATACTGGAAGGTCCTGGCCTGCCTCCCCCAACATTCGTGCCACTGTTTCTTGGATCCATCCTGAAAACAAGAAACACACTTAAAGACTTTATCTCCTACACAGACCTACCCTATACCCATTCAAAATTAGCTATCTTCCCTGATCTTAATTCGATAACTAGTTCTGTCACCTAGACACACGACCCAACAATAGTTTACTATGGTTTTCCTGAAATCATCACCCTAGGAAAAACACAAAAACCACCACGGTAAATCCTGTACCCAGACAACAGAACCAATCTCAAATCCTTTCCTATACTCTGGTATTGCTTCCGCTGCACTCTAAAGTCTACAGAACCTAGCAACCTAGGCTCTGATACCAAATTGTAATGACCTGCTATTTAACTGGTTTTTTTTTTTCCAACCATCAACCTAAGCAGCGAGAAGCGGAAGTTAAATAAACATAACCATATATAATTGTATAATACCAGAGTGTCTAAATATTCCACAAATATTACATATTTCATTGTACTCTTAAGAACTACTCTTACTACTACCAAGACTAACAAAATTGAACCCCGAAAATACTCACCCTCAAAAAGGGCAGACTAATAGCTCCTCTATCTGCGAGCCTGCTCCACTCGCCCAACTGGCTCACCTGAAAAATAATTCAACATTGGGATGAGCCAAAACTCAGTAAGACGAAACATGTTATCACTAGTGTGTGGCTACTGAGATGTGGATCTGTAAAAATTAATCCGAGTTAAGAGTAGTACAAATAACTAAAACTAAAAATGCTGATATTACATAACATGTTATTAAACCTTTAGCTACATAATTTAACATGTCAAACTGTGTGAAATTACTTTTCATAATAATAATACTATTTCAAAAAATCTGATAATACCATAATATTTGAGAATATTTCCCTAGATGGTTGTATGTCATAATTTAACCCCTCATGACAGGGTTGTGCGACCCGAAGGCTAGATCTATCCTGACTGGCCGACCAGGATAAACCACTCTACTCCTTGGTCAGATCGGCCCTCCTCAACCCATATCTGATGGGGAGCCTGTCTACAACTAGGCATGATCGACCTCATACCACTTACTATCTGTGTTAAGTGGTTGCACTCTGAACTGAATATCTGTATATCTGTAGTTACGGTACAGTGCTCTGCTGTCTGATTCATCAGGGTTTGATACTATATAATACGTTTCTATATACAACTAGGTGTTTTACCATGATTCTGTAATAATTGTATTTCTCTGAGATAAATTGTAAATCTACTTGTTATAGTGCTGTAAAACTGTAAAATCATGGTATTCTGAAAGACACTATAAACATATTTCACTGTCTGTATATTTTGTAAAACATATTCCTGAAAATACTGTAAAAACATGTTTCTATACTTTTTTCATACTCTCATGCCACACCATAATTTAAAATATTTTAACATCAATAATAAATTGCATAAATTTCTGCTCTGAATAATAATCTGGTAAAACATAAACTTTATACTGAAATCATACTAGGTTTTCCTAGCATAGCATGTTTCCCTTACCAAACTGTCGAAAAGCCCCTATCGTATACTAGTCCTACACCCATAGGGCTTCCTATTCCACACCCTAAAAACCACATTTGCCATAACCAAATATCAATATTTCCTGACCTACATCATTTCTTACAACTGCCAGAAGGTCAAAAACTGAATAAAAGACCTTACCCTGATTATAGGGAGAAACTCGACTCAATTCGACCAACAATCCGCTCCAGCAAACTTGAAGACCGCTAGGATCGTTGTGGTGGCCTCAGATCGTCGATTCGACAACTGACGGGGCTGAAATCGAAGAGAGATGTAGGGGAGGCCATAGGAGAGAGAGAGAGAGGAGAAGGTTTTCCGTCATTTTTCTGCGATTAAAATCAGTTTAAGCCTATTTATACTGCGGGATTCATCGAAGAGCGAGGTCACCTCGTCGACGAGTCCTATAGAAAGTTCGTCGATGAACCTGCCCCCTCGTCGACGAATTTCAAACATCCCAATAATCCTTTCTCGGTATCTTCTCGTCGACGAGACGAGTCCTCGTTGACGAGGTCTTGAAGAACCCTAGTCAACGAAACCCCTGTGTTCGTCGACGAAGTCTTCTACCTTCTTCTGTTACTGCTTCCATTTCTTTCCCTCTTAATTATTTGAATAACATTATTCTTCGGGTCACTACATTACTAGTTTATGTAGATGATGTTCTACTAGCTAGTGACAATTTGATTGAAATTCAATAACTCAAGACTTTTCTACATGGCAAGTTCACTATTAAGGACTTGAGGCAACTGAAATACTTCCTTGGATTGCAAGTAGCTAGATTAAAGTTTGGAATTTCACTCTATCAAAGAAAATATGTTTTAGAGATACTTCAAGTTACGAGCCTCATTGGTTCCAAGCTAGCTGCATTTCCAATGGAATCCAACCTCGAGCTCACTGCAAATGCTCCCAATCTTTATGAGGATGCTTCAACTTGCAGAAGGCTAGTTTGCAGATTACTATATTTAACTATTACAAGACTTGATCTTGCCTATGCTGTTCAAGTTCTCAGCCAATTTCTTGCCAAACTAGCTGTCTCTCATTATCAAGCTACTATTCGAGTGCTTAGGTACTTAAAAGCAACACCAGGCCAAGGGTTGTTCTTCTATTCCTCTTCAGACTTGAAGCTTAAAGCTTAAAGATTTTTCAGATGGTGAATGGGCAAGTTGTATAGACACTTGAAGAAGTGTTACAAGCTTTGTTATTTTTCTATGAGATTCATTGATCTCATGGAAATCTAAGAAAAAAGCCACAATTAGTCGATCTTCATAGATCTTGCAGCAACTACATGTGAGGTGTAGTGGCTGCTTTATGTTCTACAAGATCTTAGTGTTAATCATCCTCAGCCAACAATGCTCTACATTGACAGCAAATCAGCTCTATCTATTGCCACCAATCCAGTTCAACACAAGAAAACAACGCACATCCAAATCAATTGTCATCTTGTCAGAGAAGAGCTGCAGCAAAACATTATCAAGCTTTTTTACATTCCCTCAAGATTACAATTAGCAGACATCTTCACAAAGCCTCTCAAGTCATTACCTTTTCATCATACTTTACACAAGATGAACATTCTAAACATCCATGTTCATCTTGAAGGGGGGTGTTGGAGTATAGCCTCTTATATTGACAAAATGGAATTAAAATTAAAGGAGGAAAAACTAAAAGTAGAAAGGGCAGCTGAGAAGAGAAATTAGATTATATTATTTTTCTGTTTTTCTGTTATTACTTTAAGTGTATATAAATACGAGCTACCTTATTATAAATTCAGTTATTCAATTCAGATTTATTCCTCTATTTTCTCTTTATTTTCTTGTCATCAAGTTATTGGCAGGTGTTATGCTTAAATTATTGCGTATATGATTGTTTTTACTTTATCGTTTAATGTTAAACTTCTCATACACCTTAACATTCACATTTTAACGACTTTTACTTTATATATATATATATATATATATATATATATATTGTTTCTTAATTGCCAAACATTTGAACCATTAAAACACAACTGATCTTATAGTCATCTTATAAGACATTCCTTTTAGTTTTAAGGACATTCTTAGACTTGACAAAATTGATAAAAATTCGTTAATTCAAATCGAATCTGATCCGCTTAAACAAACTCATAACTAATCTGCATATTAAATGGGTTGAATACGATTTAAACTTATTTTATCGGCCTTTAAATGAGTCTGTTGTTAGATTTAAGATTTTATCCGATGAGTATTTGTCAATTCGCTAACAACTAATGTCTAAATTTATTAATAATCTCATATGTCTATATTTATTAGACATCAATTCAATTAGCATAAATTCTATTGGCCAAGGTTTAGTCACACACTCCTAACTCTTGCGCTATTGTATGTGCTTCTAAATCTATCCTATACCCATATTCAAATTCAAATGCAAATACTCAATTTTCTCATGATCAAGACAAAACCCTAAATTTATAATTTGAGAAATAAAAAAAAACATAAATTTATTATTGGTTATTAAATTTTTAACAATTACAAAATTTTAGTTTTATAAATAACATTAGTTATTATGTTACAAAATAAATCATTAGTTAGATTATAAAAAAAAATTATATTAAAGATGTGAATGATAGATTATCCACCATTCGTCATGAATTATTGGAAACGAACTGTCATAAATTCATAACTTAATTGAATCAAATATGCATTGTAATATCATCACCCAACAATCCGCCTAATTTGCTACGAATTATCCGATCAAATCCACTTTGCCAAATCTAAATATTTTACGATCATACAACTCCTCCAGTTTACCTAATATGTTGAAAATATAAAAAAAAAATTATGAAAAATTAGTAACCATAAGATGGGCATGGTAGGGCGAAACAAAATAAAAACATTATAGTATTCCTGTGACAAGATTAATTCATTATTTATTTTTATTTAATAAGTTACGTATTGATATTTTTGAATTACTTGAATATAAATAATAAAGTGGGACATAAATAAATTAAAATTCGGGGAACAATTTTCAGGAAACCAAAATATAAACAGCCATTGTCGTGAGAGAGAGAGAGAGGGAGAGAGAGAGAGAGAGAAGATGGTGGAGGAAATAGAGAGTTCGGCGAGCGCCGACGATCAGAGCAGCATCAAGGTTCATGCGAGCGAAGAGGAGGAGGTTGAGGAGGGAGAGATCGTCGGCGAGGAGGACACGTCGTCCGCGAAGCCGTCAAGTGACTTAGCCAATCAGACTCACCCGCTGGAACACTCGTGGACCTTCTGGTTCGACAATCCCTCCGGCAAGGCCAAGCAGGTCTCTTGGGGCAGTTCCATTCGCCCCGTCTACACCTTCTCCACCGTAGAGCAGTTCTGGAGGTCTCGACTCTTTCCCTTTTCTTCTCTCTCTCCCCCTCCCCCCCCCCCCTCCAATTCTCTTTGGTGGCCGAGAAACTTAAAGAAAAGACAAGAAAATAGATACTTTCTTTTTTCGTTTTCCAGAGGTGACAATTGCGCCTCAATCGAGTTGGGTGTTTGTGTTGGGTCGAGTTAGGGTTTTTATTTTCTCGAGTCTTTAAGGAGAAATGAATCGTGAATGTTAGTATTTTTTATTTCTATTTATTTCTTGTAGTCTTTTTGATGATGAACGGAGCTTTTTTGGATTCTTTATATGAATTGCTTCTTATATTTGTTGGACAGGAATGCTTGTGAGAATGTTCCCTACGTAGCTTTTTAGAGTTTTGATTATTTTGGTCGAGCCTTTTCGAGAAGTTCTCTTATTCGCATCAAACCCAATTTTATTTATTTATTTATTTTGGCTTTGGCTAACTGTTTCATCTTTCGTCAATGGTGACCCATTGTGCGAAATTCAAGCATCTGTGGTTTAAGTACTTAGCCAATTGTGTAATAGATTATGGGTTCAAAATCATAGCGCATTGTTTTATAACCATTTTACGAATTATATTCTTATAAAAACCATTGTTTTATCTATTCATATGAATTCAGAAGGCCTTGGGGTGTGTATATGATGGTTTGAATAACGTTTTATATCTAAGGTTATTGGTGGATTTATTATTTATTTGATGGTATATTGTAATTTTAAATTCCAAGAGTAATATGAGTAGTATAGCATTTGAAAACAGTATCAAAAGAGATGCATATGGTGCTTTCCTAACATCTTAGGGTTGGCATCTCAGTGAACACATATTGGGAATGGGATTTGTTATGATTGGATCTAGCTGATAACCATGGAATTGTGTGAAGGAGAAAGAAGATGAGGAAGAAGAAAAAGAGAGAAAGAGTTAGAAAGATGGACAATGAAAACTGGTCCAATTGTTAATTCTACGATGCAAAATGGCTTATTCCTTTCCCTATTCATAAGTGCAAGATTACAAAATGAGTTAAAGACTAACACCATAACTGCTAACTGAACCAACTTTCACAAATACAAATACAGCAACTGAACTGAATAAAAGCGCTGCCCAGTCAAAATGACATCATCCTGGCCTCAGCCTGTAATAGGAAGCACCATCAAGCTGCTGTTTCCAGTTCTCTATGAAATTGTAAGAGAAAACATGTTCAGAAAAAAAAAATGTTTTCTTTCCTTCTCTTTTTATCATTATTGAGTAGATTATTATTATTATTATTAGAAAAGAATATATGTTAGGGAAGAAATAGAAACCTCAAGCATGAGGTTTGGTTTGATACTTGATGATTTGGTTATATTTTTTTCTTTTCTTTTTATCTTTTTAGGATTGCCTGTCCTGTTTTAGGTTGTAAATTTGTAATATCCTTTTCCTCTCTAAATATATCTTCTTTTATTATCAAACAAGAAAAAGAAGAAAGGGAGTTACATCCTAAGTGAGGATAGGAAATCCTTAAAGTATTTAAAAATAAAAAATAAAAAAATAATATAAATATTAAAAATTAAGAAAATAAGAACTGATAAGAATTAACCAAGAAATCCCCTCTTTAGACTCTTTAATTCACCGAACACTTATAATTTCCTAATTCTTTTGGGCCCTTACCGTACTTTTACCACCATCCAGCCAATTTTAGTTTCTTTCTTAATTAGACAGCCTCCAGTCCAACTTCTTCATCAATGCTGAGCTTCTGGATCCTTCCTAGAAAACTCTTTCACAGGGATGGGCAAAATTCTAACCTTACATTTGCTTCTCATCAATTCTGTCATTTTCAAAAAAATGTTAATCCCCTCCAATCCGTCCATTGGAGATGGCAGCGTATACGTTATATCTACAAGTAGCTTAGGTGAATTAGAAAGATATCCTGATCCAAAAGCAAACACCCGTCACAATCAAAGTCACTAAGGACTTCACTGTCATGATCTGAGACATTCTCCCATTTCTTCTTTTCCTGGCCTTTGCTAACCCTTTTTCACATGTATCACCCCTTCTTAACATTTGCCTTTTCCACTATACGCTAATCTACTCATCTCACAAATCTACTCAAGATGAGTAGATTATGAACTCCGGGGGGAAAAGCTATTTTCAATGCTTTTTGCAGTAGTCTTGAAACGCTAGTTCTTGATTTTTATAAGTAGAAACAGAATAAAACCATGTTTCCTGTTTTCATTTATTTCTCTTGGGGGTGGCTTGCTTTGGTTTTGGTGCATTTCATGTAACAGATTTGTATGGTTTTGGAATATGGGTTGCCGATCCTTATGGACTAACTTGAAAAGTTCAATCTCTAAATCCAGCGTGGGGTGTGGAGGTTTAGATCCTTTTGTTCCGGGTGGAATAGCTTCTCATCATACTGCAGTGGGAACATTAGGCATATTGGCAGGCCTATTCCATCTTTTTGTCCGCCCACCCCAACATCTATACAAAGGATTATGCATGGGAAATATTGAAACTGTCCTTTCCAGTAGTATTGCTGCTGTCTTTTTTGCAGCTTTCTGGAATTATGTGGTATGGTTCAGCAACTACTCTGATCGAATTATTTGGTCCCACTTGTTATCAATGGGATCAGGGATAAATGACAAAAAGACAGAACAGTTAGAAATCAGGAAGCATTTCGGGGGAAAATGTTTAACAGTTTGAAAATAAAGCTTGATGTGGTTCAAGCAGATGAGATAAATCTCAAAAATCCTCTAGGTGGTTTTCTTGAGACTTGAATTCACCAGAGCAGTAACACAGTCTGAATAAAATTTTGTTCAATGAAGAGTGATCTATTTCATTTTTCACCGTAGATGTATTTTAATTGACCCTAAAAACTTGGCCACAAACTAAAAATTCTTCTTGAATATTCCTAATCTGGAGCTGTACTGCAACCCTGTTTTGACTGCTAAAATCCTTTAAACAAAAAAAAAAAAAAAAAAACCGGTATACTCGATTGAGAAAGAGAAGTTACATCCTAACGGAACAGGAAGTCAACCAAAACAAAAAATAAAAAATAATGCACTTAGCCATGAAAACCCCTTTTTCAATCCCTTTCTGTTGTAATTCACCGAGCATTTCAAATTTGCAAACTCCTTTTGACACTCTGACCCTTCTTCATTTTGTTTTTACTCCCCATCAAAGTGCACTTCATGTCCTCTAGGATCACACATCTTTAAAGCCAACCCATCATTTTCAAAATAGAAACCCCCTGAAGTCCCTTTCAACGGGGATGGATATGCATATGATAAATCCCCAAGTACATCACAGGAATCCAAAACATATCTATATTGTTCCCGAATCTCATCCAACAACAATCCCCATCACAATCAAACTTGCTAATGTCATAACTATCATTATCTAAAAGGTCCCCCATTTCTTAGCCTCCTTTCCCTTGCTAGCCCCATCTCTAGATGTACTGTTTGTCTTAGCATGCATATCTTCCACAATACATGACCCTCCTTTTGAATCTGTCCTTAAAACCTCTCTCTTCTCTTCATATAACTCCCTCATTTCTGAACTCATGAGAGCAGCTTTTTGACAAGCGTAAACCTACACTTAGATTTTTCTGACTTAAAACTTGAAACATCAGGTTTCCTCCCCAAACTAACTTCTTCTCTATTATTATTGGTGACACCAGCCTCTAATCCCTGTGCCAAACCAGAATCATCAGTTGGTCAGGCACTTTTTTTTTTTAATCATCATTTTCACCAAGAACTGATTTTGGAACCAATCTAATCTTACCTGATTATGCTCCAAATCTTGATCCGTTCCATGCATGTCTGCGAACTGGAGAAAGGCTTCGGACTTCGTTAACAAATGATTGAAAATCCACCTTCCCCATACTCTGATTCTGCGAGTTATGGCTAGGAAATTTGGCTGACTCATTAACAGGATCAAACAGGAAAGCTGCTTGGTCGCCCTTATCCTTAAAATGGGCCTGTTTAGAGACAAGGCCCAACTGCAAATGACCCAGATGAGAAGAGCCCTATTTTGAATCCAAAGAAGGGCCTGAAGCATTTTTATCTAAACAGTGGGTCTGTTCAATTAAGTGGCCCAATTTAGTTAAAAAAGTGGCTCCTCTGTCAATTACCTGGCCCAGATCCAAAATGAGGAGCAGACAACCTGGCCCAAAATTCTTAGCCTCCTCATCCCTGAGCGCAAGCCTACTTGCTTCTGCTAGAGCCGCAGCATCCTCTGGAACCCTAGATACCTTCACAGTATGGATGTTCACCTTTGACCAAGCCGCAGTGGTTTTGAAAATCATAAATAAAGCTAATAATAATCAAACTTCGAATTTGATTAACCACCATATTGCATCTCATGTCACATTTGGTTGGCTGTAAAATTATTGTTTTTTACTTGGTTTTGACTAGTCATATTGAATATGGGTATGAAGAATGAAAATTTCCATCCTTCTAATCCTGTAAGATGAGGACACATTTTGAATTCTTGAATTGTTTTTCTTTCCTTCTTGTAAACCTTGAGGTAAAGTGAAGTAGTTATGCATAGAATGTCCCAGCCCTGTACAAGTTCATATGCATGTAGTTTATGATTGGCTGTCAAAGAGTGTCAATATTTGGATCAATGGTGTTTGCTTTTTTATTGGTGTGTTTCCTGTGAATTGTTGTGAATGCCTTGTCATGCTCCCCAACTTGTGTTTTTACCTCCTTGGGTTGGCATTTCCCCCCCCCCCCCCCTTTTGTTGGGACTTTTGAGGAAACTGTGACGAATATGTTTGCTTTGTATTCAGCCTTTACAATAATATACATCGACCCAGCAAGTTGGCTGTGGGGGCGGACTTCTACTGTTTCAAGCATAAAATTGAGCCTAAATGGGAAGACCCTGTGTGTGCAAAAGGAGGGAAGTGGACTGTAAGCTCATCTAGAGGGAAATCTGATACCTTTTGGCTCTATACGGTATGCTAGGTGCTTCATGAATATTAACATCAATTGCTAAATTTTGTAGCCTCTTAACTTTCTCTTTGAATTGGTATCAGTTGCTGGCAATGATTGGAGAACAGTTTGATCATGGAGATGAGATCTGTGGAGCAGTTGTCAATGTCAGAATGAAGCAGGAAAAAATAGCCTTATGGACCAAAAATGCTGCAAATGAAAGTGCTCAGGTAGCTTTACATAGATCAAGGCATATATATTTTCATTCTGTCATACTTTCTTTTTGATACCATTACTAATGGGATGAACAGTCTGGAAAATTAGCTGTAAAGGCAAATACTTATTGAACTGATCCCAATAATACCGATTAGTGCATATGATTCCTCAAATTTTTCGTGCTCTTGAAAGGCAGTATAGGGTAAAACTAGTAGTTGGACCTTTAAAATTTAACTTTATTGTTTCCTTTGGACGATTATATTAGAGATTTGCAATTTAATCTTTGTGCGGGTGTTCTACTTTTGCTGTTATTTGGGTTATTTTGGTTGGAAAGAAATGCCTGGTTTTTTTTGAGATCATGGGTTTTCTGTGGGTTTGATTTGGAACAGGATTGTGTTTTTAGCATCCATGATGGCTGTTCAATAAATAAATTTTTTGCTGATATTCAATGCGATTGGCTGGCTCGTTTGTCCTAGTCTTGGATTTCGTATTGTATTAACTTTTTCCGTTTCTTTTATATATTTTTGAGGATTCTTTAATCTATTTGTACATTCTTCCTTAATAAATTTCTTTTTCTATATTAAAAAAAATAACAATGCTCCACTTGGTTGCCAAGAGAACAATGGAACTGTGTGAAGACAAAAGGGTTTTATATGATTGTTTGGGATGGAAGGACTGTTATATGCTCCAAAAAAAATATTTGTTTCTTTTTTGTTGATGAAAGCTAAGAGTTGTAAGAAGGTAATCCATACAAGTAGGTATCTAAATTTTTAGTTGGTGCATGTTCAATATACAGTTCATATTGTTGAGGATAATTAACTTGTACTATAATAATGGTTACATGGCATTTTCAAATCTGATTTACCCAGCATCTATGCTATTTACCAAAACTTTTGATGAGGCATTGTGCTGGCATGGACTGTTGACACTTTTTTGTTGTTGCGGCATAGAGGTTTTGAGAGGAATAAGAAAAGGGATGGTTTTATAGAGATGTTCCTTTTTTGCTCTATTTTAAACTTCTTGGATTGAAAGAAATGCAGGGATTTTTAATGGAAAAACAACTTGAATGAACTCTCATCAACCCAAACATCCCCCTAAAACCGAACCCTATTGTCTTTGAGGGAGAAACAAGCAAGCAACCTAGGAATCAAACTTTTAGGGGCTTGCAAAAGAAAAATACCATTTACTCTAGTGTCTGATCCATTCTGATGAGTCCCACGCTCGCTTTTATCACCTTGTATAAAGGGTGTTAACTTCTAAGAGGAACCTCCATAACCATTTTCCAATTAGAGAAATGTTTAGAGACCACATTGCCAAGGCCCAGGCTGCCTCCTGATTTGGTCTCCTAATAGTTTGCCAGCTAACCAAGTGATCTCTCTTAGTCTCCTCAAAGTAGGACCAAAGAATCCTATCTACACTTTTGGGAACTCTAAAAGGAAATAGAAGTAAATGGGCGCATGTTGGTAAGGGGGGTGCTAATGACTAATGAGAGCAATATGACTTCTAACAGATAAGTATGCTAGTCTAACAGATAAGTATGCTATCTTCCACCCCTCCAACCTCCTTCCAATCCTCTCAATCGTGGCTTGGTTCAAAAAATCCACTGAATTTGGATTGCCTCTGAGGGGAGACCAAGATAGAACAACAGCCATTCTAAAGTAATGCAGCCCACCAAGACCTTAAACTTTTGAAGCTCCCAACTCCCGTATTATTGCCGGCCAAACCATTCTTAGATAAGTTGATTTTTAATTTGGAATCTTTTTGGAAATTTTCAACAAAAGTGGTTGCCTTTCGGATTTTTTTGCGATATTATCCTTGAGAGGCAAAATTGTATAGTTTGCAAATTGGAGATAGGACACCTCTACCTCGACCCTCCCAACTGATAAACTCCTGTATTATTTCCGGCCACACTACTCTTAGACAAGTTGATCTTTAATTTGAAAATCTTTTCAGAAATTTTCAACAAAAGTAGTTGCCTTTTGGATTTTTTTTGCAATATTGACCCTGAGAAACAAAATAGTGTAGTTTGCAAACTAGAGATATAGGAAACTTCTACCTCATCCCTCCCAACTGATAAACAGACAATCACTCCCCAGTCTAAGTGTGCAAAAGCATCTGATCAAAACATCCACAATTAGTGTAAACAAAAATGGGGACTATAGACCCCCTTGTCTGAACTCTCTAGAAACCCTAAACCATTCTCTAGATTGAGCGTTAACAAATTAACAATGATTGAGAAATGGGTTAAACTCAAGTACTCCTTGATCCAGTTCCTCCACACATGCCCAAAACCTCCATTCACCATCACCATATCATAAGCTTCTCAATGTCCAACTCAACTAATAAATCCCTTCTACCGCTCCTCCTTACATCCTCAACTACCTTATTAGCAACCACCACTGTCAAGAATTCATCTTTTATCTTAATTGAAAGCTGGCCATGGACACTGTATTTCCCACAACCTTTCTCTATCTTTCAAATAAGACTTGAAAGAATCTTATAGAGACTAGTGACTGGACTAATTGGCTTGTAATCCCTTATCCTTGCTGACCTCTTCTTTGCAGGAGTGAGGGCTAAAAAAGTTGAATTCACACTAGTATCGACCACCCCATTATGACAAATTCCTCAAAAAACCTCAAGATGCACTCCTGCATTAGCCCCCAATTTTCTTGAAAGAAGGCCATTGTTTTTGCCCTTCTGGGGTTATTTTGTGACTTTTTATTGTTTTGGGGACTTGGGGTTATTTTGTATTTCTTTTAAAACTTTTTGTATTCAGGGTTTCTTAGCCCATAAATATAGGTTTATGATGAAAGTATAATTAACTTTAGATGATTACTTGGGTTTAACATTTCTATGTATCACTGCAGTCTCTCACTCCCCTCTTCCTCCCATCTGATTCTCTCCCTCCCTGTCATGTCTCTTTTTTCTTCTTCCTCTTCTTCTTTGCTTTCTTGTATTTTCTTCTCGTTTTTTTTTTTAAAGCTAAAGAAAATTTCAGTAATAGGAAGAGAATTTACATGAGGGAGAATGAAACATCTCCCAAAAAGCCTGGAACTATCCAGAAAAAAACAACTAAAAAAATACCAAAAACTAAAAAATCAGCATTCCAAAATGTTCCTTCAATCTCTACGTAACTTGTGGAAACCAATTCCTCTGAAAAAACCCAAGCCAGTGCACCACAGTGAGGCCAAATACTGAACCTTTTCTGAAACCAGCACCCAATTTTTTAATTTCTTCCCATTGAATATCCTTGTATTGCGCTCCAACCATAACCCCCATGAAACTGCGAATATTCTGCACTTCCATACTATCTTGTCCTTTGTCCTGCCAAAGCCTTTGAAAAGAAACCACGAACAATTCACCAACCAAAGAAGGGCAAACCCAACTCTCTTCAGAAATACCAAAAAGCATATTCCAAATCCTCCAAGAAAATTTATGGTGCAAAAGAAGACGAGAAGCCGTCTCAGAATTTTTGTTTGTAATAATGGACACATACGTCGGGAGAGTGAGCCTTCAAAGGTCTCCTAATTTTCAGCAAGTTATTAATATGAATTTTGTTGAGCAAAACCAACCAAGTGAAAGCCTTAATTTTTAGAGGAGCCTTAGCCTTCTAGATGAAACGATAGAATGGGATAGAAGAATTGAAGTGAGTCAATTCAAATTTTTACAAGAAAACACTCCCAACCGTTCCAAAGACCAAGACTAGACATCCCTCCCTGATGAAAGATGACTCCCATTCAATAAAGATAACAAAGAAGACACACATCCGCCTGTGATGCACTTAATGTCCTAATTTTTTCACACACAGCCGGTCCTAAGCCCGGGTTAAGGAGGAGGGTTGCGTTAAGTAGCTGACAGCAAGCGTAAAATTTGTCAGATCACTATGTATGAATCCTTACCGAATATTTGCTGGGGTGTCCCCTACGAGCGACGTGTTGCACTTGAACCACCCGGGTGTAGCGAAAAGTGGGCGAGGGTGGGCTAGGTCGTTGCCCTGAAGCAACGCACCGTGTTGGCGCCCGGGTACGGTGTTAAATATGCGAGGGTTCCTGCATCATTCTGGACGTGGGCAGGTAAAAATGTTAGTTCAGGAAACTAGGATTAGATTAGCAACTTGGAATATAGGGACATTTACGGGTAAAAACATGGAAATTGTGAATACAATGATTAGAAGAAGAATTAATACAATTTGCCTTAAAGAAACTAAGTGAGTACGGGAGAAAGCTAGAGAAATCGATAAATTAGAATTTAAACTTTGGTACACTGGAAAAGAAAAACATAAGAATGGAGTAGGCATTATTATCGACAAAAACTTAAAAAATAAAGTTGTGGATGTAACTAGAGTAAGGGATAGAATTATAAAAATCAAGATGGTATTAGGACAAGAGATAATAAATATCATTAGTGCTTATGCTCCTCAAGTTGGCTTAGCAGAAAATCTTAAGAGACAATTTTGGGAAGATATGGATAGTATTATACAAGGCATACTAGGGACTGAGAAAATATTTATAGGAGGAGATTTGAATGGACACGTTGGAAGAGATAATAAAAATTATGTGAGGATACATAGAGGATATGGATATGGAGACAAAAATGAGTCTGGGGAGATGATCTTAGACTTTGCTATGTCATATGATTTTAGTATAATGAATACTTGCTTTAAGAAGAGAGAAGAACACTTAATAACCTTTAAAAGTGGACAAAATAGAAGTCAAATAGATTTTTTTTTTAACTAGGAGGGTAAATCGTTTATCATGCAAGGATTGTAAAGTTATTTCAGGTGAAAGCCTAACCACACAACATAGAGTCTTAGTGTTAGATATGTGCATTAAAAAATGGAAGAAAAAGGATAAAATAAACCAGTTTAGGAGAACTAGATGGTGGAACCTAAAAGGAGGAAATATAATAAAATTTAAAGATAAAATGATCAAAGATGGGGATTGGACCTTAAAGGATGGGATAAATACAAATACTCTTTCGAATAGATTAGCTAGCTCTATTAAAAAGATAGCAAAAGAGATTTTAGGTGAATCAAGGGGAAGATTCTCGAATAGCAAAGAAAGTTGGTGGTGGGATAAAGATGTACTCTTTGAAATAGATTAGCTAGCTCTATTAAAAAGATAGCAAAAGAGATTTTAGGTGAATTAAGGGGAAGATTCTCGAATAGCAAAGAAAGTTGGTGGTGGGATAAAGATGTACAAAAAATCATAAAGGCAAAAAGAATTTGGTATAAAACGTGGCAAAAATGTAGAAACAGAGATAACTTTGAAAAATATAAGGAGGCAAGAAAAGATACAAAAAGGGCCGTTAGTGAAGCTAAATATAGATCATTTAATAGTTTGTATGATAGATTAGGTACAAAAGAAGGGGAAATAGATATATTTAAACTTGCTAAAGCTACAGAAAGGAAGAGCAAGGACTTAGAAAATGTAAAATGTATAAAAAGTGAGGATGACATTGTTTTGGTTAAGGACGAAGATATTAAAGAAAGATGGTGAAGTTACTTTAGTAAGTTGTTTAACGAAAACCAAATAGAAGGCTTAAACTTAGAATTGTCAAATGAGGAAGAGACTAAAAATATAAGATTTATTCGCAAAATTAGAGTTAACGAAGTTAAGTTTGCACTAAAAAAGATGAAAAATGGGAAAGCTATGGGATCAGATAACATCCCAATTGAAGTTTGGAAATGCTTGGGTGATAACAGAATTATATGGTTAACTAATTTGTTTAATACAATTGTAAAAACTAAGAAAATGCCAGATGAATGGAGGAAAAACACTTTAATACCTATATACAAAAATAGATATATTCAAAATTGTAATAACTATCGTGGAATTAAACTTATGAGCCATACGATGAAACTATGGGAAAGAGTAGTTGAACAAAGATTAAGGTTAGAAACGAAGATCTCAGAAAATCAATTTGGTTTTATGCCCGGGAGATCTACCACAGAACTATTTATCTTTTAAGAAGATTAATGGAAAAGTTTAGGGAAAAGAAGAGGAACTTGCATATGATATTTATTGACTTTGAGAAAGCATATGATAGGATACCTAGGGAAGTTCTATGGTGGGTTTTAAAAAAAAAAGGTGTATGTTTTAGGTATACCGATGTCATTAAGGATATGTACGATGGAGTAATGACTAGTGTAAGGACTATAGATGGAGAAACTAGAGAATTTCCAATTACCATAGGTGTACATCAAGGATCTACTTTGAGTCCTTATCTTTTTGCTTTAGTGATGGACGAATTGACTAAGAGTATTCAAAAGGAGGTTCCATGGTGTATATTGTTTGCAGATGATATTGTATTAATTGACGAAACTAGGGATGGAGTAGAGGCTGAGTTAGAATTATGGAGAGAAACTTTGGAATCTAGAGGCTTTAAGATAAGTAGAAATAAGTCAGAATATATGAAATGTAATTTTAGTAATAATAGGAGGAATATTGGAGACAAAGTTAAACTTGATGATGAAGAAATAAGTAGCACTTGTAGATTTCGATACCTTGGATCTATTATGCAAGCTGAAGGAGAAATTGAAGATGATGTAATGCATAGAGTTAAAGCAGGTTAGGTAAAATAGAGAAGTGCTTCAAGTGTGCTATGTGATCGTAGAATACCCTTAAAATTGAAAGGGAAGTTTTATAGGACAGCTATAAGACCAGTTATGCTATATGGATCGGAATGTTGGGCGATGAAGAAACATAATATCCAAAAAGTAAAAGTTGCTGAGATGATGATGCTTAGATGAATGAGTGGTATAACATTGAAAGATAAATTAAGGAATGAACATATTCGTGGTAAGTTAGGTGTAACTCCTATAGAAGATAAGATAAGGGAGGGACGACTCAGATTTTATGGACACTTGCAACGTAGGCCTTATAGTGCACCTGTGAGGAAGAGTGACTTAGTTTTTGTGGGGGGCAGTAGAAGGGGTAGGGGTAGACCTAAAATAACTTGGGAGGAGATAGTGAGTAAGGATTTAATATCCTTGAATCTATCAAAAGAAATGGTCAATGATCGCATAAATTGGCGGAAAAAGATTCATATAGTCGACCCCACTTAGTGGGACTAAGGCTTGGTTTTGTTGTTGTTGTTGTTGTATTTTGCTTGGAGCTAAGTTGAAAAGATGAGGGAATAAATTGGATAAGGATGCATTACCTTGCCAAAGGTCTTCCTAGAAATGGATTTGAGATCTCCTTCCTACATCAAGTTTACTGTGAGGGGATGAGAGAAGGATAAATTTGAGAAATGGACCTCCACAGACTACCCAAAAAACATCTTAAACTAACATTTGTATCCCACCCATACTGATCCAAACCAAACGTACTTCTTATTATCCTAGATGAAGGGGTGATTCTTCTAGAGGGAAGCGACATAGCCATTTAGCTAAAAGAGCCATGTTTTGAGACAACAACTTCCGTAGACCCAACCCTCAATTTTTGATCTACAAACCTCATCCCAACTAAATGGTCTTTTTGACCCCCCCTACCAGACCAGAAAGTCTCTCATGATTCTTTTGAGCTTGCTAGCAATCCCCATCATAATCTTAAATACAGATAGGAAATATCATGGAATGCTCGAAAGACAAGCCTGGATAAAGGTTATTCTACCCCCTAAAGTGTAAAGAGCTCCTGTCCAACCGTCTAACCTCTTAGTCACTATTTCCACTACCAAAAATCTGCTACTCTAGGATTACCCCCCAAGGGACCCCTAAGTAGGTCATAGGCCAATCCAGAATGCCACACCCCACTTTAGTGGCCCTTCCCCTTGCCCATGGGCACATTCAAAATTGTTAATCCACTCTTTCTTTTGTTAATTTTAAGGCCTGGCACCCTCTTAAAAATTTGAAGATTGCTCAAAATACTCGTAAAGAAAGGGCTATGATCTTCAAGGCAGAAAATGGTGTTGTCAACAAATTGAAGATGACAAACCACCACTCCCTCTCTCCCTACTTCTAGACCTTTAACCAATCCCCCTCTCCACAGCCCTATCCATCATCTTGCTCAACACATCAGCTGTTAGGACAAATAGGAAGGGGGATAGGGTCACCTTGTCTAATAACCCTAGAAGCCCTAGACCAAGGTTTCGACTCTTTGTTAACGATCATAGAGAACCACACATTAGACAAACAGCCCCTCCATTGATGCCAATGCTTGCCAAAACCCTTCCTCTCAAGGACTTTATCCATGAAGCTCCAACTCATTCTTATGATAGGCTTTCTTGAAATCTACTTTAAAGACAAAACCCCTCTTTTGATTCCTACAAACATCCTCCACACCTTATTGGCCACAAGTATAGCATTCACTATTTGCCTGCCCCTAGGTACGCCGTATGGGTAGTAGAAATGGTAGCAATGAGCACCTCATTCATCCTATTAGCTAATACTTTACTGCTAATTTTATTAACATTAGAAAGAGGGCTAATAGGTCTAAAAACCTCAACCTTAATAGATTTGGACTTTTTAGGCACCAAAGCAATAAAAGAGAAGTTGATGCTTTTGCTCAAAATCCTATTCCCAAAGAATTCAGTAAAAACTTTCAACAACCCATCCATGCCTGGGGCCTTAACCCTATCCATACCAAAAACCAGTCCCTTCACTTCCTCCTTTTCAAAGGGTCTCTCTAACCAACTCTTCTAATTAATGGAAAAAGGATAAAGTATCCACCACCTCTAACATTGGTCTACAAAATCCCATAGATTTTTTGGAATGAGCTCTTGGATTTTAGAAGTTGGTGGGATGCTCCTTGGATTATTGGGGGAGACTTGAATATGGTTGTTTATCCTCATGAAAGGAGTGGGATTATTCTAAGAACACTTGCATGAGAGAGGTTTTGGACTTCATCAATGGAAATGTGCTTATTGATCTGCCATTCATGGCCATGGGTGGCACTTTCACTTCGTCCAACTATAGGGAATCTCCTTCTTTCTCAAAGACTAATAAGTTCTTTATTTCTAATTGGGAAATTCACTTCCCAAAGTTACTTAGTCTTCTATCTAGGCCCATCTTGGATCACTTCCCTATACTCCTTGATATAGGAGGAGTGAAATGGGGGCCAACTCCTTTTCGTGTAAAAGACATGTGGCTCAAGATAATGGTTTTGGGGGCCTTGTCTAGCAATATTGGTGCATGCTCCATTTCAAGGGGAAAGCTAGCTTTGAGTTTGTCTTGAAATTGAAAGTGTTGAACTGCAGAACACAAGTACGTTTGAAGATGTTCATGTGAAAAAGACCGCGATTCTTAAAGGCGTCAAAGAGTTGAAGAGGAGCTCGTCCACGGTCTCAAGTTGAAAGGAAGTCTAGAAGATATTTACTCAAGAAAGAATTGGAAGAGGTTATTAATTTATAAGGGATCACATGTAAGCAGAAACGATGAGCGTTATGACTTAGGGAGGGGGATTGAAATTTGAAATACTAGTTTCCTCAATCAGACAACGAATGATCAAAGATTCAACACCTTATCTAGCATTGAAATTGGGAGGGATGACTATTGAAGAGGATATAAAAAAAACGGAATTTGGGATGTTTACAAGGATCTTTGTCCTGAATATAAAGCCTAAAGACTAGTAGTCGAAGAAATCAACTTTAGATCTCATGACTTGCTTGCGTAGTGTGGCTTGAGAGGCCTTTTGATGAAGCGGAAAGCTATCAAGCCCTCAAGGAATGTCATGGGGGATTTAAGCACTTGGGCTTGATGGTTTCTTCTTAGCCTTCTATCAAGCAAACTAGGGCTTGCTCAAGTGTGATATTCTTAGCATTTTTGAAGAGTTTTAAAGAACAGGTAAATTCACAAGTTGCATTAATGCCACTTTTTTTTACCTTGACAAGGAAAGGTGGGGTTTGCAACATCTAGGATTTTCACCTTATTAGCTTTGTGGGGAGTAACTACAACATCTTCGTCAAAGTCTTGACTGGGAGGCTCAAAAAAGCCATTCTGAAAGTCATTGGACAGCGCCAACATGCTTTTGTGGCTGGCAGGTAGATCATGGATGCAGTCCTTATTGCAAATGTAGTGGATACCTATTGCCTATAAGGATAGAAAAAATGCGTGTTGGGAGGGGGGGTGGTTGGTGTGCAAGCTTGACATGGAGAAGGCTTTTAATCGTTTTAACTGAAACTTTTTGCTTTATATCCTTAGGAGAATGAGTATTGGGGAGCTGTGGTGCACGTCCTTGCTCATGTTGAATAATTAGATAAAATGGAAGGCCTAAACTCAATAATAGGTCTCTCTCTGTATTTATAATATATGTCAAGCACAATAGGAATGACCATAATACCTTTGCTGACTCACACTTATTACTAACAAAAATCTTTCACATAATAATAATGGTAAATGACTAAATAACCATTGACACTCTCCCTCTAGTTGGAGCATATATATCATATGCTCCTAGCTTGTTACAAACGAATTTCACATGAGCACTTCCCAAGGCTTTAGTGAACAAATCAGCAAGCTGAAACTCAGAATTCACATGAGTGGTTGTAATGAGCTTTTGTACAAGTTTTTCTCGAATAAAGTGGCAATCAACTTCAATTTGCTTTGTCCTCTCATGGAATATTGGGTTGGAGGCAATATGAATAGTAGTTTGATTATCATACATCAACTCCATAGGTTGAGAATGTGCAAAGCCTAGTTTTTTCTATATGTTCTTCAACCAAACAAGTTCACATGTAGTATGCGCCATAGCGCTATACTCTGGCTCAGTATTCGACCTGACCATCATAGTTTGTTTCTTACTTCTTCAAGACATCAAATTACCATTGACAAAGATACAATACACAGTTGTGGATCTTTAGTCAGAAGGTGACATACCCCAATTTGCATCTATATATCCTTGAATATGAGCGTGGCTTTGATCCTGATATAAGAGACCTCTCCCTAGTGCACCTTTGAGATATCTCAAAAAATGCAAATTACTGCATTCCATTGACTTTTTTTTCGAGGAATTGAGCAATTGACTCACAACACTTGTTGCGAACGATATATCTAGTTGAGTGATTGTGAGATAATTCAGCTCTCCAACAAGTCTCCGATACCGACCTAGGTTAGGCAACAAATCACCTATATCTAGCACTAACTTACTATTGGGATCCATGGGTGTATCAATAGGTTTTGGATCCCAACAACGCCGTCTCATCTAAAAAATCAAGAACATACTTCCTCTGTGACAAGACAATTCCTGTACGAGATCTCGATACTTCTAGACCCAAGAAGTACTTCAATATTCCCAAGTCCTTGGTCTAAAACTTACTCTGTAGGAAAAACTATAGGTCCTAGATGCCTCGATCATCATCACCAATGATCACAATGTCATCCACATACACAATAAGCAAAATTTTGCTAGATGGAGTATGATGATAAAATACAACGTGATCTACTGCACATCAATGGAGGTAAAACTCAAGTACTACAACACTAGAATGGCTAAACCATGCTCTTGAAGATTGTTTTAATCCATACAATGATTTCTTAAGTTGACATATTGAGCCCGGATCCCCTTGAACAAACCCAGGTGGTACCTCCTCATGAAGATCACCATGTAGGAAAGCGTTCTCTATATCTAACTGATATAGAGGCCAATATCAAGTGGTGGCTAAAAAAATGAACAAACGTAGTGATGCAAGTTTAGTGATTAGAGAGAATGTGTCTGACTAATCCAAATCATACACCTGAGTATACCCCTTAGCAACAAGACATGCTTTCAAATGAGCCACAGAACCATCAGGATTGACTTTCACATTATACACCAGCACAACCAACCACAAGACTTATTAGGAGGAATAAATACCAAATCCCAAGTATCATTATCATGTAGTGCACACATTTGTTAAACCATTGTCGTCCTCCACCCAGAATGGGATAGTGCTTTAGAAATAGATTTTGGAAGAGCAATAAAAGAGAGTATTAACAAAATAGTAATAAGAGGGTGACAAGAAATCATAACAAACAAAATTAGAGATTGAATGTTGGGTACAAGTGCGTTTATGTTTTCGAACAACTATAAGAGGATCAACATTATCGGAAATAAGATCATCCGATGAGGGAACTAGAGACATAGTAGTAGAAGTTGGAGGAGGCACTTCCCCTTTGAGTCGTCATGTGTATACTTGCAAATTGGGATGATCCAAGCGACGAGAAGGACTCAAATTGGATGAAAATGTAGAAGGATTAGGCAGAGATAATTGGTTTGGATCTGGAAGGCAAGGCAGAGGAAGGGACTCATCAAGGTCAACAAAACTCAAGGAATCAGAGTAGTACGCTGTGGACTCAAAAAAGGTGACATCAATAGAGACAAAAATCAATGTAAAGTAGGACTATAACATCGATAACCCTTTTGAGTATAGGAGTAACCCAGAAAAATACATTTGATAGCATAGGATCCAACTTATCCATTCATGGAGTTAATTGATGGACAAAGGACACACAACCTAATATATAAGGAGGAAGGGAGAACAAAGGAGCCTTAGGGAAGATAACCGAATATGGAATTTTACCAAGGATAGAGGATGGCATTTATTGATGAGGGAGCAAGTTGTGGGTACAACATCACTCCAAAAAACTTTGGGGACATTCATTTGATACAATAGGGTACGAGTGACTTGAAGAATATGCCTATGTTTCCATTGTGCAACTCCATTTTGTTGTGGAATGTGGACACAAGAGGACTGATGGATCATACCAGAGTTAGTCATATAAGTACTGAATTGGGTACTAAAGCACTCCTTAGCATTATCACTACAAAGTATCATGACTGGCATAATAATTGTCTTTATTTGGGAACAGAAGGCACAAAAGATATCAAATAACTCGGAACGATCTTTCATTAAATATAACCAAGTCATCCTAGAGTAGTCATCAACAAATGTGACAAAATACCGAAACCCCAACTTTGATGTGACACGACTAGGACCCCAAATATCGGAATGGATTAGCATGAAAGGACTGACCACCCGTTTGTCGACCCGAGATTCCGAGAAGCAAAGGGAACACAATGATGCTTGCCTAATTGACATGACTCACACTCAAGATTAGACACAGAACTCAATGTAGGAGCCAGTTATTTCAACTTGTCCAAGGATGGATGACCAAGGCGAAAATGAATTTTAAAGTGGTGTAGCTACGACTGTGCAGGCAATGGGTGGAGAAGGCGACTCAAAGTAATAAAGTCCATGAGCCTCACATTCTGCACCAATTGTGTTTCTCATCTTCAAGTCTTGAATACCACAGAATCAGTAAAGAATGTGACAGAACGATTTAGTGACTTTGTAAGCTCACTAATTGACATGAGATTGAAAGGAGATTTAGGAATGTATAAGTAGAAGAAAGAGAGATAGATGGAGTAGGATTTATTGTTCCTATACCCTTAACAGCAATAGTGGACCCATCTGTAAGGGTAACTTGAGGTAGATTTTTAGGATGCTAGAGATCAGAAAATAAGTTGGTTGCACCTATTGTATGGTCAGTGGCATCAGAATCGAGAACCCAAGGACTAGTAGGAAGGATACCAGATCACATACAGATCGTAGGATTACCTTTCTAGGCAAAAGACGCAATGTGATAAGATGCTTGTTGAGATGATTGATACTGTAGAAACCTTGAATACTCCTCTGATATAGTCACAATATGCGGTTCACTCAAACAAGTGACTAATGAGGGAACCCTACTTTTGGGATTTGCAAGCTCCATCCCAACATTCACAAATTCAGACCAATGATCACAAGATTAATTGCTGGAACAATTGGAAAACAACTATGAACATGGTGACCCACCACACAAGTCAGAAGTAAATCAGTGCAAGGCTGCCACAGCACCAAGAAATTCAGATGCAGCCCCAAGAAAGCAACACACAGCACTGGAACAATTGGAGAGGTGAACCCCAGAAACTACCATGGACAAATCACCAACAAGCATATATAACACTGCCACAGCCTCGCCCAAGAAAAAAATAAAAAAATCTTATGAGCACTGCCACTTCTCCAAGGAAGTCACGAATGACCCAAGGAAACACCAATGACTGTTACTAACACTGAACAACAAATAATGAATCACCACGAGTGCATGGTCAGAACAAAGATTGGATCTTTGAGCAAAACAAATGCCCACCATCTTGATATTTTTGTATATGGAAGGAATTAGAACATTGAATAAAAAACACAGCAAATCCCACTGTTTCTGACTCAATAAACTCAATAAACATTGATAAACAGCGTCATGAAGCATCAAAAAACCATTCCTTGGGTTTCACACATAAGAAATTAAAAAAGGTGAGATCTTTGGACAAAAAACATCACGAAAAACTCCAATATCATGTTAATAGAGGGATGGAATCACTGCTGGATGATTTCAGGTAAAAAACATGCCTGAGAGTAGCACGCACCAGTGCATGGGATTGGCCCTAGCAGCCAGCGTGTGAGGGCATGTGGGACACTGCCTGGAGATGGGATTTCAGTGGGGGTTAGATTGGCAATGTCTCTGGGTGACTATGGTGTTGTTTTTGCAAAATCTATAGCAGATTTGATGTTCTTGAACTGCCAATGTCGCCCAGAAAATTCCGGCGACTGGTCCGACTTTCAGCTGCTGCTGGCTGTTTTCTAGGGCTATAGGATTGCTGGAAATCGTTCTATGATGGTAGACATGCTGCGGATTTTGGGTTTTAGGCTTCAATTTTGATGGTGGTGGTAACAATTAGGGTTTAGGTTTCAGAATCATGCTCTGATACCATGTTGAACAATTGGGTAAAATGGAAGACCTAAACTCAATGATAGGTCTCTCCCTCTATTTATAATATATGTCAGGTACAATTGGAATGGCCATGATACCCTTACTCACACCTTACTAACTCGCACTTATTACTAACAAAAACGCATAATAATAATGCTAATTGACTAAATAACCATTAACAGCTCAATGATAGGTCTCTCCCTCTATTTATAATATATGTCAGGTACAATTGGAATGGCCATGATACCCTTGCTAACACACACTTATTACTAACAAAACTACGCATAATAATAATGCTAATTGACTAAATAATCATTAACAGCTCAATTCATCTGCAATACCCTAGCTCCCCTGTGCTCATTAATGGTTGCATGTCTGATTTCTTTCGCTCCTCTAGAGGCTTGAGGCAGGGTAATCCCCTTCCCTTTTTTGTTTATCTTGGTGATGGAAAAGCCTCATGTTAAAGAAAGCTACAGAAGGATCCTCAAAGGTATGGGAGGTTTATGGAAGTTCCGCTTCTCTTTGTGGATGACACTATCATTTTTTGTGAAGAACCTCCACCAAATCCTCATCCTTTGGTGCATTTGGTTGGGTTTGAGGTAGTCTCAGGCCTGAAGGTGAATCTGGGAGAAGTGAGATTATTCCAGTTGGGGACAGTGTTGAGGGGCCTCTCCTGGCTGGACTTCTGTTGCCTTGCTCCCTTTCTTGCTTGGAGCATTTGGACCTTTTTTTTTTTTTTTTTTGGATAAGTGGAGCATTTGGACTTAGTTGTCCAATCTTTTTGAGAAAAAAGTGGTTTTGTCTGGATAAGTTGAGCGAGGCTTTCTTACTTATACCATCTGGTTTTGTGGCGAAACAAGGGGGCTAGTTGGTTGTCATGCAGTGCAAGTTATGCTACTGCTTGGTGTTCTTTATTGGAGATGAATGCTCATATTTTTTAAGTGTCACACTGTCACTACAGTTACGTCAGAAGAAAATTGTTTTCTCGTCTCCCTACTTATTCCTCTGTAATTACATTTGGTGTGAGCAAAGAACTTTGTCAGATTAATATTTTCTTTTCTTAAATTTTTTTCTTGGTTATGTTTTTTGAGCATGTCTTATCATCGTTGTACTATTATTCCCTCTTAAAAAAATTTCTTCTTTTGTTAAGAGAAAAAACAGAAAAAAGTGGAATTTTTAAATGCACTTAGCCTTATTGAATTTTCGGGTATTTGGTTTGTTATTTGTGAGTTAGCTGAGACCTGCAAACGATTTGTGCTGCTGCAATTTTTGTTGAAATAAGGTTTGAGAGAATAAAAAAAGGATGAGCAGAAACAATGTGTTTTCATTTCATGTATGCTTTAATTACATGAAAAAGAATATTTGCATCTTAGAATTTAAAGTGTTGCTCAAATTCTGGTCGCAGAACTTTTACTGCCTCACAAAGCTGCATTTCTTGTTTGCAGATGAGCATTGGAAAACAGTGGAAGGAGTTTCTTGATTGCAAGGACAGCATAGGATTCATCTTTCATGTAAGGGTTTTGTTGTTGATACATGATCTCAAGCTCATGCATATTATTTTTTAAAAAATGTTTGCTACCATTTTGTCTGGCTCAATTTTAACTGCAAGACTTGCATAATGAATGGTCTTCTCTGGTCTTTTAGGAGGATGCCATAAAGCTTGACAGAGGCGCCAAGAATCGCTACACGACATGAACTTAATTGAGCTGAAGGGTGTTGTACTTTTAGAATATCTAGAACAATGAATGGCTGCTTTCTTTTGTCATTCTGTTGAACACTAGTAGGCATGAACATTGCCAATGCCCTGGTCTTGAAAT
Organism: Malania oleifera; assembly: GCF_029873635.1. Lineage (NCBI taxonomy): Eukaryota > Viridiplantae > Streptophyta > Magnoliopsida > Santalales > Ximeniaceae > Malania > Malania oleifera. The sequence continues at coordinate 34,782,557 of NC_080426.1, read as the reverse complement.
TTTCTTGTCATGCTTTTTGTTGATATAAAATGTGGTGGGAATCTTTGGATTTACAAACGAATTCTGGGTTTTTTTTGGAGAGAGAGAGAGAGCCAACTAAATTTTAAAAATGATTGCATTATTTATTTTTTATTATTATATTCTTTTGAAACTAAAGAAATGTTGTGAATTCTAAAAATAAGACCTAAAAACTAACCATGAGAAATTTCTTCTATTAACACTAGTGATTATGAATCTTCTGCCATTGGACTTAGTCTTGCCCCAACAAAATCTGGCCCCTTTGCTTTGTATGAGTGCAATGTGTTTCTCATGCTTAAAATATTTTTCGGAGATATTAATCTAGTTTGAAGGACATGAGTGTTCCAAATGAGATTTTTTATTTTATTTTATTGCATGATTAAATTTTACAATGTGAACTTTTGTCATGCATTGTTCCATGTGAAGGTGACATTCAAGAGAATAAGAATATGCAGGTATTCACATAAACATGCATATGTACAAATTCTTTCTTAGCTTCAATTATTTGGGAGCATTTTGAATTCTGCAGTTTTTGTATTAGGGGCTACAAGCAGTTTTAATGCGGAGGATAGAAATTCTTTCATCTAGTGTCCATTATTTGTGCAAATCCTGCCTGCTTTTTCTAATAAAATCCACCTTTGCCACTGAAAAAGAATTACTCGTCAATGAAAATTATTTCTTTAAGCTTGAAGCTTCATTCCTCGGGTTGATGGAAGTGTGACAATGGTGATGCTGCTCCTCTGGCTCCCGTGGTAGGGCTTATGAATAAGAGTATGAGAAATAAACGTATGAAAATACAAAGGAAACAGTATGTCTATTAACAATTGAGCATGCTCTCTTTTATCTTTTATTTTTCTGTGCAACACCTAACGTAATTATTCTTAGGAATTATACAAAACAAATGAAGAACTTGACCTATGCCAGGATCTGTGTGGAGATTGATATGAACCAAGATTTACCTATTTTGTGGATATTCGAGTGCCAAATGGTGAACTCTTTACGGTTGATTTGGAATATGCTTGGAAGCCAACAAATGCAACAAACGTAAATTGTTTGGGCATTCAACAAACAATTGCAAATGCATAAAAAATGGATGGCAAAATCAAATATAGAGGCAGAAGTGTCATGGAAAGAAATTCTAGACAAGATTCTTGAAGAAGCAGATATTGTGGGGAATGGAATACAAAGCTCTCCTGTGCATAAGAGCTCTATGAATGGCAAGTATAAATAACAAGTCTGCTCTGAGTAGAGGCAAGGAGAGGCTTATATTAAACCATGAAGACCAGCAGAGTACATGGACCTATAGCAGCAGCAATGAAACTTAAATGCCTCAACTGGCTTAGAGGAAAAAGGGATAAAAGTTGACTACGGAAAAAAAATGTACAAAAGGAAGGAAGGCCGCTAAAGAAGAAGAATAAATAATCACCATTGCAAGTTGGAATGAGTATGCAAATTTATAAAATATCATAAAGCGCCTTTGATTTGTTTATCTGAAACAAAAAATAAAGGCAGAGGATTTCACTAGGTAACCAAAGCTATCCATGAAGATCGGGGTTTTCTTTATTGCTATGATCTTGAGAAGTCTAGTTGTAGTGTGTGGGTGGGTTTTAACTTTTAACCTTGGAGGGTGCCAAGTTGTTGAAGATAGGAAAATAGACAGGCAATCTATATTTTGTGACAGTATGTATGGAACACTTTCCTCTATCCTTCAAATGAAATCCAGGAAAGTAGACTTTTTATAGAATGATGGCCTCTCAAAGAAAATTGATGAATGACTTGTTCATGGTGATTTTAACACAATTAGGGATCTGATTGAAAGCAGCAACGACATTTTTGGTAATGGATTCCTAGTTAATGGCATTCCCATGTTCATCCTACACATGAAAATCTTGAAAGGAAATCTCAAGAATCCTCATAAAAGTCATTTTGGCAATTTAACTGAAAAATCAATAATGAAAGAGAGGAACTTCAAAAGGATTATGATCACCTTCATTTACCAAGGGGTAATTCTGAGATTGTTTGCAAAATATATGGAATTGTTATCTGCTGAGGAAGAAATGTTAAAAGCAGAATCAAGAGTTAAATGGTTGAATTTGGGAGACAAAAATAATAAAATTTTCTGTATCATGGCAGAAGAAAGGAGATCCAGAGTCCATATCAGATCATATAATGCTGAAGGCAGGAAAACTGAGAATTATGAGATCTCATAAATTCTATTGGATTTTTACAAAAACCTGCTAGCTAAAAATGATGCAGGCATTCAGACATATGTAATACTAGTGTTTTGAAGAAGATTTTAAATTTTTCTTGGATAGAAGAGGAAAGAAACAAAACTGTAGACATAACTCAAGTGAGAAAAGCGATATTTTTTTTTTCTGATGACAAGTCTCCACTGGTCTTGATGGTTATAATGCAAAGTTCTTTAACCTTATGTTTGGACAAGGCTTGAATTTGGAGCTGTATTAGATTTAGATAAAATGTAAAATAAAATTGTATTGAAATTTGTTCAAATCCACCAAAATCGAAATTTAAGGTCCGAAATCCATGCTTCCAAACACTACTTTAGATTTGTTGGTCAATTGTAGGTAAAATGTTGCAGTTGCAATACAATCCTTTTTTTTGGAGATTCAAAATTACTAAAACAAGTCAATACCACCTTGTTGACTTCGGTTCATATCAGAAATTCTTCTCACCCTAAAGATTTTAGACCTATAGCATATTGTAAATGTATTACAAAAATCATAAGTGCAAACCAACCATTGTTCATTAAAGGGATGAACATTCAAGATCATCTCTTGTTAGCTCAAAATTAATCCATAATTTACCACAATGACAAAACAAAACTGCAAAGCTTATCCTCAAAGTTGATTTGATGAAAGCTTTTGATTGAGTGCATTGGGGATTTGTCTTGGAACTTCTAGAGACCATTGATACTACATGGAGTTTTGTTGGCCGGGTCAGGGAATGTGTCACCACTCCTACTTCCTCTATTATGGTAAATAGCTCAATGGAGGATTTCCTTAAAGGTTGGAAGGGTATAAGGCAAGGAGATCCCATCTCTCCTTACATATTTGTAGTTCTCATGGAGATTCTCACAAGATCGCTTCAATATTTTGTCGAGCATGTTAAATTGTCTTTTCATCCTAGAGATAAGAAAATAGGATCGACAAACTTATGCTTTGCTGATGACTTACTAGTGATCCAGGAGATCTTAATTTTGCTAAAACCATTAAAATAATCTTGTATGTTTTCTACAAATTTATTGGTCTAAAGTGCAACCCTGAGAAGTCAGGAGTTTTTTGTTCTATAGTTTAAATGATGTGAAGAATGTAATACTGCGACTCTTAAGTATTCCTCAAGGCAAATTCCCTGTGAGATACCTAGGGCTCCCTCTGGTAACAAAAAGAATATCAAGAACTAAGCTTACTAGAGATGATTTAAGCCGGAGTACATACTTGGACTCATAAATACTTATCAATTATCATACACTAGTAGACTGCAGTTGATAAAATCAACTTCACAAAGCATATAAGGAATTGAGCCATTGTGTAATTTTTGCCTCAATTAGTTATCATTCATCTTCGAAGGATATTTAAAAGCTTTCTTTGGAGGGAAAATGATTAGAATTCTCAAAATTTCCGAGGTTGAGTGGAAATAAGTATGCAAACCTTTAAATGAAAAGGGAGTCGGCCTGAGCTAATCTAACATTTTGTTCTTCAAATCCTTTCTTATAAGTTAAATAGATACATGCTTAAATGTTAAAATGGAGAAGTCTCTTGGGAGGTTAAAGTCACTGCAGGTAGGTCATGGACAAGGAATCGGATTCTAAAAGAAAGACTGCAAGCTCATCCTTTCATTAGGAATTCTGTTGGCAATAGCAACACAACTTTCTTTTTCTTTGATAGTTGGCCCAACAATAGCGCCATTTAGGGACAATAGATGGGTTTGGCCATGAAGACGAATTGCCAAAGTGGGAGAATTCAAATTTGTTATTAACTTTGTCCTAACACTGAAGCTGAAGATTGTGTTCATTAAACTATGACATCAACTAGCCAATTCTCATTTGCCTCAACATGAGAGGCATCAAGAGGCAAAAAGGAACCTATTGAGTAGGCAAACTCATTATAGACTATAAATGTCGGATTCTATCCAAGTGTCAACGAAGAGGGAATGGTGGTCCCCAAACTAGAAAAAGTTTTGAGGAAAAAGGGTAAAAACAATTAAGACACAGAGTTGCGACCTTATTTTTTTTGAAAACACAGGGAAAATAAAAAAAAAATTCCTAAAAAAGGTCTACGTAAACTATATCTAGAGTTCGGGACTATACTTATGCGTGTGGAAGGTGATTGGCCAATCATCTCGGTGATGATAATCCCTTTAGTACCCCTAATGACACTCATTCACATAATGGTTACTGCAAGTATACATGTGTTTCCTTCAAAAGAAAAGAAATAGAAAATGATAGAAAAAATACTCTTTTTGGTCCTCTAATGATTAATCATTGTCCAAGCACTCCAATATGACTTTGAAAAGCTTAGGGCATTGCTCTAAAAGGTGTTGGACTTGGAACCCTAAGTTTGATGAAAACATGATGATGAAGATAATCGTGATGGATGATGAAAAAATATTGGTTTGAAAATGTCAGACTTGTATTACTGACCTAAAAAATCAAAGTTTTAGAAAAGAAGACCGAGCTTCTATAACTGGTATTTGAAAATAATGAGAATGGAAACAATGATTTTGGAAAATGGGAGTTGGCATTTAAAAGTACGACGAGATGCATGAGTTTTGGAAAAGTTGGGGTTTAATCATTTGACCCTTTAAAATCGAGAAAAACACTGAAAAACCCATCTTTTTGAGATTTTTGAAAATATTTTTTAGAAGAAGAAGACTCCGACACTAAATGAACGAAACATGGTTTGTTCAGTCTACTTTTGTTGAGGGGAGCCATAATTCTTCTAAAATATCATAAGATTCTCAAAGATTAAATACTCTTGCCATGCCTAGAGATAAAAGAAAGAAAGTACTATACAATAAAATTCCTATCTCTATTCCACCATCAGTCAAAAATAGACTGTGGGAACCAATAAACAAAATTCTTATTTTTGGGAATTTTCATATTTTTCAAATTTTTTGGGTTTTCAATGAAGACTAGATAAAATACACACTAATACACAAACACATATACAATACATATACATACATACACTTACATACACATGTACACATACATATACTACCACGGATACATAAATACTAGAACATACACACATTATTATGCACACACTCATACACTTACATACACATATACACATACATATACTACCATGGATACATAAATACTAAAACATACACACATTATTATGCACACACTCATAAATACTAAAAATCCATAATTTTACCTCAATTTTTGTGCAAAAGCAAAAAAGAAAAAAGAAAAAAGTATGATCTCTCCTTATCATTTCAAACTACTCCAAATCATCTAGAATCTTTCCTTGGGAGGCCAGATGATGGTATATATATGTCGGTCAATGGCAAGGGCAGTGGACTGAATTCTCTTTTTTGTTTGGGGGTTTTGTTGGATGGATTCTAGGCTATTGGGGTTGACTGATATAGAGGTCCCAACCTTGAGAATTTTATTGGGGGAACATATGGTTGAGGATGGATTGAAAATTTAGGATAGGTGGCGAGTTAGGCTTGGAATTAAGGGATGGGTTGTGGCCTTGGTCTGGCCCTTTTGTTGTCCCTGTAATTAATAACACAAATATCTTCAACCTTCCTCACATGTAGATTCTTCCCCTATTGATGCCTAAAATGATTGCAATACTGTATAATCCACCATTTTGTCGAACTTCAAACCCCTTTTAATTTTCTCACATATTTGTGTAATGTTTTTAAAATTGCCCCACTATGTCCCAACAACCTTTATAGTAGATCTCTTGCAAGGTTCCTACAAAGAGGTTCACCAGATCTTCTTGGTTCACTTGAGCTGCTAACTCTCTCCACCAATGTGCATATTCCCTGAAGGTCTTTATTGTCTTCTTCTCTATGTTTTGCAAGTCTAGATAATTGGAAGTGACATCTAGATTGAACTTGTACAACTTCTCGAATTTGTTGGCCAAGTCCTTCCAAGTTGTATGCTGTCTTTTTCCAAAGTGGCATACCATTTCAGTAACGGTCTAGTGAGGCTTCCATGAAAACATGTATGAGTAGCTTCTCGTCCTCAGAATAGGTGGCCATTTTCCTTGCATAGATTTTTAAGGTGGATCTTTGGGCACCCAACTCCATTATACTTGTCGAAATCAAGCATTTTGAACTTGGGAGGGATTTTTAAGTTTGTAAATAGGCATAAATCTTCAAACTCTACTGCTTCAACGTTCTGCATATTTTGAATCACTCTTAGTTTTTATTTAAAGAAATCCATGCATTCCTTATTATTTTTCTCCCACTCACCCTTTTTACCAAGCTTTCCTTGTTCCATAGGGGTATCTTGTGTAACTTGGTTCTCTGATAGTGGAAGAGGACTTATACAAATTTGCAGGTGCCTTGCCTTTGCTCAACAAGACCAATTCTTCCATTAGTTTCTCCAACACTTCAAACTGTTGATTATTGACCTGAGACTTCTTGCCTTGTTAAGATCTTGGAAGATCCATCCTTGGGACTCGACTTGGAGGATGAAGCGAGACCAAAGATGGGATGGGATTTTCTAAATGCAGAGAGGCTTGGGAGAGCTTGGATTAGCAAAGGAGTATATATGTAAGGTGGGAATGAGTTAGCATTAACCACACAAACAAACAAAGTAAAGTATGCAAACATGAATGAGGTTTTAAGGTCATTATGTTCACTTGGATTGCATGATATCTTGTGTTTTTTGCTTCGTAGCCCATACGAGAGCTTTTGCCCCACAGGGGATGTACTACTATGTGTCATGAGTACAAGAAGAGTTGGGGATAACTCTCAGGACTTCACTACTTCAATCGATCATGCAATACTATGATATACTGACCTCAGCCTCTTTGCAAGCTTCCTGGTGTATCAACAATTATGTACAAAGATGACCTTCTATCCCATAGATGTTAGGGGTCAAGGGATATTACTAGTGCAGAGTTCTAACTTTACTTAAAGTTCTAAAGGTTCCCAGACTGTTCTCATTGTTGCTAATACATCGTCACCAATACAGGCCAGTAAGATCCCCAATCCTAATCCATTACATGTTTCAAATGGAAAGGATTCAGTCTGAGAAAGGAGATTTTTATTAGGCCTATACGAAGAACAATGCCCTATGGAGGTCTCATTACTTATCACCTCTCCTAATACTAATAGGTAAGATTAAGGGCTTAGAACTCTTGTAGTGTTGGTGTATAGTGTGTCAAAAGCAAATGAGTAAATGCAGATAAATGATGCATAAAAACACGATAAATCTATAAAGTAAAAGAATAGTCGATCTAGAAAAAATAGAAAACACATATTAAAGTGCAAGGCAATGAAATATTCACACTAGCTACAAGACAAAAAAAAATCACAGGGTAATCAAAGCTAACTATAAAGCAGATTACACAATTATCCACACAAGCCAAAAAACAAAAGGAAGGCAAAACATACAAGCTGCTCAACTTTCTAAATTTTCCCAACGAAGTCACCAAGTTGTTGACGTCGAATTCTGTCTAGGGTGTCGATAAAGAGGGAATCGCAAGCCCCAAACAAGAAATAGTTTTGAGAAAAAAGGGTAAAAATAGTTAAAACATAGAGTCGCCACCTCTTTTTTTTTTTTTGAAAACACAAGGAAAATAAATAAACACCTTGAAAAGGGTTTGTGAAATTCATATTTAGAGTTCAGGACTATACTTGTGCATAAGGGAGGTAATTAGCCAATGTGTAACGACCTGCTATTTTTTTTCCACTATAATAATTATCATACTCTGATACCATAACATAATCCTAAACAGCGAGAAGCATAATACAAATAAACATTTCCATACATAATGATATACCATACTGTACAATACCAGAGTGCTATCATATTACCCAAAAGAATATATACATGAGTTACTAAATCCCCAAAATTGCCCTCAGCTACTTAGGGCAAATACAAAAACCCTCCACTATACTCACTTTGCTATCAGGGCACCACAGACGCCCCTCTACTTGCGAGCCTGATCTGCTCACCTACCTGGATCACCTGAAAAAGGTTTCAACACTGGGATGAACCAATGCTCAGTAAAACGATATATGCTATTACTAATGTGTGGAAAATGAGTCATCATATCATAAAAATCCGTTTCCATATAATCATGTATATCTGGATCTATAAATACAGTACAAATCATAATATTCATTACCATTTTCATGTCATTTAACACATCTGCATTAAAGTTACTATTCAAAATACTTCTAACATATATAAGTAACTCCCTGGTCTCTGTAAATCATAATATACATAATAATAACTGTAAAACTTCCCCTGTGAATATCTGTATGTCATGATTTAACCCCTCATGACAGGGTTGTGCGGCCGGTAGGTGGGATCTACACTGGTTGGCCGACCAGGTAAATCACTATACTCCCTCGGCCGATTTGCCCACCTCTACTCATATCTGATGGGGAGCTTGTCCACGTCAAGGGTACTATATGATCGACCTAGAACCTATTATCTGAATAGGCGGTTGCACTCTGTAAACTGTATGCTGCATGTAACTACGGTACCGTGCTCTAAAAACTGTATGGTCCAATAGGGTCTGATACTATATACATATTCATATATACTCTTTCATTGTTTTCATCATGTTTTCAAAATTACTATAACACTTTCTTTCTGTTCTGTAAATACTGTAACTGTAGCATCTCGATGCTACCTTTGTATAACTGTTTATATATATACTCTGTAAATACTCTGTTTGTATACTCTGTATGTTATGGTAATAGAAAACATGACATACTTTAAACTCTGTAAATCATAGTACTGGAATTACATAATCATAATACTGTATCCGTACTTCGTATAATCATGGTAATAAAATCCGTAAAATCATGGTACTGTAATTCACATAATCATAGCACTGAAATACATAAAATCATGAAACTTATTACATACGTATACTCAAGCCACACCATATTGTAATACATAATTTTCATAAATAAATACACTGCATAATATTTAGAAATTTCCTAACATAACATATATCCCTTACCTTAACTCTGAAAAGCCCCTACTGTACTCTAGCCCGATACTTGCAGGGCTTCCTACAAATCACCCTGAAACCAATATTTTCCAGAACTAAACATTAGTATTTTCCTACTACATTATTTCCTATAACTGCCATGAGACCAAAAAGTGGCTAAAAGGGCTTACCCTAAATTTGGGATGATTTCCAACTCTGATTTCCAGACGATCTGCTCCGGTAGAAGCGTAGAGAACTTCGCCAGGAGCATCGTGGTAGCTTCGGATCGTCGATCCGGCGACTGGTGGGGCTGAAAATGAAGAGAGAAGGGAGAGAGAGTCGTAGGAGAGAGAGAGGAGAGAGAGAGAGATGCGAGAGAAATGAATAAAAATCCCGTCTTTCCACTATTTATAGGGCTAGGTTCGTCGATGAGACCCTGTGTTTGCCGACGAGCCCTTCACAAAATTCGTCGACGAGGCCTTGTGTTCGTCGACGAAATTCAGAGTAGCCCGAACCGCCTCTCGGTATTTTCTCGTCGACGAAGCCCTGTGTTCGTCGACAAAATTCTGAAGGCCTTCGTCGACGAAACCCTATGTTCGTCGACGAAGCTTGGCAATTTCCTATATTTTTGATTATTTAATATTATCTCCAAAATGTAATGTCCACGTTCGTCGACGAAGTCTACAACCTCCTTCTGTTTCAGTATCTATTTTCTCTTCCTCTTACTATTATTAACCTGCTATTATTCGGGTCACTACACAATCATCTTAGCAATAATCAACCTTTTAGCAACCCTAACGACACCCATTTATTGAACGATTACTGTAATTATGCATGTGTTGCCTTAAAAAAAAAAGAAATAGAAAATGAAAGAGAAAATACCTTTTTGGTCCTCCACTGATTGACTCACTGTTTGAGCACTCCAATATGACTTTGATAAGCCTAGGGTATTGCTTTAAAAGGGGGTTGTCCTTAGGAACTTAAGTTTCAATGAAAACATGATGATGAAGATAATGGTAATGGATGATGAAAAACTGTTGATTTGAAACGATCAGGCTTGTATTATCGACTTGAAAAACTAAAGGTTTATAAAAAAGGTTCGCACTTGTATTACCAGTATTTGAAAATGTTGAGAAAAGAAATAGTAATTTTGGAAAAGGGAGTTGGCATTGAAAAGTATGGTGAGATGCATGAGTTTTGGAAAAGCTAGGGGGCTTCATCATTGACCTTTTAAATCAAGAAACTGAAAACACATATTTTTGAGATTTTTGAAAATATTTTTTGAAAAAAGAAGACTCCGATACTAAATGAACAAAACATGGTTTGTTTGGTTTACTTTTGTTGGGTGGAGCCATAATTCTTCTTAAATTATAGGATTCCCGAAGGTTAAATGCTCCTGCCATGCTTAGAGGTAAGGGGAAGAAAGTACTATACTGTAGAATTCCTCCCTTTATTCCATCATCAACCAATTAAAAACAAACTATGGGAACCAATAAACAAAATTCATATTTTTAGGATTTTTCATATTTTTATTTTTTTTTGAGGTTTTCAGTGAAACCAGATAAAATGTACACTAATACACACACAAACTTATATACAAACACTACACTTACTTACACCTATACACATACATATACATACTACCATGCATAAATAAATACTAAAACATACATACATTATTATGCACACATTCATACATATATACATACACATACTTATATATATAAAATATACGTATATATACAAATGATTAAATCTATACATACATGTATATAATATTAGATATAAATATATATACGATTTACAATATTAGATATATATACATAAGAATACATGCATATGCATGATAGAGTATACATATTATACATGATATTTTTACATACATCAATATATATATATATATACATACATATTAATAATACATACATACATATGCATATATATTACATATACACATATACATATTTACATTATTTACATAATTATATATATTAATACTAAATATGGACATATAAACATATATACACGCAGTTGATATTTCTAAAAAATTTATAATTATATTAAAATAAAATGTTATTTTTAATGAATTTGTACATGTAAATGTAATAAAAATAAATTTTAAAATGTATTTTTTTTTTTGAAAAATAAAATTATTAAGCTTGACAAACATTTAATATAAAAATTCCAAACATTAACCGCAAAAAATCCTAGGCAGCTGCCATCATTCATTCTTTACAAAGTAAATTAAATAAAACACAGGGGATGATCGAAGTTAATCAAAGTAACGAAGAAAAGAGAAAAGCCCAAAACAGGAAATTAATAATTAAGTCATGGTTCTTCACTTCTTCTTCTTCCGGAAAGTCGTCGTAAAAGCGAAGTCAAATTGTTGCAAAAGAAAGTCTTCATGTCCTACAAAATAATCCGCCGTTGTTTTTTTATTTCTTTCTTTTAAGCGCCACTGAAAACTATTCTAATTTGCTGAACCAAAGTGCTCTGCTCTCTATATAAAGGCGGCAGCGCCCTCTCTTCAAGAGACAGAGAGAGGGTGGTTGCAGTTGGGTATGGTTTTCTCTCGCTGCTGTGGAAGATTTTCTCGAGAAAATTGGTGAAGAGAAGCTTTAGCAATAATCTTCAATCGAAATGGCTCGCTTCTTCTCCAACCCTAAGCCTATCCCTGCTCTCGTCGCCGATCATATTTCCCTCCCTGTTAACAGGTATACTAACGACTAAGCACTGACGCTCAAAACCATGCTCGCTCAAACTCATTTCTGTTTGGTTGGCGAGAAAACGGGGTGAAAAAAAAAAAAATAAATAAAAGTTAACGTGGCAACCAATCCATCACCCCATTCCATGCAATTCTTCCTTTTTATTATATCCTTGAGTTTTTAAGGTTATATTGTTTTTGCGCACATTATTCATACATATTAGATGTACTTGGGGTATATCTAGACGGGGTTATGCTGCAGCGGCGGCGCCAGGCGTTGCGGCGACCGCGGCGGGAGGAGGAGGAGGAGGAGGAGGAAGGAGCGGCGCGGTGGTGAAGAAACAAGGAGAACAGACGGGGAAGGCGACGTCTTCGTGGGTCCCAGATCCCGTCACCGGCTACTACCGGCCGGAGAATCTCGCCGACGAGATCGACGTCGTCGACCTCAGAAATATGCTCCTCAGGCACAAGAACTGATCGATCGATAACCTTTTAAAAATTGGACGGCTGAGAATTTGTTGGTGGCTTGGGCCCAGATGTTTCGACGGTCAAGATGTCATGGGTTTTTATCCAGTGTGTCCCAGTTAGGAAGTTTGTGGAAGCTTCAAAGTCATCTTGTTTATGTTTATACACGACTAGACGATTAACTTTCACACCTGTACCCTTATTGTTAAGGAATAATAAAATAATTTTTATTTTAAACTTTCTCATTTTTAATTTTTTTTAAATGGTAAAAGTGGATTATGGTTTGCACCTACGTCACCACTGTTAAAAATATATATAATTTATAAAACTACTTAAACTCTTCTGACATAGAAAACATTCATATCAAATTCTTGAGTTGGTGATATTCATTGATAAATCCCCTTTGACTTATATTTTTTTAAAAAATGTTTCCTGATCCTTTTTAGATTAATTTTTTTTTTTTTATAAAATAAATCCTTATGGAACTCTTGAGGTAACGATATTCATCGATATATCCCTTTTGACTAATTTTTTTTTAAATTTTTTTTCGTGATCCTTTTTAGATTAATTTTTTTGTATCTATTAAGCATGTTTTCTTAAATGGGGGAAAATATATGAAAATAGAGTTTTTAAAAATGTAAGTTCTAAAGTAATATTACTCAAAATTAATGTTAGCCTTATAAGATTTAAAATCTTATTTTGATGATAACAAATCAAAGGAATTTAACTTGTTTTACTAAGATAAGTTTTAGGGCTAAAAAACTTTTATAAAGAGATCAAACTTAAAAGTTCGTATAAAAAATCAAATTCCTAAAAGATCAAACTCAAGTGATTAAAGAAGATCACATATGCTTAAAGACATAACTTATGATAAAGCAAAAGTCAATTGAAGGAAGAAACCAAAGAGATGCAAAGAATGGAAGCCAATACATGAAGACTTAACACTTAGAAAGTTATAATCTTTTAAGAAGTCTCATGTAAGTATTTTAAACGATTTCAATATAAATGCATGAAACTCTTAGGTCAATTATTTGAACTTAGATATCTTTAAAAATATTTGAAAAATATTTTTATAAGGTCAAAAGTTATTTCAAAAGAGTTCAAATTATTTTTGGAATGAAAAACATAAAAATATGATTCTCCAAATTCACTTCTTTCTTCTATATCTGAACTGATGTACAATTTTTTCTGTCAATGGTTTCTTATTTTAAAAGGTATTCAACATGAAAGTTGTGGATATTTTTCTCAGCTTTCTGTTGATATCAAGAACGTTTAATTTGAAGTTGTATATAAAAAGTTATGACCAAAATATTGAAAAGTAGTCGAAGTTGACAGCACATCAAGCAATTGATCAGTTGACTAATAAGTAGACATAACCAGGTCAGGCAACTGACCCATCAGGCACAGGCAGCTAACCCTATACTGACTTTCAAAATATGCTTTTTTAAAAAGGTACAGGCGATTGACTTTTGGGCACAGTCGACTCACCTTTGTAAATTTAAATTTAAAATAGTTTGGGAAACTTTCCAAAAGTGATTTTTTCGCCCTCAAACAAAGTGAAAACTTAGAAAATACTCAAAGTAACTTGAGGAATATGTTTATACACTTTTTAACTCTATAACTACAAGTTAATTCCAAGAATTAAATACCAACAACAATCAGAAAATCATTTTATACTCTTACATTCAAAAGCTCTATTGTTGAAATTTTTTTTCTGAAGTTTTCTTGTGCTCTTGTTGATACTACTCACACTTCTTGTCCTCTACTTGAAATTTTCAATCTAAGAAAAAACCCCATGATATACACTTGAACTTCATCTTTCAATATTGATATTTGATTGAAGTATATTGTGATATTCAAATTGTACTACTCAACTCTTTTGAGAGTGTCATTGTATACAAAATTTTCTCTTGTTGTTTTTGACGATTCATGGTTGATTGAATCGTTGGCTAACCAAGCGTGGGGTATCGCTTGGAGAGGAGAGCTCCATCCTACTTGAAGGAGTGTGTAAACAGTTTGCTCCGTTTGGTTAAGAGAGTAGTATAGTGAAATTCTTGGGTGATTTACTTAAGGGGAGGACGTAGGCATAGTCGAACCTCGTAAAATCTTAGTGTCTTTCTCTTTCCTAAATCTCTTTAATTTTCTACATATATAAATTATGTGGATGCTTACTTAATTGTTAGAAATTAATTTGTTATTGGGAATTGCGAAAATCTTAAAGGGAGTACGTCGATTGATAAATATCAACGTTTGGGAAACCTTAAAGGGACTACATTGATTGATAAATATCAAAGTTTGCAGAAACCTTAAAGGAATATGCAAATTGATAAATATCAAAACTCATTAACTTATTGATTAAATTCAAGTAACTTATTTGATATCAAAATTTGAATTTTAGAAACTTGCTGAAATTTCTATTTTGTTTCATATTGTGAAATCAAGCTTACCTTATTGATTGAATTGACATATTCAAAAGGATTGTTAGTTAGATTTGGGAGGTTGCAAATCAATATCATTGTAATTATGTGATTATTGAATATTAATTTGTTGGGTTAACTCTTAACTAAAAGGACTCATAAAACAAAGAGGTTTCAAAGAAAATTTTAAAAATCCAATTCACCCCTCCTTTTGAGAATACACTTTACTTTTCAATTAATTTAAATTTTAAACTAACAAAATCAGCTCATGCTTTGCACTGAACATGCAATATGTATTTCAATAATTAGTTTTAATAATAATATTAGAATTTAACACATTATTTTACATCATTTGTTAAATGAAATTGTGTAAGATTGATAAATTTATATGAATAATATAATATTTATAAAAATTTCTTTTAGCAAATAAAATTTTAAAAAGATTACAAATATGTACATATGATGTAAATTTATTCGCAACAGATCAATTTAATATATAATTAATTGAAAAAAATAAAAATACAAATATAGACCACGATAATTAATATTAAAATTTCTGTGCTAAAAGAAATTTTGCACACTTACTAAATTTACATGCATGTGTATTTATATACATAAATATATATTTATATATAATTATAGTATTTTGCTATTGGAAACTTTTGGTGGAAACTAGATGAAAACAATTATATTGTATTGTATATATTATATTGAATATTTTAAAAATAATTCTAATAACTTATTCCAATTTTGATTATATAAACATAAATGTAACACGATATATATATTTATATATTTTTGAATAATATAAATTAAAATTAATTTTATAATTTTAATGGAGAAAATTTGTATTATATTGTATTGTTTATTCTAGAAACAAGGCCAGATGTAGAGCTAGACAGAGAGAGAGAGAGAGAGAGAGAGAGAGCTATAATTTTAGTAGGTAGGAATATTTTGGGAAAGAAAAAGTGGATGGCAACTTATGGGATTCTTTTTTTTATTTTTATTTTTGAAAAAAATAGCTATAAAAGCATGTGATGTATATGCGACATATTTTCATTTAATTAATTTATAAAATTCATTGATTCGTTATTTGTTTTTTCAATTTCATTGATTTTCTAAATGATTCGCAATATTTTACTTATATATCACGCTAATACTTTAATATTCGGATTTAACTTTTATGAATTAAGTAATTATGTACATAATTTAAAAAATAAATTATCATGTAAATTTAAAATATAATGGAAACAAAAACATCCATATATTTCTAGAGAATTGAAGAAATAATATCCATCCAAAAAAATATTTTCATATTTAAAAATACCACACAATCTCTTAGATTTTAAGATGAATATGCCTCAAGATTAGTTTGAAAATAATAATTGAAAAACTCTGTTTCATACGTTTCTATGTCTAAAAATGACCTTTAGCAATACTCAAAATTCTTAAATATGACTTGAGATTAGTTTAGAATTAACTAAAAAACTCTGCTTTCACATGTTTCTTTGTCTAAAAAGAGTTCCTTAAGAATACTCAAAATTCTAAAATATGTCTCGAAATTAGTAAAATAATAATAATTAAAAAACCCTTCTTTCATACGTTTCTTTGTCTAAAAAATGACCCCAAAAAAACGACCCTTAACAATATTCAAAATTCAAAAATATGCCTCGAGATTAGTTTAGAAATAATAATTAAAAAACTCTGATTTCATACGTTTTTTTTTTGTCTAATACACAAAATTCTAAAATATGTCTCAAGATTAGTTTATAAATAATAAAAAAAAAACTCTGCTCTCATACGCTTTTTGGTCTAAAAAATGATCCTTAACAATGCTCAAAATCCTAAAATATACTTCAAGATTAGCTTACAAATAGTAATTAAAAAACTCTGCTTTCATATTTTTTTTTTTGTCTAAAAATGGCCTTAAAAAACGACCCTTAACACTCAAAATGCTAAAATATGCTTCGAGATTAGTTTAGAAATAATAATTAAAAAACTCTGCTTTCGTACATTTCTTTATATAGAAAATGATCGTAATAATACTCAAAATTCTAAAATATGCCCTTTGATTAATATAGAAATAATAGTTAGAAAGGTATTGCTTTGGTAAGCTCTCTTTGTCCAAGAAATGAATCATAATTATACTCAAAATTCTAAAATTCATTATTTGACAAAAAAATCAACTCTAAAAGTTGTAAAATATTAAAATATCATGTTTGAAAAGGATTTGTATTTGAAATTGTATTAGATTTGGATAAGATATAATATAAAATTATATTAAAATTTGTCCAAATTCATACAAATCTAAATTTAAAATGAAATTTTAACTCTCATAAATATTTTTTACTAGCAATATTTGTATTCATAAATATGCAAAAGAAATTCCTCCACTTTAATATCCACTCTTCTCTTATTATTATTATTATTATTATTATTATTACATAAGAACTCTAGCCACCAATAAGTCCTTTGAACCTCTTGGTGCGGCACCAAACTTACGGATCAGCGTCATCCCCCTAGGTCTCGCTGATCAGGTAAAGTTTGGAATGCGGATATGGCTTCCGTGCATCAGTTGGACGTTCGGCCAAATCGACCATCTGGACACATCTTCATTACTATCTACGGTCCCCGCTGGCTTACAGAAAACTCTCACAATTCACCATCTCTGCTAGCTCACGGAGAAATTGAACCCCCGATGCTTCTTCTTACATGCTAATGCCTTTCCATCGCACCATATTCGTGGGGGCCACTCTTCTATTATTATTATTATTATTATTATTAGGGAATGTGAGGTAGAGAGAATAGAAAGAAAACAGGTGAATTTTCCAGGGATGAATGCATTTACTGGCCAATAAATGGAAACGTATGGTCACCCTCTCTTCTTTTCCCTCGGCCTCCGTCACCCCAGTGAAATCCTCCAACCCCAACAGCCCGTCCCTGTCGGAGTCTGCTGACCTCACCGCCGCCTCCGCCTCTTCCTACCGCAGGTCGCCGCCGATCATCCCCACGTAGTGCCGCAACTCTGCTGCCGATACTTCCTGTCGCCGTTGTTGTCGATGCAGCGAAACACGCGCTCCAGCTCCTCTATGTCCCTTTTGGGATGCCAGAGCGAACACTTGCATGGAACGTATTTTCCCTCTCCCTCGGCGGAAGCGGCAACGGAAGTAAGCTTTGTTTTGCCGAAGAAGAAGGAAGCAGGGGAATATTTCGGTGGGACTCCGGAAGAGCTCTGTTTTCCCAGTTTTCTGTTATGTTTCGGTGTATTTGTTTGAAATGCTGGCCGAAAGTTTGCAAAATGGAAGATGATATCCAATTTTCTTTTGAACCCTCCAGACACCTGATGTTTCAACTAAAATTTTGGCGAAATTAGAGAATATTGAAGTTTCAATCCATACGCAGTAAAAAAATTGAACGCATGAAATAGAGAAAAAAATAAGGGGTAAATTTTTTAGACAATTTGCAATCAAAAGCTTCATATAAATATTTCAATTTTCAAATCTCTGTCAAACAAAACATGAATCTGAAGGGGGGAGACAGTATATCAACAAAGATTAAGCTAAAACAATGATTTGCCACTGTAAAGGAACTCATACCTTTCGGAGTAGGTATACCGGACATGGAAACCACATTACTTCTTCTGAATCCTTCTAACCTCGATCGATCCTTGTATCTAGACATAGCATTGTCTAGAAAAGAGTTCCGGTAAGTTGTCAGTTACGAATAATTTACGATCTCTAGAAAAGTGGTATCAGAGCGTGGCTCATCAATAAGAAAGGATTATATTACCAAAGGACTACAACTAAATCTTGGCATCGTATATGAGACTCTAATTGAAAAAATGTGGTTGGAAAAGTATTAGACTACCTTTTCATAGAACGAACTTTGAGTCAGATTCAATTGTAATAGACCTAAATAGAGTTAAAGCAGGATTAGAATAATGTCCGAAAGAGATTGAAGAACAAATAAGTCTCTATCAATCTAGAATTAAGTAGTGCGAATGACAACTAGATCGGCTCCGCAGAACTTTAGGTAAAGAATCTAACGGTCAAGATCTTATTTCTTTTAATAGATAATTATGTTATGTGATAGAAGACCCTTATAAAAAAAAAATGAATCGCCTCAAATTGAGTTAGTTACAAGTAGTTAATCAATGTGGTTATCTTTAATGATTTATTTATATATAAAAAGTGATATAAAAAGTTAGTCTTTATATTTATTGACGCTAAAAATATCTGCATCTATAAATGCATGGACAACTTCATTTTGCCTAGAGGGCAATTGCTTCCACTTGGTTTCAGAAAATTCAATGGGAACCTAAATAAATCATAATACCAAGTTTTTTTTTTGTCTTTAATTTGTGTAATGACCCGACCCTTTATACAGACCAACACCGTTAACCCAAATACAAAATACCTATACCTGTTCAAGATACATAGATAACTCGCCCTAAATAGGGACCTACGGGTGTAAACCATACATAATTATAATCTAAATGTTACAAAAAAACATAAACATTCATTGGAATTTGTACTAGACTTATACCAGAGCTTACTAATACATCCACAAGTACATAAATCCAGACATAGAATAAATCGTGTTATTATAATCCTCCAGAAAGGACCTTCATCTAAGTTTAATACATGATTCGAATTACTTACGTAAGCTAAACCAAAATAAAATCTCCCCAGTCCCTTTAGCTACTAGGACCGACGTACTGATGGACCTAAAAAAAAAGGTTGTATAATAGGGTGAGACACCTCTTAGTAAGGAAGAAAGTGTTACAACAGTGTGTGACTGCATATATGCACATTTTCATACAAACTCATACGTTTGAAACATTTGTTTACAATACTGTAACATATAACATTTATTTGCAATCAAGTATTTAAATCATGCATATGATTATTAGAACACCTCCAGCTTGTTATGACAATATTCTTGTTTACCTTGTGGCACGAGTTGTGCACTGATTGCCTCTGACAGTGTCCTGTTCGTGCAGACAAAGCCGAGCATCTTTTATAGTCCGACCACCCCCTGGTTTATTTTTACTAGTAGCTTACTAACTCCTCGCAAATTGACCATCTAACGTACCCATACTGATTTCTCATGTATGGTTACACTGTACTGCCAGCATCGGTACCTAGGCCTATGAGTTTATTTCAACTCCCGAACTGGAGTATCTTTCAACCCCTTTTACTAGAAGTTTCTTTCAACTTCTTTTGGTCACAAGCTGTGGTTCCAGTATCATATATACAATTTATAGCAAAATATAGTAATTTGTGCAATTCTAGTATTTTCGCAAATTCAGATAATCACATTAGGTTCAAATCGGTGCCTATCCACTTTGTTTACCCCGTTTTGTTTACTGATATAGCTCGGTGTATCACTAACATCTGTTTTTCACATGCTCAGTATAACAAATTGGAACTCCATTCTCATAATCTATATCAATAGTATAGAAAATTCATACATTTCCCTTTCAACATACTTAGTAGAACAAGTTGGAACTCCGTTCCCATAATTTATATCAATAGTATAGAAAATTCATACATTTTCGTTTCAACATATATCACACGAGTTTAGTCCAGAAATCCGCTAACTGATATAAATTCAGTATACATCATTTAAAAGGAAAAGTAAGGGATTCAAGTATCTCCTATTACAATATATATGCAAATAAGTGATTTTCGTAAGATTTGGAGATCATACGCCAAAATCCTCGTTTTTACCAAAAATCGTAAAATCGACATTTCTACTCGGTAGAATTTAACAAATAAGCAGTTAAATCATACATATAAATATAAACTAACTTTTTAGCGATTTAGTTTTCCAAAAATGCTGTTGTTATCAATTTCCCCTTACCTTAAACTTGAAACGAAATTACGTACGAAAATGCTCCAAACCGACAACCCGGGATCCTCGAAACCTAAAAGCCACAAAATATAATCCTACTATAATTTCGACTACTATCCAAATATTCAATCGAAATTGAAATCAGATACTTACCCCAATTTTTGGGAAAACCCAAAAATCCTTAAAATATCGTTCCGATCTGATAAAGTTGTAGAACTTTCTCCTTTGATCCCCGCAGGAACTTCCGTTTTTAGAAACGGGCGTCGAACGACGAAGAATCTTAGAGAGAGAGAGAGAAATTTCGTTGGTAGAGAGAGAGAGAGAGAGAGAGAGAGAGAGGGAGAGAGAGAGATAGAGAGAGATTTTGGAAGCAAACTTAGCTTCTAAGCAACTAAAATGGATATTTATAGGGCCTTTGACCAAGTCCAACTCGTCGATAAGGCGGCGTCTTCGTCGACGAATTCGCCACACAGCTCGTTGATGAAGCCATCCCTTCGTCGCCGAGCCCAAAATTTGGATATTTCTCTGACTCGTTCGGTATTTGCTTGTCGACGAGGCTCTGAATTTCATCGACGAGGCTCAAAAGGACTTTGTCGATGAATGTGACTCCTTCGTCGACGAACCCAACTTATTGCTGTTTGGGTCTTTACAATTTCCCCTCCTTATAAGAATTTCGTCCTCGAAATTTAATAACAATTGCTAACATAATCTTTTCTTATAATCCCGTTTTACAAAAGAGTCGACCATCACCTACAAAGTGACTTTGGCCCAATTTTATTACATACCCTCACATATGGCGAAGGAATACCGTGGTTATACAAAAGATACTTCAGAAGATTACATCTATAAACAAGACTCTCCCAAAGATCATACCATTTAATCTATACCATCTACACCACTATACATATTTATGTACCATCAAATAACTACGGGTACTTCTGGCGTATTTCAGATTCTAATTCCCATAAAGCTTCTTCCACTGCATGATTACGCCATAATACTTTTACGAGAGGTATTTCCTTAGTCCGTAACTACTGCACCTTTTGATCCAATACCTGCACTGGTACTTCCTTATACGATAAGGCATCGCTAATCTCTAAGGTTCGTAACTCAGTACGTGTGATGGATCTGGTACGTACTTCCTCAGTATAGACACGTGAAATACATCATGGACTTTAGATAATATTGGAGGTAAAGTCACTCGATAAGTAATCGAACCTATCCTTTCAAGGATCTCAAAAGGCCCGATATACCGAGGACTTAGCTTCCCCTTCTTCCCGAACCTCATCACCCCTTTCATCAGAACGATTCTCAAGAATACCATATCTCCTACTCGAATTCCAACTCTCGTTGACGAGTATCAGCATAACTCTTCTGTCGAATTTGAGCTGCTCTGATGCTTTCCTTGATCAATCCGACCTTTGCAGAGGTCTTCTGAATTAATTCTGGACCCAATATTTGCTACTCACCTACTTGATCCCCATACAACGAAAATCGACACCGATAACCATACAAAGCCTTATAAGGTGCCATCTCTATGCTCGCCTGGTAATTGTTATTATATGCAAATTCAACAAGCGGTAAATATCGTATCCAACTATCACCGAAATCCAGTACACAAGCCCACAACATATCCTCTAACGTCTGAATAGTCCTCTCAGACTGTCCATCCGTTTGCGGGTGAAAAGACGTAATGAACGTCAGTCGTGATCCCAAGGCATCCTGTAAACTCTTCCATAAACGAGATGTAAAACGCGGCTTTTGATCTGAAACAATAGAAATAGGGACACCATGGAGTCGTACCACCTCCTGCACATACAATTCTGCCAATCTATTCAGAGAGTAGCTGACTCTGATTGGAATCAAATGTGCAGTCTTCGTTAACCGATCCACTATAACCCATATGACATTCTACCCATGTACCACCGCAGGTAGACCCGTCACAAAATCCATCAAGACTTGTTCCCACTTCCACTCAGAGACGTCGAGTGGCTGAAGTAGTCCTGTCGGCTTTTGATGTTCTGCTTTGATCCGCTGACATGTCAGACACTGCTCTACAAATCGGGCGATCTCTCTTTTCATGTTGGACCATCAGAAAGATTCCCTCAAATCCCTGTACATTTTCGTACTACCAGGATGTACAATGTAAAGTGAACAATGTGCCTCCTCCAGAATAACCCGTTTAATCATGGCATCATTCGGTACACAAACCCTGCCGCGAAATCTCAATATCCCATCGCTGGAGATACTGAAATTCGACTTTACCTCCTTATGAACTCCTTCCATAATCTCAACCAACTCCGGATCCTCCCTCTGCACCACACGGATCCTTTCCTGCAAAGTTGGCTGTACCACCAGACTAGCAAGGATAGCCTGATGGTTTCCTTCTACCACCTCCAAACTCAACCTTTCAAGGTCCATACAAATCTGATGCTGAACCTCCACTGCCGAAACAGACGCATCCATGGACTTTCAACTCAGAGCATCGGTTACCACATTAGCCTTTGCTGGATGATAGCTAATAATACAGTCATAGTCTTTAATCAACTCAAGCCATCTACGCTGTCTCATGTTGAGCTTCTTTTAGGTGAAAAAGTATTTAAGACTTTTATGGTCGGTAAAAATCTCACACCTTTCACCGTACAAGTAGTGCCTTCAAATTTTTAGTGCAAACACTACCGCTGCTAACTCCATATCATGCGTCGGGTATTTCTTCTCGTATTCTTTGAGCTGACAAGAAGTGTAAGCAATCACCTTGCTCTGCTGCATTAGAACACAACCAAGACCCTTTTTTGAAGCATAACTATATATAACAAAACCACCATCACTGGATGGAAGAGTCAGAACTGGAGCCGTGACCAGTCGCCGTTTCAGCTCCTAGAAACTTAGCTCGCACTCATTCATCCAATCATACCTCACGTTTTTCTTGTAACACCCCGACCCCGAGGGGCCTGAGATATTAACTTTTTACTACTAATTTACAGCGGAAGCAAATAAACTAAATTTTTATTAAACCAGAGCAGTAATATTCCATATTACAATCATTTATTTCAAAAGAAGAAAAATTGCACAAATATAAATATCTGAAACCATACTAATATTTCTAATAAATCTTTATTTTTCTAATCCCCACCCGCATGCTTGCTAAGCCTGATTTCTGACATGTCCTTCAGAGTTATCTGAAATAAAAAATGATTGGGGTGAGACGACGCTCAGTAAGTAGATAAGATTATTATTAGTGTGTGGCTAAAATGAGCTTTTAAAGAATTTTATAAAACAATATTTAATACTATAACTTCAAGACTGCTTTTAGAATAAATATAAATTTAAAAATTTCTGCATAAAACTTTTGTCATCAATTTCAACAGTAAATTTTTATAATCATATATTATAACTGCTAAATTAAACTTTTAACTTTAAAACTGTAAAAACATTTAATGATAAACATACATATACTTTTCCTTATACGTTTTCCTTAGATCGTCATTTAAGCACCAGAATGATCCTTTTCACGTAAACTTATACTTTTCCTTCAAATCATCAGTAACTTGTATACGTAATTAAATATGTATAAACATATATTTTAAAAACCACCCTTAGGCCTGTTTGCCGTAAGTCATGTTTACCCCCATGACTGGGTTGTGCGGTCCGAAGACTGGACTTAGCTGGCTGGCCGACCAAACTAAATCAACGGACGTAAACTTTAAGTGAGATTTTCCTTATTAAGTCCTGGTCCGGAACCAAGTGTGCACTCAGGAGAAATCCACTAACATAAATAACCACTCTGTAAACAGTGTGGGTGCACTCTGATCCATATAAACTTTAAGCTGCGGTACCGAGTATCTGTAACTTTGAACTTTCGTTGCCATAAGGGGTTTTAAAATCATCTTATTATAATTTATGCAAATTTAAAATAATATCGTAAAAATCTCATCTTTACTCATATTTTCATAAAAAAATGCAACATAGAAATAAACTCATGCCACACAATTTTTGTGTTAAAATATATAGAATTTTATTTTTAAATAGAAAGAAATGCTAAAAATTTATCCGAGGAGATTGGAACATTTCTTAACCCAAATATAGATGCAAGTATATTAAAGATAGAACTGGTATAATTAAATATGCGTAAAAATAAACTCATAGAAATTTTGTGGAACTAAGCAACATAATTAAAATTTACGTACAAAATAAACTCGGGTATGAATTTAAAATAAAAAGAAACTAACATAATCAAAATTTACTTACCTTCTTCTTTTACCGTGTGCTACGAACACAATAACTATCTTTAAGATATGAGATCGGAAAGAGTGGGTGAGTGAGAACTTACTCAAAATTCTCACTCCACCACAAATTCTTTCACTCACTAATCCTTCTCTTCCTTAGAAAATTGTTGTGAAAAATGAAGGTTGAGAGCTCCCTATTTATAGGAAAATTTTGGGGAAGAAATAGAATTTATAAAAGTGTGGGGAGATGGGTGAAATTATTATTTTTTAAAATTAAAGAATGGGCAAGGGATTGGCAAGGTATGGGTTGAGTATGGGATGGGGATGGAGGCCATGTGGGAGTGCTTGCCACCATTCCCATTAAATAAATTTTTAATTAACTACTTACCTAATTAATTAATCAATTAGTTAATTAATTATTTTATTATTTTATTATTTTTCTTAATCATTATTGTCATTATTATTATCATTGTTATTACTTATAAACTATTTTAAGTATTTATTTATTTTATTATTTATTTTTGAACAAGAATTAAATTTAAATTTTGAAAACTCATGTGGGCCCCACATGGTCTTGTGGGCCCCACACAACTTCGAGATCCGAATGAATCCTACGTAACTCGAATAACTCTTATACGATTTTATGCATCCTACATAACTTTGAGACTCGTGTAAACCTCAATACGGCTTCGGGACTCATGTGGGCCCCACACAGTCTTGTGGGCCCCGCATAGGATACCTATATTATTATTATTTTATCATATATTTCTTCAAATTATATCAGTTAAAACATTATTTTATGTACTTATTTACGTATATAAACAGTGTCTTGTGGCTCCGGGACTCATGTGGACCCCACATAGTCTTGTGGGCCCCACATATGATACCTATATTATTATCATCTTATTATATATTTCTACAAATTATGTCTGTCAAAACACTATTTTATGTATATATACTTATTTACGTGTACAAACAGTGTCTATCCTGTTTATCCTATGAAATTCCATTTTGACCAGGCCGACCTCCAGGGAGCGACTGAGCCGCAATGGTCTCTGAGCACTCGTTAAGACAAGGTCTTTCTTAGGCATCAAACATGGAATCAAGGATCCTACAGAAAAACACTTCCGTATTGATATTAACTTAATGACTATTTTTATTATTTTATTATTATTGTACTTTAATCATATATATATATATATATATATATATATATATATTTGGGTCATCACATTTCTACTTGAGTTTCATCAAAAGACTTGCTAAACTGGAGAACGCTTCCACAAACCGATGGTAGTAACCTGTAAGACCTAGAAAACTTTTGACCTCCTGAACATTCTTTGGTTTCGCCTAGTCCACTACTACCTCAATCTTACACGGGTCCACGGATATACCTTCTTTAGACACCACGTGCCCCAGAAATGTAATATGTTCCAACCATAACTCACACTTCTTCAGTTTAGCATACAACCTCTTATCCCTAAGCATTTGCAACACTAGCCTCAAATGAACTTCATGCTCTGTAGCACTCCTAGAATACACTAGGATATCATCGATAAATACCACAACGAACTGGTCTAGATATTCGTGGAAGACCCTGTTCATCAAATTCATAAATGCTGCAGGTGCCTTAGTCAACCCAAAAGGCATAACCATAAATTCAACATGGTTATACCAAGTTTGAAATGCAGTTTTCGAGACGTCCTCTGCTTTCACCTTTAGTTGGTGATACCTAAATTGTAGGTCAGTCTTAGAGAAGACTTGCGTGCCCTGAAGTTGATCAAACAAATCATCGATCCTGGGTAGCAGATATTTATTCTTTATCGTCACCTTATTTAGTTCTCTGTAGTCAATGCACATCCTCATTGACCCATCCTTTTTCTTTACAAATAACACTGGTGCTCCCTAAGGAGAAACACTAGGTTGAATGTACCCCTTGTCAAGCAGCTCCTGGAGCTGTTATTTCAATTCTCTCAATTTGGCTAGAGCCATAGGATACGGAGCTTTCGATATCGGTGTCGTACCGGGAGCTAATTCTATGGCAAATTCCACTTCACGATCTGGAGGTAAACCTGGCAAGTCCTCTGGAAATACGTCAGGGAATTCACGCTCCCTTTTTTCTACTGGGGTGTCTTTCACAAATGTCAGATACCCTTGCACCCTTTAAGGAGTAGCCTCTTAGTTTGCATAGCATAAAGGATCCGTGGTGTAGAATGCACACACGACCCTAAAAACTGGAATTCCTGCTCTCTTGGCGGTCTAAACAACACCTCCCTCTTGTGGCAATCAATATTGACATAACTGGATGACAACCAGTCCATCCCAAAGATGATGTCAAAGCCAAACATGTCATACATCACAAGGTCAACTGGTAGTATCCTCCCCTATATTTTAATCGAAAAGTCACAGACTACACTGCTACATCCGACCGTAGACCTGGACGGTGTAGCTACTACCAGTTCATAATCTAACCGTTGCACCTCTAATCCACACAATTTCACAAATCCACGCGAAATAAAAGAATGCGTTGCCCTAGAATCAAATAATACAACAGCTATATGAGAAAGCATGTAAATAATACTTGTGACAACATCACCCGCATCCTCAGCATCGGCTGGAGTTAGAGAATACACCCTCACCGGGGCCGTACCCCCTTGCTGACCTCCACGCTGTGCCTGAGTATTACCCTTGTATGGCTGCTGCAAGGTTCCTCCATTCCTCTGCATATGATAGTCTCTTATCTGATGTCCTTGCCTACCACACCGCATACAGACCCCCGTAGACAACCAACATTGCCCATGGTGTGTCTTACCACATAAAGAGCAACGTTGAGCACGTGCGGTATTCTGGGATGTACCACCACTGTTCTTCTTCCACTTACCCTGTGCTGCCCTAAACGAAGAATTAGGAGGCGCTGGCCTCTTCTTTGTGACCTGAACCTCTGTGTCCTCCAGCAAACACTCTTCTACTACTGTGACTTTATCAACCAACGTAGCAAAGTCTTGTTATTTTAAGATCGCTGTCTGCTTACGGATCTAGCTCCTCAGACCCCTCTGAAATTTTCAGGCCTTCTTTGCTTCTTCTGGTATCACGAATGGAGCAAATTGGGACAACTCCTGGAATTTGGTAGCGTACTGCTGCATTGTTAGCGATTGCTGCGTTAGATTCATAAATTCCTCCATCTTCGCGCTTCTAACCGTGGTCGGAAAATAACGTTCAAAGAAGAGCTCTTTGAATTTGGGCCACGTCAATGCTATTGGTATAGGTTGATGCTCTTCCATCTGCTTTATAGACACCCACCACCTCTCAGCCTCCCCTGCCAACTTGAATGTGGTGAAGGTGACTTTTTCTCAATGCAGTTCAACATGCCTAGGATCTTCTCGATCTCCTGGATCCAATTCTCAGCACGAACTGGATCTGCGCTTCCCACAAAAGCCGAGGGCTTCAACCTGGTGAACTGCTCGATGGAGTAATCCAACTCAGTCGTAGGACGATCCTGCCCCCTATTCGTCCGCACTACCTCAACCATAAGTTGCTGTGCGAAGTCACGCAATACACTAGTGGAATCATTACTAGCCTTAGAGCCGGCACCCTCACTACAACTACCTCCAATGTTGGCAGTGATATCCCTAGATTTTATCCTGAAAACAATTACAAGAATCCATCAAGAAAGGTAATAGCCTAAGATTCGACTGATACTATCATGTTATAAACTCAATCCCTTAAATTCATATCCCCAATATTGACGTAATCCATTAATTTGAAATTGTCATTCAAACTCGAATTCTACCCTTATACTAGGAAACGAAATCGTTAATGGATTGCAGTGATTTTCTGAACCTTTCGACTGATCTAGGAAAACACAGAAGTTTATCGATGAATTTTTCGTATCTAGATATACAAAGCAAAATCTAAGGTCTTATCCTTGTCCTATACTCTGGTATATTCTAGACTATCAAAACTAGCAAATCCAAAGTTTTGCACATATTCCTAACCAGGCAGCATGAATCAAATCATACTTCCGACTGGCTATGTTTCTGATATCAACTGTAATGACCCAGCCATTTATACAGACCAACACCGTTAACCCAATTACAAAATACCTGTACCTGTTCAAGATACATAGATAACCCGCCCTAAACAGGGACCTATGGGTGTAAACTATACATAATTACAATGTAAATGTTGCGGAAAAACATAAACATTCATTGGAATTTCTACTAGACTTATACCAGAGCTTACTAATAAATCCACAAGTACATAAATCCAGACATAGAATAAATCCTATTATTACAATCCTCCATAAAGGACCTTCATCTAAGTTTAATACATGATTCGAATTGCTTAAGTAAGCTAAACCAAAATACAATCTCCCCAATCCCTTTAGCTACTAGGACTGACATACTGATGGACCTGAAAACAAAGGTTGTATAATAGGGTGAGACACCTTTCAGTAAGGAAGAAAGTGTTACAACAGTGTGTGACTGCATATATGCACATTTTCATATAAAATCATACGTTTGAAACATTTGTTTACAATACTGTAACATATAACATTTATTTGCACATCAAGTATTTAAATCATGCATATGATTATTAGAACACCTCCAGCTTGTTATGACAATTTTCCTATTTACCCCGTGGCACGAGTTGTGCACTGATTGCCTCTGACAGTGTAATGTTTGTGCAGACAAAGCCGAGCATCTTTTATAGTCCAACCGCCCCTTGGTTTATTTTCACTAGCAGCTTACTAACTCCTCGCAAGTTGACCATCTAACGTACCCATACTTATTTCTCATGTATGGTTGCACTGTACTGCCAGCAACGGTACTTAGCCCTAGGAGTTTATTTCAACTCCCGAACTGGAGTATCTTTCAACCCCTTTTATTGAAGTTTCTTTCAACTTCTTTTGGTCACAAGTTGTGGTTCTAGTATCATATATACAATTTATAGCAAAATATAGTAACCTGTGCAATTCCATTATTTTCGCAAATTCAGATAATCACATTGGGTTCAAACCGGTGCCTATCCACTCTGTTTACCCCTTTTTGTTTACTGATATAGCTTAGTGTATCACCGGCCTTTGTTTTCCACATGTTCAGTATAACAAATTGGAACTCCGTTCCCATAATCTATATCAATAGTATAGAAAATTCATACATTTCCTTTTCAACATACTCAGTATAACAAATTGGAACTCCATTCCCATAATCTATATCAATAGTATAGAAAATTCATACATTTCCGTTTCAACATATATCACACGAGTTTAGTCTAGAAATCTGCTAATTAATATAAATCTAGTAAACATCATTTAAAAGGAAAAGTAAGGGATTCAAGCATCTCCTATTACAATATATATGTAAATAAGTGATTTTCGTAAGATTTGGAGATCATACGCCAAAATCCTCGTTTTTACCAAAACCGTAAAATTGGCATTTCTACTCGATAGAAATTAGCAAATAAGCAGTTAAATTATACATATAAATATAAACTAGCTTTTTAGCGGTTTAATTTTCCAAAAATGCTGTTGTAATCAATTTCTCCTTACCTTAAACTTGAAATGAAACTGCGTACGAAAATGCTCCAAATTGACAACCCGGGATCCTCGAAACCTAAAAATCACAAAATATAATCTTACTATAATTTCGACTACTATCCAAATATTCAATCGAAATTAAAATCAGATCCTTACCCCAATTTTTGGGAAAATGCAAAAATCCTCAAAATAACAATCCGATCCGTTAAAGTTGTAGAACTTCCTCCTCTGATCCCTGTAGGAACTTCCATTTTTAGAAACAGGTGTCGAATGACAAAGAATCTTAGAGAGAGAGAGAAATTTTGTTGGTAGAGAGAGAGAGAGAGATTTTGGAAGCAAACTTAGCTTCAAAGCAACTAAAATGGATATTTATAGGGCCATTGACCAATCGATGAGGCGGCGTCTTCATCAACGAATCCACCACACAGCTCGTCAACGAAGCCATCCCTTCGTCTCCGAGCCCAAATTCTGGATATTTCTCTGACCTGCTCGGTATTTGCTCATCGACGAGGCTTTGAAATTCATCGACGAGGCTCTGAAGGACTTCGTCGATGAACGAGACTCCTTCGTCGACGGACCCAGCTTATTACAGTTTGGGTCTCTACAATTTGCCCCACTCAAAAGAGAGTGTGGGGTCAAAGTCAAATATAAGAATTTTTTTATAGTTTAATTTTATTTTAATTTTCAAAAGCAAAACAAAGAATCAAATTTATGAGTCCTCTTTGTAATCTAGTCTTTCTCTTTGTTTATTCCTCTACAGCTCCGACTTATCTCTATACTAGAGAGCCTTCATCATCTTCTGTAATAAATTATTTCTTAGTTGTTTATGTTGCGTCGAGCACCCTACTTGTGTCAAACACCAATACTACAACCAATGCTATTGAATATATAAGAAACTAGAGCAATGCACAAACTAATAATAAAAAACAGTAAAAAGAACAAGACAAGAATTTAACGAGATTTAGTATAAAATTACCTATGTCCTCGGGCACCGACAATCAATCTACTACTTTTTGATAAAGTACAACTTTGATGTGTGGTTTATAAATGAAGAGTTGAGATCTTTATATAACTTCAACCTCAAGTTCAAAAAACACTTCTCACCAATGTGGGACAAACAAAGAAAAAATTCAAAACAACTTTTCTACCAATGTGAAACTTTTCTACCATTGTGGGACAAAAAACAACAAATCTCCACCTTGACAATAAATTTAACAAATTTTTTAGTCACCAACATTCTCTGGAGTTCCACATCGTCGGCGCCTTCCAAGAATATTCAAACATGCAGGATATTGATTAAGTCTAAACAATGTTTGAACTTAATTATTGTCATAATCTTGGTCAACATATATGCGAGATTTTTAGCTGTAGTAATCTTCTGAAAAAGTATCTTGCCTCCATCAATAATATCCCACATAAAATGAAACCGAACATCGATGTACTTCGTTCGTGCATGGTAGACTTGGTTTTTTGCCAAATGAATAGCACTCTGTCTATCACAGAACACGACAATGTGCTTCTGAACAACTCCCAAATTTTCAAGTAAACCCTGCAACCAAATAGCTTCCTTAACAGCCTCTGAAGTTGCCATGTACTCTGCTTCTGTTGTAGACAAGGCAATGGTAGACTGTAAGGTAAACCTCCTACTCATTGGACCATTAGCAAATGTAAAAACATATCCAGTAGTTGATCGAGGTTTATCCAAATCACCTACAAAATCAGAATCTACATATCCAACAATACGTCGATCAATAGTATTATTTTTCTCAAATAGTATACCGACATCAATCGTATTCATAGTATATCTCAAAATCCATTTCACAGCTTGCCAATGTCCTTTACCAGGATCATGCATATACCTACTCACCATACTAACAACTTGTGAAATATCAGGTTTAGTACAAACCATTGTATACATCAGACTACCAACAACACTTGCATAAGGAACCTGTGACATATACTAACATTCCTCGTCTGATTTAGGAGATAAATCTACACTAAATTTGAAATGAGGAGCAAGAGGAGTGCTTACTGGTTTTGACTGCTCAGACATACCAAAACTTTGTACTACCTTCTTCAAATATTGTTTCTGAGACAAACTAACTCTTCCTCTTATTCTATCTATGCGAATCTCCATGCCAAGTTTCTTCAAACTCTTGATTTAACTGAATTTTCAACTTGTTGATTAATTCCCTGTTCTTTGAAGCTATCAACATACAAAAGTAGATATATAAAAGATCCACTTTTTAGTCTACGAAAATAAACACAATGATCATATTTATTTTTAACGTACTTCTGACCCATCGTAAACTGATGAAATCGTTTGTACCACTATCTTGGAGGCTGTTTTGAACCATACAACGATTTAACAAGTTTACATACCCAATTTTAGTTTCTAGAAACCTGAAATCCATCTGGCCGAGTCATATGGATTTCCTCTTCCAAATCATCATGTAAAAATGTAGTTTTTGTATTAAATTGAACTAGTTCAAGATCAAATTGTACTACCAAATCCAACAAAATTCGAATGGAAGAATGTTTAACAACTGGAGAAAATACCTCATTATAATCAATGTCTTCCTTCTGTGCGTAGCCCCTACCAATCTAGTTTTGAAGCGAACATTATTTGTATCTGGAAATCTTTCTTTCTTTATATAAACCCATTTGCAACCAACTGCTTTCTTACCCTTGGGTAGTTGGGCTAGCTCCCAAGTCTAATTCTGATGAAGAGACTACATTTCTTCATTCATCGCTCTTTTCCACTTGTCTGATTCAGAGTTCCTCCTTACTTATTTGAAAGTGCAAGGAACACCATCATCTACAACTGAAAGTGCATAGGCCACCATATTAGTATACTGAGCAAGTTTTCTAATTTCTCGTCTTGACCTCTTAAAAACAATTGATTCTTGTTGCTGTGAAGATTTTCGCATGGAAATCTCCTCTTCTTGTACACTATTCCCCATGGTAACTGGAGGGTTACCTTGTTAGTCTCATTTCTCACTGGGTTTCCCAAAATTATCTCAACCTCCACCTGTTGTTGAGTACCACTGATCTTCTTTTAACTCATGACTCCTTGCATATTATTTTCTTCATCATCGCAAGTTCATCAAAAGTCACATCCCTGCTTAAAATCATTATTTTTCGTCTCTAAACACCAAAGACGTTATCTTTTGACTCCTGCACTTATCCCCAAGAATATTGCTTTCTTGACTCTTGGATCCAATTTAGATTCTTTAACATGATAATAAGTCATAGTACCAAAAACATGTAAAGAATCATAATCACTAGTAGACTTTCCAAACCATACCTCATAAGGTGTTTTTGCCCCTATTGTAGATGATGATTGACGGTTGATGATATGACACACATATCTAACAGCCTCAGCCAAAAACCTTTTGTCTAACCCAGCATTAAGCAACATACATCGAATTTTCTCCAGCAAAGTCTGATTCATGTGCTCTACCACCCCATTCTCCTGTGGTGTATCTCTAACTGTGAAGTGTCGAGTAATACCTTCATCCTAACATACCTTTATAAATGGGTCACTCCTGTATTCACCACCATTATTTGATCTGAGTCGTTTAATCTTTTTACTAGTTTGAGTTTTAACTAATTTTTTCCACTTAAGGAAAATATCACACACTTCATTTTTATGCTTCATAGAATACACCCAAACTCTCATGGAAAAATTCATCAACAAAAGTGACAAAATAATGCATACCACCCAATGAAGCCGTTTTTGTGGGACCCCATACATCTGTATGGATGTAGTCTAAAATACCTTCAGTCTAATGGATTGCAGTGTCAAATTTCACTATCGTCTGTTTTCCCAGAATACAGTGCTCACAAAATTCAAGTTTGCACACCTTTGCACCCTCAATAAACCTCGCTTAGCTAATTATTGTAAAGATTTTTCTTCTGCATGTGCCAATCGCATATGCCATAACTTGATTGTATTTGAATCTGCATTTTTCTTAGAAACAATAGCTGCTGAGCTAATAACTCACTTTAGTTTGTTTTCCCAGAATACAATGCTCACAAAATTCAAGTTTGCACACCTTTACACCCTTTAATAAACCTCACTTAGCTAATTGTTGTAAATATTTTTCTCTTGCATGTGCCAATCGCATATGCCATAAGCTGGTCATATTTGAACCTGCATTTTTCTCAAAAACAATAGTTGCTAAGTTAATAACTGTACTGCCTTGTAAATAATACAAATTATTTTTCTTATTTCTTTCATCACCACCAGCGCACCTGATTTAATTTTTAAGGTCCCATCTTTCAAAGTGATAGTCAACCCTTTAGGTTCTAAGGCACCAAATGAAATCAGATTTTTATTTAGACTTGGAACGTACCTAACATCAGCCAAGGTTTTATTAGTTCCATCTCAACATTTCAACTATATTGATCATATTCCAGTTGTTTGACAGGTATTATCATTTCCCATAAAAACAACCCCGCCATCTAATTCTTCAAAATTAGAAAATCATTCCCTATTGGGACACATGTGATAGGAACAACCAGAATCCAAAATCCACTCACCAAAATAATGTGGCGAAGATGTTCTAACAAGAGAAAAATCTAACTCACTTCCATCATCATTGACTATATTGGCATTATAATGTGTTTTGCACTTATTTTTTTGCTGTAATTTAGGACAATCTTTCTTCCAATGCCCTATTTCATGACAAAAGGCGCATTCATCTTTAGCAGGTCTCCCATAAGATTTACTCCTCCCATGAGATTTACTCCTCATTCCAGGCTTATGACTTTGAGAACGTCCCTTTATTGTTAGTGTTTCTATTGTTTCTTTATGAACCCTCTGATCCTTTTGTTTTGCATTCAGTACTAATCAATGCAGTACAAACAATATCAAAAGTAACTTTATTTTTCCCATACAATAAAGTGGTGGTCAGATGTTTATAATCAACAGGGAGAGAATTCAGTAACAATATGACTTTATCCTCATTTTTCACCTTTACATCCAAATTTAACAAATTGGCCAAAATTTTATTGAAAGCATTTATGTGGTCATTAATTAAAATACTTGGTTGATACTAGAAGCGAAACAATTTTTTTTTTTTTTCAAATAGAGCCGATTTTCTAGACTCTTGGTCATAAATGTATCTTCCAATGTCTTCCACAATTTCTTTGCAGATTTCTCTCTCATAACACAATATTTCTGATTTTTTGCGAGACAAAAACGAATCGTACCACATGCCTAACGATTGATCTTTTCCCAATCTCTGTCACCCATATCCACTGGTTTATCATCCAAAGCAATATCCAATTCTTGCTGATACAGGATGTCTATCACCTTATATTGCCACATAACAAAATTATTGGTACCATCAAATTTCTCCACCTCAAACCAAGCATTAGCTATCGTCTTTGACGATGATGTCGAAGCCGAAGGGGTTGGAGTTTGTGTGGATAGAGTTTCTTCTATTGTTGCACTAGTTTCTGTCATCTTTTATATATTCAATAGCAACCAATAAAGCAAAAGACCTAGGATGAATAGTACATACCAACTATGTCTACTATGTTTTATCCTATGAAATTCCACTTTGACCAGGCCGACATCTAGGGAGCGACTGAACTACAATGGTCTCTGAGCACTTGCTTAGACAAGGTCTTTCTTAGGCATTAAATGTGGAATCAAGGATCCTAACAGAGGAACACCTTCGTATCGACACTATTCAACCTAACTCTGATACCAATTGTTGTGTCGGGCACCCCACTTGTGCCAAGTACCAATATTACAACTAATACTATTAAATATATAAGAAACTAAAACAATGCAGAAACTAATAATAAAAAAATAGTAAAAAGAATAAGACAAGAATTTAACGAGGTTCGGTATAAAATTACCTACGTCCTCAGACGCTGACGATCAATTCACTACTTCTTGACAAAGTACAACTTTGAGTTGTGTTTTACAAATGGAGAGTTGAACTCTTTATATAACTTAAACCTTAAATCCAAAAAACACTTTTCACCAATGTGGGATAAACAAAGAAAAAATTCAAAACAACTTTTCTACTAATGTGAAACTTTTCTAGCAATGTGGGACAGAAAACAACAGTTTATTCCACGAGTATATCATGTTTCCTTGTACTAAAATCCTTTACCAAAATTGTACCACATAAACAATGTGACCCTGTACAACTACACGTGGTATGATTTTAGTGGAGGGAATATTAGTAACCCGTGGCTCCTAATTTTTTTCCCCCTCTCGTAAACCTCTGTACAGTGTCTTTAAAGCAACATGTTGACTATTATGTATAAATTGAATATTAAGTCATAATCTCTTTGGCTTTGGTTCTCTGCACCAACAATTTGTTTTAGTCGAGCTAGCAAGGCTCTGGAATCATCAATCTTCAAACTAAAATGTGAAGAGATGAACGGTTGGGTTCTAAAAGTGATTATAATAATGACGCAGTTAGAAATTATACTCAAACAAACTTTAAGGACTAAGGCACATAACTTACACGAGCAATTTGTTTATTTATTATAAATCACATTAAGTTATGGAATAGTAAAAATCTATTTAATGGGTAGTGGTGTAAGTGAACCCAACACCTTTTGCCAAAACAAAAAATGCTACGCCTACATAAATTAATAGCCTACCTCCACTACAAAAAAAAAAAAAGTAAAACAAAAATTTATTGTTATATTCAAAGGTTCTTATTTCTCAATATACATAGTTGTTGAATTTGAAGAAAATTTGGAGCCATGGGAAGCCTAACTCTCTTTTGTCAACATTCATCATATCATCGAACAAGATTTGTGATTGTATGCCCCACGGGCATGGAGTCGTGGTAAGCATTGAGAAGGTTTGCGAAGGATTGCAGGTTCGAGTGCGAGTTGATACACTTGGTGATCGGCCCAACCTACCCACAACTAGGGATCAATTCCAACATGCGTCCTAGAATGAATAATCAAACGAATGTCCGACATAAAGGCAAAGAAGTTGTAAACTGCATCCGACTTAATCATGAGGGGTGCACTCTAAGGGGGGCGCCACTCCGAGGTGGTTGGTGTCACACCAAGGGGTCATAAGGGCTCATTGATAGCTGGAGTCTCACCATTATATATATAAGAGAAAAAAGATTTGTGGTTTTATGAAGATGTAGCAAAATGGAAACACAAGAGTCCACACAAAGCTACAAGTAGTTAGGCTATTAATTTAGGTTTAGGGTTTTAAGAGAGAATATTTAGCTGCAAAGTGGAAAAAGGAAGACAACCTTTGATTCTCCTCTCATTTGTAATTTGAAGAGGACACCATGTGGAGCCTCAATAATTCAGAAACAAGGGCAACATCAGGTGCTTGGCCTGTGTATATCATGGATGTCGTAGATATGTCTTGGGTGTACTATGACCAAATAGCATGTTGTCACCAATTTTAAATGATATTTTGATGAGCAAGAGAGGCGTATGACTCATCATGCTGAAATTTCTTTTTGTCAAAAACAAGAATGGTGAAAAAAAAAAACAAAACCTCTTTACATAAGAAACAATTACGTTGTATTTAGCTTGTGCAATGGAATAAGGGAGGTAAGAATAGAATGGTACGAAACAAAAATTTGTATGCAGATAATGAATGAATTTAATTCCATCTTAGCGTAATTTCATTTTACTTCCTGTGTGCCAAATATGCAATTGGTGAGCTTCCTAGCACTCTTGGAGCCTAACAGTCAAACCAAAGCAATCACGTATGTGAATCTAAGGAGATTCGTATACTTTGGTAATTTTAGATTAAATAAAATAAAATTATAAAGGATTAGTAACAAGAGCTTCAAATTAATTTGATCCAAAAGTTGGGCTAGCAATTTTTTAATTATTTTTTTTATCTATAAGCGTAACAAAAATTTAATACAATTTTACATTAAATTTTATTTAAATCCATACAAATTCAAATTCAAGACTTCTCCCAAATATAGGATTAATATATATGAGTTGTGGGTCATGTGGCTGCAGACAGTTTGTTTAATCAGTGGGTTGTAGATGATCATATTGTTCTTCAAAAATTTACAATTAGTGGAGGAACAAGGGTAACAAAATCACGTGGCACAAAGAGATTTGAAAATGTGGTAACTTGCCTAAACATGCTTTCACATTATGGTTGGGAATAAAAAGGAAATTTTTTACAAGTGATAAACTGCTTGTTGAAGGAGTTGACTAGAACTGTGTATTTTGTAGAACTGATACTTAGACTATTGATTATACCTTTTTTAGATGTAAATTTTCTAAAATTGTGTGGGATCTTATCCGATACTGGATGGGGTTCACTAGAACTGAAAGCTGCTTTGAAGTGGTTGCATAAGGAGGCAAAGGGCACAGGAATCAAATCTATTGGAAAGAAGATTTGCTTGACTATTATTGTGTATTTAACATTTCAGGAACAAAAGGAAGTTTGAAGGCAAATCAGTTGAACTAGAGGTGCTGTTTAAGGTGATTCAGAGTCACACTTATAGAGTCGTTTATGATAAATTTGGACTGTACTCCTTTGATTGAGTTTTGGAATGCTTGTTTTTGCTTTCGATTGTTCTTTTTCATTTGGCCTCTTGGCCCTTGGGTATGCCCAGGTTGATCTGTATCTAGTTATTGTCTAGTTTTGATTTGATTCTCTAATTGGGAGCTTGTCTTCCCCTTGCCTGGGTATGCTCAGTGTATATTATACATATCCATTTTGATCAATACTATTTATTATTAACTGATCAATATATATGAACAAACACTAACATCACCTAAAAGTAAAAGCTTATATAAGCCACTTATCCTTCACTTATTCTACAACATGCAATGTTTTTTTAAGAAAAATAAAGAATATAAAATAATTAATAATTCTATATATTGATCAACTACTAGTAACAAATAATTACTAATGGAAATGAAATAATGCTCCCAAACAATGTTTATTGACTCGTTTTTAAAAAGACTTCTTTGGTGAGACTCCATTTGAAACTCAAAAAATATTACGTAAAGAAAGTAAAAATATCATGAAATTCTTTTGGTTAGCAAAGAAAATGAAAAAAAAAAATAATAACTATAAATACAAATTTAATCTTACACATAATTAATATTTAATTTTTTTATAGTATTTAATAAATAAGAAAAATATTTAAAAAATAAATAAATTCCCTCATCATTTTTCTTTCCTTTCCTTTTCCCACATAAAATACTTGATCCAAACCGATCCTAAAAGAAATGGAAACCCAATTCTTGCAACCATGTTTTCATGTATAATTTTTTTTTGGCTGCTTGGCAATGGCTTAAGGCCTTTTTGAGCTAAAAATGCCCATAAGCAATGTTTATGGCTACCAGCTCACTCTTTACACGTATGTTTCTATTTTATTGCTCATCACTATCATAGCTCATTTAGAACTCAAAAGATATTTGGAAAAGAAAAAAAATATATATCAATAAATCCTCATTTTCATGTTTAATTATAAAAAAAATAAAAAAAAAAAGTACACAAAATTTATATACAAAATTTTGATTTTATTATACATCATTAGTATTTAATTTTCTTAATTTTTTTTAATCATATTAAAAAAAAAAAAAACTTCGTTTGTGATCATATCTAATAGAGAAAGAAAATATAAAAACAAATGAGTTGCTCTTTATTTCCCTTTTCTTTCCAAGCTCCATAAAGTTTCTCACAAACTAAAGTCACTGGTTTAAGGTTATTTTTTCAGTAGCTTTGCAATTGTGCCATCAAATCCACAGGCCAGTCACCAGCCTAAGCCAACAGTGACCAAGTCATGGCCTCTTTTCAACAAAATAGAACTCTACAGCTAAGCCAAGCCAACTGAAGCAGTATGACCAAAACTTTATCTACTCATCACTGCTAAGGGCTAGAAATTAACTTGGGTAAACTCATCTCATGGTATAAAAAACCTCTTCCTACAATTTGTATGCTCAGGCATCACAGTTGCTCATATTCTCACACATTTGTTAATACCTAAGTTTCTGGCATCAGCTTCACAATTCTCAGCTCTACCATGCATTTAATAAATAATAATTGTATCCTACAATGAAACTGCAAAACTTTCTAAAAGACTAAAACGAAGTTTTTGTAACTGTCATTAAATGTAAATCAGTCTGCTATAAAGATTACAAGAAACTTCATGTCATTCAAGTTGGCCTCACGGTATCATAGGCAGACCTCTCATCGCAAGAAAATATAATATTGTGCCCATATGGAAGTATACCAAATCCTAAGAGTGAAGAAAACAAGAACCAGAGAGTAAGCCAGACATAAGGGAGCAGCACAGAGTCATCTGAATGCCATTACAACAGCTGAGAGGAACCCGACCTTGGGTTTAGTAGTTCATTTCCTACCCCCCAAATGGGAAGGCCAGATTAAATCCACCCCAGAGATTCCAAGGAATTGGGGTCATTGGGACAGAGAGTAGGCTTGCCCCTTCGAGGCAATGTGCAAGCAAACTGCAGGAATGGGAAAAAAAGGCGCAGATGACTAAGCTCAAGAACCAAGAAGTTAAATGAGCAGAAGACATTGACTTCTTTTTAGTAAACAAACTAGACCTTTCCTGAGATTTTCAAAAATTTCATGAACGTCCACAGGTTCAGCAAAAAGACATAGACCTACCCCAATGTCTTAAAAATCCCACGGACCACCATTCACGTTGAATTTTGAGATACTTAAACCTCTCCCTGAGATTTTCTTTTTGCAAAATTTCAAGTCTGCATCTTTTAGAAAACCTCAAGGAAGTTGGTGGGAATTTCAAAACCTGAAGAGAGGTCTACATATTTTTATAAAATCATGAGGGAAGTCTAGATAATTTTTTGAAATCATCAGGGGGGTGGGGTGGGGAGTGGGGTGAGGGTGCTCTACATCATTTTGCCACACATCAAGGGGGGTTAGCATCTTTTACCCAAATTAAAATTAAATTAAAAGCTACACAAATGGCTGTACACACATTATGTCAGCATTTGCGCTAAAAACAGATGATCAATGAACTTGAATACAAAGAATTCAAAGCTCAGGACCCGAAGTAAACTGACAGCAAACTGAAGAAATGAAACTCTACAAATCTTCAAGGTGCAAGAGATTAACTTCATGAATTATCCATGAAGAATCTTTTTTGAAGTGACAAAAGAAGTGTATGTCAGAAAACATGCTGAGGGTCTCAGCTTGCAACGACTCACAGCTTTTGAGAGGCGACTGAAATCAAACATTTAGAAGTAACGGCCTTCCACAGCTGCTATAAGTTGCAGCTACATTTATCCAGGTCATTAAACTACATTATAAATAAATTGTAAGGATATGCAAGTATAAAAGGATTTGCCACCCGACTCTTCACCTCTTTAATTTATCTGTATCCTAATCAGCAGCCTTGGGGTTTGACATGTTTGTAATGCAGTTACCATACTACCCAAATAATTGAGCAAGCCTTCTCATTACACCCACCTCCACGCCATCATCCAGCTCAACCCAATCTTTCACAGGATGCAAGCATGATAATGGATAAATATGCTGGACTCAAAAATACTACCCAACGACTAAGCTACTTACATCATGTTTGGTTTGCAAAGAAAGAAGGGAATGAAACGGAGGTTGAATGGTGAACATGAAATTAGGTGATAAATTCAATCCCACTACCTTATTCCATTTCATTCCTATGCACCAGAGATCTGGTAAAACCTCTCTTTCACTTTTTTGTAAGAAAGTTTATTATCTAGGCAAGACCATAGTCAAAGATGTTTTGGCCGCTTCCATAGTTCCACGGTCATCAAACTTAGACATAGCTAAACCTAATAGTGTTACACACAACACGGGTGGTTAATTGAGGAACAGACTTCCGCATTTAGGGCATCCTAAAAATCCAATTGATGATTTCAGGGGCATCAAGAAAGAGAAATATTGGTAAATGATGGTGATGATTATGCTCTCCATGATCATAAGCTGATGATTACTGATTCATTTAGTGATGAAGTTATTTTACAAGATGGTCATCGTCTCAGTTTACAAGATAAAGGCTAGCCGTAGGTTTTTATGTATTTTTTGCAGTTAATTTTTTGTTTGTCCTTTCCTGAGGTGTATAGTTAGTAGAGTTTGTTATGTGCAGAGCTGTAAATATTCTTTTTGCTCTGCTGTAAATATGCCTTTTGCTCGTGAGGAAGGCTGTACAGAGTACTACATATACTCATTCTTTGTAAAGGCAAAGTATTCAATGAAGAAGACTCCCCAGTTCTTCTCACACCTGAACCTTCCTTTCCAAATTTTCTTCCAAAATTCTCCTTGCCATTTTCTTACATGGTATCAGAGCAGTGAAACTTAGCAACTACGACTACAGAAATTTCTGCCAATAATTCTTCTTCAAATCGTTTTCTCAATTTCAATGATGTCACTAACCCTTGTCGGCTTGACAATGGGGACAACCCACCTGTTTCTCTTGTTCCTCAACTTCTCACTGTTGACAATTATACCACTTGGTCCAGGGCTATGCAAGGAGCTCTTAGAAGCCAAGAACAAGTTGGGATTTATTAGTGGCGAGATTTCCAAACCCACCAATCCAGACGACCCTTTACTCGAAGCCTGGGAACGTTGCAATGACTTTGTGACTTCCTGGATACAGAACTCTATTTCTCCATCAATTAAGTCTAGCAT
Organism: Malania oleifera; assembly: GCF_029873635.1. Taxonomy (NCBI): domain Eukaryota; kingdom Viridiplantae; phylum Streptophyta; class Magnoliopsida; order Santalales; family Ximeniaceae; genus Malania; species Malania oleifera. The sequence continues at coordinate 34,739,534 of NC_080426.1, read as the reverse complement.
TGCTCTTTTGGATGAAGCTTTCGTGATCTGGAATGAGCTGAAGGAGCGCTTTACTCAACAAAATGGTTCATGGACTTTTCAGCTTAAGAAGGCACTAGCAGGACTGCAACAAGAGCAAGATTCAGTAAGTGTTTATAATGGGAAAGTGAAATCACTTTGGGATGAACTAAATGTGTTTGATCCATTGCCTGACTGTAGCTGTGGAAAATTAAAGATCCTTTTGAATACAAATCATAGGAACTGTGTGATACAGTTATTGATGGGCCTAAGTGATTCATACACCAATTCAAGGGACCAAATCATGCTCATTGATCCCCTACCCTCTGTTGGTAAAGTCCTTTCCATGATCCAGCAACAGGAGAGGCAAAATCTCATGCTGAGTAGTTGTCCCTCTCCTGATTCGATGGCCTTAACAACCAAGAAATTCCATCCCACCTTCAAGCCAAATCCCAAGCCTGGACAGCCCCCTAAACGAGACTGCCCCTATTGTACCCATTGTCATCAACCAGGTCACTCTCTAGAAAACTGTTTTAAGGCAGGAAATGCCGAGCCACCAACCTGTACACATTGCCATATGAGTGGTCATGTAGCTGAGAAATGCTACAAACTTCACGAGTACCCCCCCGGGCACAAGTTCTTCAACAAGGGGAAATCATCCACCTCTTTTGCTAACTCTGCCATTATTGATCAAGAAGAGGACTCAGATTCCAGGGTTGGTCTAACTAAGGGGCAGTATCAGCAATTGCTCACTCTGTTGCAGCCGAAGGAGATTTCAGTGATGCCTTGCTCCTCTACCAGCCCCTCCAAGACAGCTTTCCACCCTCTTGCCAATGCAGCAAAGGCACCCACAATGTCTGGTATTTCTACACACAAAAAAAAAAAAAAAACTTGATAAAAAACAAATTTCTAAACCAAAAAAACATTGGTGAAAGTGATGATGACTGCTCTTAAATGAAGTTGTCCAAAAATTAATTTTAGGAAGAAGCCCTAGATAGAAAAATTTCTAGACTAAAAGCCCCCTTAGAAAAGCATAACATATATCAAGTTTGCAACATTACATTCAATAAGGCTTTGGAAAAGCAAAGCTGAGAAAATTCATCCATCCAATATTATTTGCCAAGGGTCTGAGTAACAGAATATTGCCAAGTTGAGAAGGCCAACCTTCAACAAGAATACTACAAATAATTATTGTAAGATTAGGTGCCATCTCATCCTATGTGAACCATGCAAATTGTTATTGAGCTAGCAAATTTACTGGAATAAACTTACCCTATGTTTGGAGAAGCCTTCGATTTAAATTTATAATAGATTTTAGATAAAATGTATTATAAAATTATATTGAAATTTATCCAAATCTACACGAATCCAAATCCATGCTCCAAAATCCATGCTCCCAAACACTACCTTAGTTTTCAATCCATCAGCACCATCACCAATGTTTTGTCCCCTGCCATGTTAGCAATGAAGATGCCATTTGGTCATCATAACCCATCAAAAGCAACCAATGTCTTCAACTTTGCCTCGTGGTTGTGTTAGCGCCTTAAACAACGACGACTGAACATCCCTCTTACTAGAAACATTCCTCTTTCACGGCTATCTTACAGTTGTCCTAGATTCCTGCCCTTCTTAACTACAATAAATAAAATTAATAAAATGCTACCTTATGAAAATTTCACCTTAGCCACACATTTTTGTATATGCGAAGTCCTTATTATCTAGCCTTGTGTATGGATAATCAAGCCAACTAGAAATGACGGCTTACATACACCTGCTGGTTATTGACTTAGAAAAATATATCCACAACTACGACAACAACGTACCAAGCCTTGTTATCTCGCATTGTGGATGGATAATCAACCCCAATAAAAATGACAGCTTACATACATCTGCTGGTTACTGCTCTTGACAAATATATCCACAACTAAAAAACAAAATACCAAGCCTTAACTCCAACTAAGTGAGGTTGGCTACGTAAATCCTTTTTTGCCAATTTACTCCACCTTATGCAATTTTATCTAACAATTTGAGGGCTGTTAACATTCTCATTTCTACAACATCCTAATCCATATAGCAAAACTGGTCTTATTGCCATCCTATAAAACATTACTTTCAATTTTAGGATATTCTATACGATCACACAACATGCCTGAAGTACTTCTCCATTCTTCCTAACTCGCTTTAACTCTATGCATTACATTTTCGATTTCTTCTTTAGCTTGCATAATAGATCTAAGGTATTGAAATCTACTAGTGCATTTAGTTCCTTGACCATCAAGTTCAATCTTTTCTCCAATATCATCTTACTATGACAGAAATTACATTTTATATAGTATGTTTTTATCTGCTTATCCTAAAACATATATTTCTAAAGCTTCTCTCCGTAATTCAAACTTAACTCCACCCTGAATTTTATGAATGAAGATACTATCATCTGCTAACAACATACACAACCTCATTTTGGATACTCATAGTAAGTTCATCCATCATTAATGCAAAATCATACGGCCTCAAAGAAGATCCTCAATGTATACTTTATATGATCAGAAATACTCATGACTGTTAACTTGTGATCCTAACGCTAGTCATTACCCCCATAATATATATATTTAATGATATTGGTAGTTCAGCATACCTACAAACATATGATATTGGTAGTTCAGCATACCTACAACATATGATATTGTTAGTTCAGCATACCTACAACATACTTTTTTTTTTCTAGAATCGACCATATAACTTATCTAAGTACCTTATCATATGCTTCTCTAACTCAATAAAAACTTCTTTCCCTTAAATTTTTCTATTATCTTTTCAAAAGATATATAGCTTTTGTAGTCAATCTCCCAAGCATAAAATGAAACTTATTTTCAGCCTTAATCTTTGTCAAGTACCTTTTCCCACAATTTCATGATTCAAAAGTTTAATTCCACAATAATTATAACAATTATGAATATCTCCTTTATTTTTTAATATATAGGTATTTAAAGTGTGTTTCCTCCTCATCCAACATTTTCTAAGTTCTTATAATGGTGTCAAATAAATTGGTTAACTAAATAATTCTATTATCACCCAAGCATTTCCAAACTTCAATAGGGATGTCCATTCTATAGTTTTCCAGTCTTCATTTTTTAATGCAAACATAACTTCAGTAACTTTAATCTCATGAACAAATCTCAAGTTTTAAGTTTTTATCTTATTTGTCAATTCTAAGTTTAAGCCTTGGTTTTCATTAAATAGCTTATTAAAGTAACTTCATTATCTTTCTTTAATGTCTTCTTATTGAACCCAGACACTATCATCCTCATTTTGTATACATTTTACATTAACTAAATCCTTGCTCTTTCTTTCTTTAGCTCTAGCAAGTTTGAATAGGACTCTTTTCCCTTCTTTTGCATCTAGTCTAGTATACAAATTATTATACGCTCTTTGTATAGCTTCACTTTCTTGCATTTTTATACTTTTCAAATTTTCCATGTTCCGTACTTTTTCCATGTTAAGCTAATTCTTTTCATCTTCATAGCTTATTCTATTAGTCAAGAGTGCTCATCAATCCATACATCGTCTTGCAATAAAAGAAGTAAATTTAAACAACTCTGTAAAAAGTGAAGTCATTCAAAATGTCATATCCATGCATGCTTGGCTTGAAGAAAAAGGAAAAAACAAAAGCTCCACTGAAACAACCTCCAGGCCCCACCGAAACTATATTTTTGAATTCTTCATTTAAAATAACACCATAAGTGGAGAAAGGTTAAATTATGAAGAGGTCGCAGCAAAGGAAAAGGAACCAAAAACAATAAAACTACAATTTCAGAAAAATACTGAAAGGGAATTTTTATTTTATTTTATTAAAGTCAAGAAGGTTGAAAACAGTTGTATATGCGGGGCAGATAAAACTGCAATTTCAGAAAAAATACTGAAAGCTAATATTAGTGCCAGCATAGAATAATTAGCATTGTACTTGTCTTATTAAGTCTGCTAATGGCATGCAGTTACAATGAAAAGCAAAATCATTACGATGGTTTAAAAGAATTCATACATCATTCAATTTTAAAAAAAAAAAATTAATAATGATTCAAACAAATGAAAATTGCACATCCTATGATACAATAAAAGATGGCAATTGAAGTAAATATCAGCAGCACATAAAGTTAGAAAAGACTACCATAGTTGGTGCTAATCAGAATAAATAAGCATATATAATGGAGAAAGAACATGGGTTGAAGATGCAAATCTGTACCAAATCAGCTCACATCCTTAAGTCTTTTAATCAGAGCATCCAGAGATTTCTTTTTTGGATTTTGCTTAAGACTCCTTCCTCCAAATGATCCAAATAGCCGATCAGAAGGATCCCTTAATTTCTCTGAAATTATCATTACTTTCCTGTAGTCCAAAGTATTGTAACTCCTCTCCCTGATTACTGGATTCAAAAAATTTTCGGGATGATTGCTTAGTAGCAAGTTAATCAATTGTCTTGGCTCAGCAAGTGCTGTTTTCAACTGACTTAACTCCAAATCTGAGAAAAGAGGAGCCTGATTATCCACAAATGATTCCAACAACCGAATATCCGGGTCAATCCCCATAATAGCATTTACATTGAATCTCTTAACTGAATCCCCAACTAGAGCCCCTACTATCTTTTCCGATATATGAGAAAGAACATCATGCAGAACTCTTTTAAGAACTTGGGCGGGCAATATCTGCTGTGCTGTTGAAACCAGAGTTTCCAAATATATAATCACCTCATTCACATATTCGTTTCCATTCTGCAGAGGTTCATCAACCATCCAATTAACATTCTCAATCAATGTCATAAATCCATCAACCTTAGTTTTAAGCAAGCCAGAGAGTGTAACTTCTGCGGCATCACGGGCATTGTTCAGAGGAAACTGCCTCCTACCTCTCTCTGCTATTCTCAAAGGGATGCCTGAAAGCTGTGCAGCATGACGAAAGAAGAAATCACAAGCACGCTCCAAGACAGCCATATTTGCCGCAACCTGCATTGCCTGGGACACTCCATGAACAGATGAGTTAATAAGCTTCAACAAAGCTTCATCCAAAACCTCACTCAAAAGCCTATCAAGATACTTCTTGACAACATCGTAGAAATCAAGCTGCCCACCATATGACATGAAACTCACAGAATCCTCAATAAAGGATCGCACAATGCGGCAACAATCAGGCACTGTAGATGAAAAAGGTGCAACATAAGGAAATGCGGGTGTTATGTCTGATGTTTGTATCTGAAATGACAAAACATTCATAGAATATTCATACTCTTTCTTCATCAACATTTGTTCAAATTTATCAGCGGCAAGTGCTTCTGCAATCTGTTTGCGACAATCTGACAACAATAGTTCATGGTACTTATCTCTATGCTTGCTTAAAACATCAAGCAAAGCATCAACTAAGTACCCATACCTACGCAAAGTTACACTGAGCAAACTCACATAGTCCTTTATAAGCAGCAGGTGATTTGCAGTCTGCATCCTAGAGAACTGATCCTCTAACACGGAACACATCTTACTAACAGCAGTTTCCCACAAATTCTCAACTTCCATCTTGGAAATCAAACCACCACCAGTCCTCAAAATCCGATCTTCAACAATAAAAAACCCAGCAATTTGTGCGAAAAAAGTTTGGTGAGATTCAAGGAAAGGAGTCATTGACGATACCTGAAAGTCTGAGGTCAATTGAAGCTTCCTGTTCTCAAAATAGTACTGTTTAAATCGATCCTCAAGCCCCAACGTCTGATGTATGTGATAAGCCCTGTACAGTGGAGTCAAATCAAACCCTAACGCACCATTACCATTGTTGTTTCCGTAAGCATCCTTACCTTCAACTCCAATTCCTCCAAGTTCGTCATCATCGTCTTCTTGCAAAGCATAAACACAATCTCTCAAACTGAGTCGGCTCTGTTCCTCGGCTTGCCGTTGCTTCATCCGAAGATCCTCCTCTCTCTGCCTCGCCGACGATGCTTGTCCAATCGCAAGCTGTCCTAGATTGCGGCTCACAATACGGATATCCACCAGCCAGTCACCGAACTCCTTGCTGATCCTCCTTTCGATATACAATCGAATCGCCGGGATATGCCTCTCAAGCATCTTCCGAACGGTATACAACGGCGTTTTATCGAGAAAATCTCTCTCGATCAAGTCCGCACACTTCAAGGCCATGTAAAAATTGTTACTCGAGAGATGGACGTTCGCTCTCGCGCAAAACTCAATGAGGCGAACGCATGTCTGAACCGATTCAAGTGCGAGGGCAATGTTCTGGCTTACGTTTCGAGCCTCCACGAAGGCGTCGAGAGAGGAAAGGAGAGGACCGGCGACGGACTGCAGTTTGGAGTTGGAATTGGAGAGAGACGACTTGAGGGAATCGACGTCGGAGAGGAGAGATCGGAGGTCGTCGACGGCCATGATGAAGTCCTGATAGTGAGCCTTGCAGACTTCTTCGATTTCAGACTCTTTGGATCGAGTGAAGTGGCGGAGGTGATGGAGAAGGGTCTCCGGCTTGCCGGAGGCAAAAGCTTTGCGTATGAAGGGACTAAGGTCTTCGTTGTTGCAGATGGCGGAGGAGAGGAGGTGCTGATCCAACTTGTCGGCGGAGTCGACGCCGTCCGCCGTTACCGGCGCGACTTTCCGGCGCATCTTAGACGACTGCATCGTCTCTTTTCTTGCCGCAAGGGAACCGCGTGCGCGAGCCGCTATAATCGGAGAGGATTTAGAGCGAGGGATAAGGATTCATTAGACGGACAAAAATGGCCCCAGTGATGGGGGCAAAATTTGTAAGGCGATGAATGGTAGTTTGGTAATTTGCAACAGAGACCATCGGCGCTTGACTTGGAGATTAGTCCGAATGTGTCCGAGCCGTAGGAATCGGCTTGGACGTCAATACTTAAATTCTTCTCACGGGAAGTTTTACATTGTTTTTGGTTGGGCATTGTTGAGAGGGGGATTTGGGCGAAAAATGGCATACAGGCGACTTTTTTACAAAAATATTATTAAAAAAAATAAAAAATACATATATGCAGAAAAATGGGAAAATTTACACAAATGTACCGACTTATCGGTTAAGAATTTAAAATAATAATAAAAAATTTCAGCATCGTCATTAGTCGTCGTCGTCGTTAGTCATGGTGTCAGTCGTCAGTCATCATTGTCAGTGGCAATTAAAACAAAAAAGGGCGGTGTGCTGCTCACACGTGGGAGACTCAAGGAGGGAGGGGAGGGCGTGTCAAGGCATTAATGAGGGGAGAAATGGGAGAAAACAAAAAGTAAAAAGGGGGTGGGACCGACACGCGTGGGAGAGAGAGAGAGAGAGATGACGTGCGCTGACAATTTTCTTTTTAAGGGATGTCAGAAATTTATTTATTTATTTTGTAAGGGGATGGGACGGTTGCATGTTTTTGTATATGAACTAGGTATAAAGTCTCCAAATGGACTTTTGGAAAATCGTGTATTAAAAAATTAATTTCACCCGCTTCTACATGCATGCACGCGCGTGTATGTAAACAGATTAAAATTGACTTTTCAAAAGTTGGTTATGTAAACAGATTAAAATTGACTTTCCAAAAATTGGTTTGGTAACGTCACTCCCTTATATATTCGCTGATCAATTTCTCATTATCACTCACTATCACTCATCGTTTCTCTTCTTTCATTTCATTCTTCTTCCTTGATCGTCCAACCTCCTTTACCATGCCTTGCAGATAAACTCTATTTTTGAAAAGTCATAATGACGTCAAATTCATCAGCTAACAAAATTACGGTCTTATTATACATTGACGGTGAGATAGTTCATGGATTGATTGGTATTGAGCACAGCAGTGGGCCAACAAAAGTCATTCGAGTTCGAAAGAGGATGAAGTTAGAAAGTTTGAAATGCAAAATATATGAAGGATTAGATATTGATCCAAATGAGTATATATCGAGATATCCGCAACGAGGGGGTGGTGAAAATTTGTTGTACATCGACGTCCCAATAAAAAATGATGCAGATGTCCTAAATGTGTTGGACCCACAAAGTTCGTGTTCGAACGTATATGTAGTTGAGATTTTTGTTAAACACATTCCTCGAAGTAGTAGTATGGGCGGAGCCCCAACTTTGCAGAGGGAGCATTTATCCATTCTCAACCACATACCGAATATGATACTGGTGAGACGAGTAGACTATTTGATCACCTTTCACAGGTCACTGCGGCATTAGATTTGAATGGCGTCCCCGGTACATCATTTTAGTCGGAGTTCTTATCAACAGAACTTCGACGTGAAGAGGCTAATTTGCAAGGATTTAATGTGGGAAGCAATTATTATCACGAAGTACAACCATCAACAGAGCATAGGCATGACCGAAGTTCAATTGAAGTTGTGTCCAGTCTAGACTTCCAAATGGTTCAACCTATTGTTGTGAATGAAAGGGGGGCATACATGATCCAGCCAATGTAACCTGATATGGACTGTGACCGTGAATTGGAGGAAGAAGAGGATGTACAACATGATTTTGAATAGGCGGGGACGTAGGGGTAGATGAAGCTGGTGGACAGAATGATTATGGGATTCAGCATGAAGAACCCCTGATGCCACCTCAGAACACACTTGTCGGTCATAGAAAGGTACGTGACGTGTCGCCGTAAGCGTATATGGTTGATGTCGAAGCCGATCATATCAGAACTAAAGTTGAAAGTTCACTTGAGGGCACTCGATGGGATGGTGTCTCAAAATTTAGGAAATGTTTGATTTTTGACACGAAGGATGACTTCATTCACTCTGTGTGTGTCCATCATGCGCAAATACACCACAACTTTAAGGTGGTGTAATCCACCCCAACAACGTGGATGGTTAGGTGCAATGCAGACGAGAGCTGTGCTTGGCGGTTGTGTGCAACTCAACATAGAAAACATGTGCTGTTTGAAATTACACAATATAGAGGGCCACACATATGCATAAAAGAGACTCTCTCACAAGACCACTCGCAACTGAAGTCTAACTTAATTGCAAATGAAATCGTAGAAATTATCAAAAGTGACACTGGTGCTTCCATTTCAGCTTTGCAAGCACACTTGAGGTCAAAGTACCAATACCATGTATCCTACTGAAAGGTATGGCTCAGGAAGAAAATGGCAGTTGCAAAGGTGTTTGGAGACTGTGATATTTCATATCAAATGCTTCCAAAGGGGATGCATGCTATGTGTGAAACAAATCCTGGTACAAAGGTGAAGTGGGCGTGTACAGAAATCCCTAATGCTAACAATGCTGTTGTTTTGACATGTGTGTTTTGGTCATTTGCAGCATCAATAGAGGGATTTCTTCATTGTCCTCCAATTCTCTGTGTGGATGGAACACACTTGTATGAAAAATATAAAGGTAAGTTGTTAATTGCAACGGTCCTTGATGCAAATTCACAAATATTTCCTGTAGCATTTGCCATCTTTGAGGAGGCGAGTATGTGCACATGGTCATGGTTCCTTAAGTGCATTCGAGATGAAGTAACTGACCGTGATAATTTGTGTCTTATATCGGATAGACTGCAAAGCCTTCAGCTAGTATGGTGTACTGGTAAATGCTATGAATCGATCGACGAGTTTCCTTAGCCACAAACTACATACACATCTATGCAATCGGTCTAGCAGGACATGTCGGGACACAGTCTGATAAGTAGATGCTCCCTATCATGTGCTCCTATAACAAAATATGTTTTGAAAGCACCAATAAGTTAATGATAAAAAAACCAGTATGTTCCTTGCTTGCGTTTAGTAATTTTTTCACTCTCACTCACCACTGTTATGTGTAAACTAGCGGATCTGCTCATGCAGCAAATCGTGATGGACCGATGTCAGTCATTATATTTTTCTTTTGCAAGTGGAGGTGTACGCGTAGGGAGTGGAAGCTCCCTAAGTATGTAGACGACATTGTCCAATTTGTGTCGCCATATCTAGAAGGTACACTCGCACTTAGTGCGCCAATTGATTTGATGACTGCAGCGTTGATCATAGTCGTGTAGATCCAAATGATGATTGTCGGGGTCGTAAATTGTTTGAGCTAGACAAGGGATCTGTTGCCTTAGCCCGAATTGCTGCATTACACAGTCTGGCAAGTGCCACTCTATGATTTGAAAGCAGATCATAGGAGTGCGAACAAGCCAAACTTGTACTCCTATAAGGCATATAGGGGGTAGAATCGCATAGACATCCGTTGTGTACAACATCCATATAAACTGCTAACAATAAATTTATGTCAGAAAATTACTAAGAATAATAAACGTTTCGAACTCATATTTAACGATTTAAATGAAATAAATACGGTATTACCTGGTCCTTACTACCAACGCTATATCGAAATTTACATGAACCATAGAACAGTACACAACCAATTCATGTAAACACATCAATGCATTTAAGTTCACAGTATTGATTCATCCAAACCGCATCACAACCAATCAGAATTTGCAAGCCAAATAGTAACCACAAGCGAACAATAATCGCAATCAAGCAGTACTCGCAACCATTTAATTATGAAAATTGTTTTCATGCCACACGGTTTTTCCCAAATAAGATATATAATCAAAATCATTTTTGATCAAAATGCCTAAATCGTTCAAAAAATTATACATAAATATATAAAATTATATATTCGAATTTAACCGATTTAAAATTAATAAAAAGCTGTTATAACATATTCCCCTTACCTGCTCCTCAAGATTCTGCCTAAATCGAACAGAAAACAAAACCCTGTATTACAAAAATCCTAACTTAATTAGTTTAACCCCAGAATATTTATCATTTAATATCTCCTAAGCCCACATACGCCCAATACTTAATTTAATATTAAAAATATCCTACTTATCCTGATTGTGGAATGGTGCCCAAGTACTCCAAATCAAGTTTTTGCTTCGGCTAACTTGAAGAGAAACTCCCTAGGAACCTCGTGGTGGTTTCCGATCGTTGAATCAGGCTAAATCTGGGTCGAATTTGAAGAAAGAAGGTAGGGAAACCGAAATTTAGAGAGAGAAAATGAGAGGAGAGAGAAATTTTGCGGAAGAAATGATCTAGGGTCACTTTATACCTGAGCCTTTGTCGACAAGTTTAAAAGGTTTGTTGATGAAGCCAAGAAGAACATTTGTCAATGAGGTCATCATGTTCGTCGATGAAGCGTTTAAAAACCTGAATTTTCCCTACTTTCGGTAATTCCTCGTTGACGAGACATGTGTACTCATCAACGAAACCAAGAAGGTTGTTCGTCGATGAAGAGAACAATTTTGTCGACGAATCCCTACTTGATGCCCTTTTAAATTTCTTTTCCCCTTTCTTTTATTTTCCCTTTTTTCTTTTATTTATTTTCTTTATTTTTTCTGAGTTCGGGTTACTACATCATCTGTAAGATTAGGTAAGTTCCCTTCCATCCATGTCATAGACAAGAACACGCCATTTCGTCCGCTTCGGCCTGTTTTGGGGGGGGGGGGTTGCATCCAAGTAGGCTTTGACACAACATCTCCCAGCTTTCTTGCATCGTGCCCATAACAGCGTTGCCATCAACAGGTAATCCTGTGATGATTGCGACATCCTGCAACGTTATCATTGTCTCGTCGCAAGTCCCATCTTGCGGGCTGTAACACCCCGACCCCGAGGGGTCTGGGATATTAACTTTTTACTACTCATTTACAGCGGAAGCAAAATAAACTCAATTTTTATTAAACCAGAGCACTAATTATCCATATTACAATCATTTATTTAAAAAAAAAAGAAAAATTACACAAACATAAATATCTGAAACCATACTAATATTTCTAATCAATCTTTATTTTTCTAATCCCCACCCGCATGCTTGCTAAGCCTGATTTCCGACATGTCCTTCAGAGTTATCTGAAATAAAATATGATTGGGGTGAGACGACGCTCAATAAGTAAATAAGATTATTATTAGTGTGTGACCAAAATGAGTTTTTAAAGAATTTCGTAAAACAATATTTAATACTATAACTTCAAGACTGCTTTTAGAATAAACATAAATTTAAAAATTTCTGCATAAAATTTTTGTCATAAATTTCAATAGTAAATTTTTACAATCATATACTATAACTGTTAAATTAAACTTTTAACTTTAAAACTGTAAAAATATTTAATGATAAACATACATATACTTTTCCTTATACGTTTTCCTTAGATCGTCATTTAAGTACCAAAATGATCATTTTCATGTAAACTTACACTTTTCCTTCAAATCATCAGTAACTTTGTACACGTAATTAAATATGTATAAACATATATTATAAAAACCACCCTTAGGCCTGTTTGCCGTAAGTCATGTTTACCCCCATGACTGGGTTGTGCGGTCCGAAGACTGGACTTAGCTAGCTGGCCGACCAAACTAAATCAACGTACGTAAACTTTAAGTGAGATTTTCCTTATTAAGTCCTGGTCCGGAACCAGTTGTGCACTCAGGAGAAATCCACTAACATAAATAACCACTCTGTAAACAGTGTGGGTGCACTCTGATCCGTATAAACTTTAAGCTGCGGTACCGAGCATCTGTAACTTTGAACTTTCGTTGTCATAAGGGGTTTTAAAATCATCTTACTATAATTTATGCAATTTAAAATAATATCGTGAAAATCTCATCTTTACTCATATTTTCATAAAAATGTAACGTAAAAATAAACTCATGCCACACAATTTTTGTGTTAAAAATATATATATAATTTTATTTTTGAATAGAAATAAATGCTGAAAATTTACCCGAGGGAATTAGAACATTTCTTAACCCAAATATAGATGCAAGTATATTAAAGATAGAACTGGTATAATTAAATATGCGTAAAAATAAACTCATAGAAATTTTGTGTAACTAAGTAACATAATTAAAATTTACGTACATAATAAACTCGGGTATGAATTTAAAATAGAAAGAAACTAACATAATCAAAATTTACTTACCTTCTTCTTTTACCGCGTGTTACGAACACAATAACTATCTTTAAGAAATGAGATCGGAAAGAGTGGGTGATTGAGAATTTATTTAAAAATTCTCTCTCCACCACAATTTCTTTCACTCACTAATCCTTCTCTTCCTTGAAAAATTGTTGTGAAAAATGAAGGTTGAGAGCTCCTTATTTATAGGAAAATTTTGGGGAAAGAATGAAATTTATAAAAGTGTGGGGAGATGGGTGAAATTATAATTTTTAAAAATTAAAGAATGGGCAAGGGATGGGCAAGGTATGGGTTGAGTATGGGATGGGGATGGAGACCATGTGGGAGTGCTTGCCACCATTCCCATTAAATAATTTTTTTTTTAATTAATTACGTACCTAATTAATCAATTAGTTAATTAATTATTTTACTATTTCATTATTTTTCTTAATCATTATTATCAATATTATTATCATTGTTATTACTTTTAAACTATTTTTAGTATTTCTTTATTTTATTTTTTGAATAAGAATTAAATTTAGATTTTAAAAACTCATGTGGGCCCCACACAACTTCGAGACCCAAATAGATCCTACGTCACTCGAATAATTCTCATATGATTTTATGCATCCTACATAGTTTTGAGACTCGTGTAAACCTCCATACGGCTTCGGGACTCATGTGGGCCCCGCATAGGGTACCTATATTATTATTATTTTATCATATATTTCTACAAATTATATCAGTCAAAACATTATTTTGTGTATTTATTTACGTATATAAACAGTGTCTTGTGGCTCCGGGACTCATGTGAACCCCACATAGTCTCTTGGGCCCCACATATGATACCTATATTATTATCATCTTATTATGTATTTCTACAAATTATGTCTGTCAAAACACTATTTATGTATATATACTTATTTACGTGTACAACCAGTGTCTATCCTGTTTATCCTATGAAATTCCATTTTGACCAGGCCGACCTCCAGGGAGCGACTGAGCCGCAATGGTCTCTGAGCACTCGCTAAGACAAGGTCTTTCTTAGGCATCAAACATGGAATCAAGGATCCTACAGAAAATACTTCTATATTGATATTAACTTAATGACTATTTTTATTATTTTATTATTATTGTACTTTAATCATATATATATATATATATATATATATATATATATATATTTGGGTCATCACACGGGCCCCACCATTAATTCCCCTCCCCTTTCTCTCCTCTCTCCCTACCCCTCCCGCTGACAGAAGCTGTCCCCTCACCCCCCCCCCCCTTTTTTTTTTCTCGCTGCAGCAGACTGACACCCCCCTGTGAACTAACCCCCCCTCCTCTCTCCCCTCTCTCCCATCGCTCCCTGTCCCTCCCTGACTCGGCTGACGCTTTGTCCCCCACCCCCAGCCTTTTTTTTTTCATTTCACGATTGACGATTGGCATTTTTTTCTTTTAATTTTGACGACGACTCAATTGACGGCTGAAACATTATTTATTTATTTTTTTAAGCCCAAACCTACTTTTGGAATGTCGGTTGAGTATACTTTTGTAAATTTTCCCCATTTTCTATATTTTTGTGTTTTTTGTTTTTTTGTTTATAATATTTTTGTAAAAAACTCCCATACAGGGCTTCTACGTCTTCTCTAATAATACGGTGGAGAACACAACTAGAACTGTCATTGAAAAGTAATAGTCGCACGCTTGAGTGACACATATAATTTAAATTGGTTCAAGATTGGACCATTCAACTAGTCTACATAGACCGATTGACCAATTCTTCTCCTTTTCTATTTATTTATTTTGCTTTAAATTTTTTTAATCATTTCTAAACTTCAAAAACCCAAAAGTAATAGCTTTTTGTTGCCAAAAATTATGAAAAAAAATAAGGGAAAGTTAAAAAAGAAGAAGAAGAAGTTCCCTTTACTTCATAAGTAGTTTCATGGTTTTTTATATTTATTTTAGATTTTCTTTTATTTGGGCTCCTTTAATTAGAAAAGTGACATTTTAAATGATTAAAATTTTTTTTTTCTTGCAATAAGTTATTTTGAAGGATCATTTTTCGGGTTTAGGATTTTTATTAGTTTATTTATTTTATTTTCTTTGATTTTATTCCATTTTTTATTTCAAGAAAAAAATGCGTTGAAAAGGTAGTACCGTAGTACTTTTCAAGCTTAAAATTTACCCTTAATGTAATGCACTAAAAATAATTATTACAGGAGGATGTAGCGATTTCTAATAATAATAATAATAATAATCATAATAATAATAATATAATATTATAATATATATATCCTTCATCTTACGTGAAGGATCTAAATCCTCCAGGAAGGATTTTCCTGAGAATAGAACAGGCGCCCCCCCTATGCAATTCTCACACTCTCTCTCTCTCTCTCTCTCTCTCTCTCTCTCTGCCTGTCTCCCACTCTCTTCGATTTCTTCGGCCAAACAAGTACCGATCAGAGAACGAAAAATACCGTTGGGCTCCATTCTTCGCCACCAACATTTCTACTAGAGCGGATTTGTCATAGGAGTGACGTAAGCATATCCCCTGGGGTAAGGTAAATTCTCACTCTTATCTTAAATTTTCTAAAATCCTAAGTAGAATTGACAATCGGACACCAACACAAGAATCTAGGGATGATTTTCTACAAGTCTAGTAGAGTGGATTTCTCGTGGGGTCGTCGTAGATATAGTCCCAAAATTAGGATAAGTGGGTTATTTAGAGATTAATTTTTATTTAATTATTGTAGATTTGGAAATGTTAAAATATTGAGTATTTTGGGATTGAACTAGGGTTATTGAATTCAGGATTCGGGTGAGCGCCGCGGATATGATTTCGGGATCCTTCTAGGCATGGTTCAGGAAACCAGGTAAGGAGAATAAATTATAGCAGTTATTTTGGAAAACATTGAATGAATTATTTTGTGAAAATGGATTATGATGAGTTACCTGAAAATTAGTATATTGAGAGTATTAGACAAAGATTATGTGGCATATGACGTATATTAAAAATATTAAATATAATGATGGGTCATTTCTGAGAAAAATAATGAAATGAGAATTATTGACACGTTAGTGGAAAATGATGAAATGTGGTATTTATATGTGAATAGAAACATTTTTTATGAAAATGAGAATGTGTGAATTACTGACATGGATATTTTGAGAAATATTGAAACACGTGAATTATGATATATGCTAACATGTGAATGAAATGAAGATATGTTTTATTGAGAAACATTGAGACGAGGATATAAATATATATTGAAGAGTATTTTCAGAAAAATGATGACATAAGCAGTATATAAATGTTTTACTGAGAAATGTTGAATAATGTGAAATGATATATATATGTATGTATGTATGTATGTATTATTATTATGAAATGAATTTTGGAATGTGAATATTAAAAATAGGAATAGCAAAGTAAATTCTGCAATATAAATATTGAAATATGGAAATTGAAATGTGAACATTGCAAAGTGCGAAAGCTGCAATGGGATCATTGACACCATATGATTGATGAAATGCCAATACCGCATAATGATTGCGAGTATGTGGTAATCATAACTCTGACGGATGGTAATGGAAACCCTAATGATGGGTTGTGATATTGAGTACGACACCATTGTTAGTGAGGTGTTAGTGCAACCACACGGTCTCGTGGGGAGTGTGGTGTGGGCAATTGACTGAGCCGTTTAGTAGAGTTGTTGTGCCCCCTGAGTCCGGATCAGGGCTATAGGCCGACCAATTGTACTACAGACGCATGGATGGATTTCCATTTTGATCTAACCGGGTAGGCCAACCTCGATTAGATTCAGCCTTCAGGCCGCACAACTCTATTCATGGGGAGAAGTATGACGTGAAAAAGAGATCCTCAGGGTAGCCATGAGTTACAGACGCGATATTGGTATTGGATACCAAGGATACTCATGTGCTGGTTAGTGAAATGGAAATGAAAAATGGAAAATGAAAGAGTGTGAGTTTAATAACCTAAATAATTAAGCGAAGTAAAACTCTTCGCCTGAGGGCTTATTGAGTAAGGTGAGTGCCCTGATAGGTATTAGATGTAGCCATACCTGACCGTATAACGTATTAGGGCAGAGGGAAGCTACTTGTATGAGCGAGTAATCTTCTCTATTCTCAGGAACTTTGCTGGTAAACTTGGGTTGTGTGTGAATGATTTTGAAAATGGAAATAAAATCTTATGAAAACTTGTGTTATGATTATGAGCATATATCAATTATTTTTTCAGATAATATGATAATTTAAAAGAGTATATTATGATATAATGAAACTCATATTGCCACACACTATAAATAATTTATTCCGTCTTACTGAGATGTGTCTCACTCAAATATCTAAATATTTTAGGAAGCTATGACAAAGCAGATGATAAAGCTCCAGGATAGTGGGAAGCTGGTACCCTGATATACAGAGTGAGTGCTTTGAACCAGAGATGCATGTTTCCCCTAGGATGTTTTGTTTTTGGGGAAATGTGTTAAACATATATGTATATATGGATGATTTAGTACTCTAGTATACGTATTCATTATGGTATGTGTGTATATTAACTTCCGCTGTTAGGGTTATGTATATGAAATGCCTATTTACCCGGTACCCAATTTAGGTTGGGTTATATGAATGGTATCAGAGTTATGATGTGGCCGATGTGTGATAATTAATATTTATTATTTAAATTAAAAAAATGGTATGAAAAATCAGGGTGTCACACTTAAATTTGAATTTATTTATATTTAAACAAAACATAAGATTGCATTAAATTAAATTATGTCCAAATGCATAGATGAATTTTCTCAGCTTTGCTTTTCGAAGGCCTTATTGAATGTAATGTTGCAACCTTGTTATATAATGTTGCTTTTCTAAATAGGATGTTGAACTAACAATATCATATGTTGTAGGTATGTTGAACTACCAATATCATATATTTGTAGGTATGATGAACTACGAATATCAATGATATATGATGGGGTAATGACTAGCGTTAGGATCACAAGTTAACAATCATGAGTATTTCTGATCATAATAAGTGTACATCAAGGATCTTCTTTGAGGTCGTATGATTTTGCATTAATGATGGATGAACTTATTATGAGTGTCCAAAATGAGGTTGTGTATGTTGTTGTTAGCAAATTATAGTATCTTCATTCATAAAATTTAGGGTGGAGTGAGTCTAAGTTTAAATTACGGAGAGAAGCTTTAGAAAATATATGTTTCAGGATAAGCAAAAAGAAAACATACTATATGAAATGTAATTTCTGTCATAGTAAGAGGATATTGGAGCAAAGATTGAACTTGATGGTCAAGGAAGTAAATGTACTAGTAGATTTCAATACCTTGGATCTATTATGCAAACTAAAGAAGAAATCGAAAATTTAGTGCATAGAGTTAAAGCAAGTTATGAAGAATGGAGAAGTGCTTCGAGCATGTTGTGTGATCGTATAGAATATCCTAAAATTAAAAGTAATGTTTTATAGGATGGTTATAAGACCAGTTTTGCTATATGGATCAGGATGTTGTAGAAATGAGAATGTTAACAACCCTCAAATTGTTATATGAAATTACCTAAGGACGAGTAAATTGGAAAAAAAAAGATTTATGTAGCCAACCCCACTTAGTTGGAGTTAAGGCTTGGTATTTTGTTTTTAGTTGTGGATATATTTTTCAAGACCAATAACCAACAGATGTATGAAAGCTGTCATTTTTATTTGGGTTGATTATCCATCCACAATGTGAGATAACAAAGCTTACTATGTTGTTGTCATAGTTGTGGATATATTTTTGAAAGTCAATAACTAGCAGGTGTATGTAAGTCGTCATTTCTATTTGGCTTGATTATCCATACACAAGGCGAGATAACATGGACTTCATAAAGAAAAACTGAAACACGAAGAACAAATGGTATTTTTTATTCTAATAATTGAACCGTGAACACTATGTATCCTAAGGAGGATACAAGCAAGGGTATTTAAACACGATTACGTGATATAGGAGACAATAAATGATAGATTATAAATTACATGAAATATGAGATAAGATTTGCATTGTTGACATATATCCTCCTTTTGAATCAATAGGCTCTGCTTTATTAACATATATGATCTTCAAACAATTGACTTTGGATATTTGATGCTCCTTAGTCTTCATTATGATGATTTGTCTCAAATTTTCGTCATTTAAATCTGCAACGGACAAATGTAACCGTTGACAGTTTGATGAAACCGTCAACGGTTTGCTTTGGAACTGCTCTCTATTTGCAATCGTCGATGTAACCATCGACAATATTACTCTCATTGAGTGTGCTGAGTTGTGATGCATTGTTAACACCCTCCTACAAACTTTATCGGGGCTGGAGGCAAAGTTTGTTGCGAAAAATATTGAAGAGTGGCCTTTGAAGGTGCGGATATGTTCTGTTATTGTTGTGTGATCTTCTTTCCAAAGGTAGTTGATATGTTGATGACCTTCACATATGTAATTGAGAAATGGTGCTGATGGGTCCAATCCCCTCGAAGGAGAAGGTCAGACTTCCTCTATGCTATGATGTAGCATTAAGAGATAGTGTACACAATGGTGAAAAAAAAAAAAAAAAAAAATAGAAGATAAGTAGGAGGTGTATGGATAATATAGGGGCTGTCATTTTTTTTTCTTTGACGTAGTGTCCACAATGGCTCTGATACCATAAAGAAAAATTGAAACAAGGAGAACAGTTGTATTTTTTATTCCAATAATTGAACCGTGAACACTACGTACCTTAAGGAGGATACAAGATGAGGCATTTAAACATGATTACATGATATAGGAGACTATAAATGATATATTATAAAACTCATGAAATCTAAGATAAGATCTGCGTTGTTGACATATATCCTCCTTTTGAATCAATAGACTCTGATGTGTTAGCATATATGGTCATCACACAATTGACTTTGGATCTTTGATACTCCTTAGTCTTTGTTGTGATGATTTGTCTCGAATTTTTGTCATTTAAATCTGCAATGGAAAAATGTAATCGCCGACGGTTTCATCGTCGATGGTTTGCTTCAGAATTGCTTTCTGTTGAAATTGTCGATGTTACAATCAACGGTATTACTCTCATTAAGTGCGCCGAGCTGTGATGCATTGTTTATACTTTGCATATACAAAAAATGTATGGCTTAGGTGAATAAATCAATAAACTTGGAAAATGTTCATTAGGCTTATAAAAATATAAAAAATTATTCAACTCTTGATCTAACAGTGCAGAGTCTAGATGCATAATATTGAAATCCAAGACCTCTTATTTCCAGTCATCCACTTAAAGCTTTAATATGTCTTTGGTCTAGTCCACCAAAAAAAGAAGAGGAAAAATTGGAAGAGAAGAAAAGAAAATGAAGAATATAAATGAAATATGAATTAAAGAACTTTACGCATATGAGAATACAACTTCAAAAAAAGGTATGGCCTTAGTTTTGAGTGGTGTTGGGTGAGGAGTGGGCATAATTCGGTTAAAAATGAATTAATCAAGTAAATTCGATTGGTTTGGTTTGATTAAAAATTTATTCGGTTCAATTCGACTTTCATTTTCGTTGAATTTCAATTTTTGATTTCGGTTTGATTAACCGAATAGTGTAAATTAATAATAAATAATTATACATATTATATATATTAAAAATATTTTATATATTATATATACTAAAATTGTATATATTTTTCATATTTTATATATATATATATATATATATATTAAAATATTAAATTGGTTTAAATCGGTTAACCGATTTAATTGAAACTCGGTTAGGTCGGTTTTGAGTTTGGTTAATATAGAATTTTGGTTTGGTTCAGTTAATGATATTTTTTTAACTGAATTGACTGAATGCTCACCCCTAGGTTGGGTATATTCCTAAAAACTATCATTAGTGAGTCTTTCAAATCAAAATGTCCTAGTGATTTTTAAATATTCTAACATACTATTATTCCATGTTTTATATGAAAAAGCTAAAACTTATGTTACTTGCAAAATGGTACAACACAGGTTTGACTGGGTGACGCTATATAGTTTATTGGCTAAGATTTAGTTTGGTTCCTCTATGATTTTTAAAAAGACCTTTTAGAAAGAAGCTGACCAAAAAAAGTTTTTTTTATATTGTTTTAAAAATGTGTAGCCCCTTATGAAAAAGGAGCTATTAGACCAAAAATAAAAAAGTAACTGTCAGTGTTTAGTAAAAAGAGTTGTAAGGTATCTAAAAGTATTTAAAATGACTAAAACAGATATGTATTTTTAGGAAATATAATTAATATATTGATAGTTTTGAAACATTTTAGAAAATTAAGGACAACAATGAAATTGAAAGTTAGCTTTTGATTTTTATAGACATGAGTTTGATAACAGCTCATATTGAACATTCAAAACCTTTAGAATTTAAAATAATAATTTTCATTATTGTTTACTTGACATAATTAGAGAATCTATCATGCAAATTTTGCATGTGAAATTTTATTCACACGTATTTCTTAAGCCTTTAAATTTTATAATATCTCAATTCAGGAATTATTAACTTTAAATATTATAAGTTACACTTACAAATTTATTCCTTCATGCTCTTTATTTTTTTTGAATTTTAGTATATCTTTTATAGCGGAATTCCTTGTCAGGTAAGTTCTGACCGGCATGAAAGACGTAACAATCTGGGCAACGCCTTAGAGAGAAGCTCAATGAAATAGACATGTTGTATTGGCACACTAAAGAGATTTTGTGTAATTGTGTTTGATTTTTTTCTCTTTTCTTTTGTTTGTTTCAATGTAAATTTAAAAGGATGAAGAAACATATCCCTTCTTAATTGATTTCTATATAACATCTTGCCTCTCAGTTACTTTAATTTTATAGTAAGTTTGTATATATATAGGGACATCTTAGTGTTTTTTTTTTTTAATTAAAGGAGGGCGACACCTCACTTTCGGTAGATGAATACCGTGACTACAAGACAAGCATAGGTAGATTACAATAATTTTACCACTTATATGTATGTTTTTCCTCTCCTGATGGTGTATCTTAGGTCCAGTGTAGGCTTCTTGTTGTATAGCTTAGGTCCAATATGAAGCAAATTGGCTTGTTATGATTAGATGGACTATCAAATAGTGAACTTTATATATATAAACAATAGTGGACATAATTTATTAATCAATGATGATGTTGTCAATGGTAACGAGCGAATTTGCAAAGAGTGCATCGACAATGAAAATTTTGTTGATAGAATAGTGAAAAATTAAAAGTCACTAGTGATCCGATCTAAACAAGTAAGGATGCACTTAAAAATGAATAAGGGTAAATTAGGAATTAACTTTTATATGAATATTAATCTACTCAATTCATATTATCGTTTAATGATTTGTTTAATAGATATTTTGATCTTTTTACCACCTTTTATTAATAAAAATAATAATAAAATTAACAATTTATACATTTTTTAAAAAGTATAAGGAGATTTATTCATCACCAAACATAGCAGATCACCAAACACACACAGGTAGGTGATTCAAGGATCAAGAAAGATCTTTTAAGGAGTTGTTTGTATATGTACAGTACAAAATTTACCAATTGCAAATGAAACGTTGTAGGGATCTAAACAAGTGAGAGGGCGTACAGAATATGTTTTAATCCAATTAGAAATCATGTTGTGAATGACTGACATTTGGAGGATCGAGCATAGCTTGTTTTATGGATCTGTGTAGATAGAAAATGCAACAACACATGGTATTCAGATAGGTGATGAGTTTGTCGGCCTGCTGGGGGGAAGACAATGCACGAACATCGCCGAGATAGCTCCGAATCCGAATCAAAATCAAATTGCCTGCCTCTCGTTGAGATTCCTCATGTCTTCTTTTTCCAATCTCCATGTTCATATGTATAGACCAGATGCCAGTGTAGGAAGGATAATTGGCAAGTGCTAGTAGTTTAGTAAATTTCACAGAAGTTAAAGATAAACGTTGATTCTCATTACTGTTTTGAATGTAAACTTCTGCGGATGAAATGGCAGCATGGGTAGTGGGAAGATTTCTCTTTCGTTTGGGTCCAGTCTAATCAGGATGATAACCCTGAAGTTGGAAGCATTTGTCCACTGTATGTCCATTATATCCGCAATGAGTGCAGCATAAAGAAGATTTCTTTTCTTCTGCTTGTCTTTGGAGACCTTTGTCTAAAAAAATGGATGAGTGTTCTGTTTGACTAACAGAGCATGGGTTTCATGACATACTGAATTTGTTAGTTGTCTTTGACTTTCCTCTTGAAGCAATAAAGAAAAAACTTTAGCCATGCTTGGTAATGGGAAAAGAAGAAGTAATTGACTCCTTACTAAAGCATAGGAATCATTTAACCCAATCAAGAACTTTAACACATAGTCAGATTGCTGGCGAAGTAGCAAGAAATCAAAAAGATTGCAGGTGCATGATGCCATTTTTCCACAGCTACAGGTTGGTAATGGTCTGTAATTAACATACTCATCCCATAAGCTTTTGAAAGCACTAAAATATTCAGTGATTGATGAAGAACCCTGAGTTATGGAGCTTAAAGATTTTTCAAGATGAAAAACCCTTGGGCCATCACTCCTCAAATATATTGTTTTAAAATCATCCCAGAGATCTACAGCAGATGCTACATAAAACAAACTATTTCTAATATCCTTAGAAATGGAATTCATGAGCCAAGAAAGAACCAAATTATTTGCACGAAACCAAGCAGTATGATGAACATGCTGATTCGCAGGAGGAGCAGTAATCGAACCATCAATGAAAGCTATTTTGTTCTTGACAGTTAGAGCCATAGTAATCGATCGACTCCAAGCAATGTAATTGTCTCCTACCAATTCTTTTGAGACCAATATAGAACCTGGATTATCACCGGGATGAAGATAATATGGGCTTGAAGAATCATCTGAAGGATTTACAGGAGAATCAGTTGATAAACGAGAAGAATCTGAAGCATTTGGAGGATTTGATTCAGCCATTTTTCAAGAAAATTCTTGAATTACAGGACTTTGAATTGAAGAATCAGAAAATACAAGAATCATGAAATTCTTGAATTGTAGAATTCAAGAATAGAATTCCAGAGCAGAAATTTTGAATGAGAAAAAAATTCAGATTAGAATGTATGCAAGAATTGTAAGAGCAGAAAATTCTGTAGGAGAAAAAAAAAATTCCGGAGCAAGATAGAGAAAAAAAAATTATATGTGAGGAAGCAAGAATCAGAAATCTTGCTCTGATACCATGTCAAATTTCTGATGAAACAGAAAATTGAAGCACAAAACTGAAGCAGGAAACTGAGAATGAAAATTGAATTTTTTTACTTGATGAATTAATTAGGTACAAAGAGGTATTTATAGAGTTAAAATACAATAACAGAAAGAATAACTAATTTTTTTTTTTCATGTTTGCCTACTTTGACACATGCTTCTTTAGATTTTAATTCCATTTTCTCAATCAGTGAGACTCTATACTCCAACAATAATTGCTAGACTAACTTGCAGCAGATTCAGGCTTTAGACCTTCGTTTTGTTTCAATGGCAGCCTCTCCTTTGAACCCAAAAGCCAATTATCATGTACGCTCCATCAGTCTACCTTCAAGACCTCACCCGCTTAACCTTCAATTTGAAGAGCATTTGTGCAGATTGAGAGCTTGTGAGGGCACTAGCTCTTCAACACTTCCATCAATATGTGAAAAGGTAAGTGTCCTTGTTGAATTTTGCAGGTGTGGAGCCGCAGACAGTCGCACCAAACCAGCCACCATCTTTGACACTGAAGTCCAGCGGCCACCTACGCTGCAGATTTTGTTGAAATTTGCAGCCACCCTCTTTAAACTCTCCGCTCCCCCCTTGTATATATATATATATATATATATATATATATATATTTGTGTGTGTGTGTGTGTGTGTGTGTGTGTGTGTGTGTGTGTGTGTGGAGTTGTGATTGCTAAGTTGTGTGTGCAGAAGGTGTGTAGTGTGCTGAGAGTGCAGAGAGAAATGCTGTGAGAGTGTTGTGCAGTGCAGAGAGTTGAGGTGAGAGAGAAGTGCAGAGAGCAGAGAGTTGTGGTGAGAGAGAAAGAGAGTTGAGCAGTGGCTCCTCTGTATTTTTCTCCCAGATTATAGTGCAGTGGTGTGCTCCCGTGGACGTAGGTCAGTTTGGACCGAACCACGTAAATCCGGTGTTCCTTGTGGATGTGCATAATTTTTCTTCGTGTGTGATTGTTGCTCCAGGTCGGTTTATCTCCCAACAGTCCTTACGGACTTGTTCTACTATGCCCACAATTTGCTTCTATTGCCACACATCCAACAACAAATCCCAAGAATGCCACAAACAATTTTTTGATAATGCATTGGATGGATCCCTTAGGCTCTTGGATGTGTGTGGCACTGCCAAGGATGCCTTGCTGCAGACAAAGGAAAGCACACAATAACTTCAATCGATTCTGCAGGGTGGTGAACTTGGGTTGGCGGATGAGATAGGAGACTTGAAAACAGAATATAATTTCTGTATTTTTTGAATTCTGCACTTTCTATGCATCCCAATCTTACATTATAAAGTACAATCACATATTCTTAACAAGGAAATAATCCCCCTACAGATAAAATCTTCTATATTTACCCACTTTCCTAATTTATTCATTATTCACAAAGATACTTGGGATTTTAACACTCTCTCTCAAGTTGGATCATAGATATTAATCATCTTCAACTTGCTAATGAGATCATCAAAGTTCTGTTGTGCCAACCCTTTAGTAAAGATATCTACAGTTTGTTCCTTGGTAGGTACATAAGTCATATAGATAGTTCCTTTTTCAACTTTTTCTTTGATAAAGTGTCAGTCCACTTCCACATGTTTAGTCCTGTCATGTTGAACTGGATTGAGAGAGATGCTGATGGTTGCTTTGTTGTCACAATAGAGTTTGGTAGGAAATTTTACCGGGACTTGTAGTTCTTTCAAGAGTTTCCGTAACCACAGTCCTCCACATATTCCTTGAGCAACTGCCTTGAACTCAGCTTCGACACTATTACGAGCCACTACATTCTATTTTTTGCTTCTCCAAGTTACTAGATTTCCCCAGACGAATGTGCAATAACTGATGGTGGACCTTCTATCTTCCACTGATCTTGCCCAATCTGCATCTATAAAGATCTCTACTTCCTTGCTTTCACATTTCTTGAAGAAGAGTCATATGCCCGGGGAGCCCTTGAGGTATCGAAGGATCTTGTACACAATATCTAAATGAGCTTCTTTTGGTGAATGCATGTGTTGGCTTACCACACTGATTGCAAATGCCATATTTGGTCTAGTATGTGATAGGTAGATTAGCTTACCAACCAATCTCTGATACCTCTCATTTTCAACTGGTATTCCACAGTTTTCGACCCTCTTTACTGCTTCAATAGGGGTTTCACTAGATTTGCATCCAAGCATGCCAGTTTCAATTAGGAGATCAGTAATATACTTTTGCTAAGAGACACTAACACCCTTTTTCGTTCTAGCAACTTCCATGCCCAAGAAGTACCGCATTTGTCCCAAGTCTTTAACTTCAAATTCATTTTAGCTAGAACTTTCTTCAATCTTTCTATCTCTGTTGTATCATCCCCAGTTAGGATTATATCATCAACATACACTATTAGAATTGTTCTCTTACCCTTTTCAGACTGTTGGAAGAACAGGGTGTGATCTAATTGCCCTTGTCAATATCCTTGGTTCTTTATTACTTTTGCAAATTTGTCGAACCATGCTCTGAGAGATTGTTTGAGTCTATACAAGGACTTCTTGAGTTTACACATACTGTTTTCTTCACCTTTCTTACTGAAGCCTGGTGGTATAGTCATGTAGAATTCTTCTTCTAACTCTTCATTTAGAAATGCATTCTTAATGTCAAGTTGTTGTAGTGGCCAATCTAAGTTGGCTGCCAAGGATAAGAGAACCCGAACTGTATTCAAGTTTGCCACCGGTGCAAATGTCTCCATATAGTCAATGCCATAATTCTGTGTAAATCCTTTTGCAACAAATCTGGCTTTATATTGTTCAACTGTCCCATTAGATTTATATTTACTGTGAAGACCCATTTACAACCAACTGGCTTCTTCCCTCTTGAAAAATTCATTACATCCCAAGTTCCATTTTTTTTTTCCAGAGCCCACATTTCCTTCATGACCGCCTCCATCCATTTAGGTATTTCCAGAGCTTCCTGAATATTCTTTGGAATTCTCATCCTTTCAAGGTTAGAGGCAAAAGCATGATATCCTGTAGACAAACTTTTATAATATTTAGACTAGGGATATTGAGTACATGACCTCGTTTGTTTTCTGATTGTAATAGGTAAACTGATGTCATTAGGTACATGATTATCAAAAGAGAACTCATGACTATCTATTACCAGGTCAGGATTGGGCATGGACTCATGGTTGTTCAGAGCTATCACCGGTTCCAACGCTCTTGGTGCCTCAAGTATGAGATTCTCCCTATTCTTTGTGTTCGACTTTCTTGAGTAAACGAGTATGTCCGTGTTGTTTTGATTTCCTGCATCTCTCCCTAAGGTTAAGTGTTCTTTTGTGTTCTATAGGTCAGGAAGTGATGCAATGGAAGGTTCAATAGATGGGTCAGGGAATGAAACATTGGGAGGCTCAATAGATGGCACAAATTCAGATGGCACGGATTCAGATGGCACAAATTTAGTAGTAAAGAAGTCAAAGAACCGATCTTCACTACATTTCTCCCCCTGAAGAGAGGTCTTTAGGAAATAAGGAGTGGTTTCAAAGAGACATCAAGGCTAATAGACATCCTTTTTGAGACTGGGTCATAGAATTTGTAGCCTTTCTAGGTAGGGGAGTAACCAGTGAAGACACATTTAACAGCACTAGGATCCAACTTATCCCGATCGTGAGCATGAACATGAACAAAGGCAGTACAACCAAAGATTTTCAGCGGAAGACTGGAGGTGAGTCAAGAGGTAGGAAAATGTTCCTGGAATTTCTGGAGAGGAGTGACAAAGGTTAGTACCCGACTTGACACTCGATTAATGAGATGGGTAGCTGTTAAGATGGCATCGAATCAAAAATAGTTTTTCATATTTGTAGTGAACATCAATGCCTGAACTACTTCAAGTATATGTCTGTTTTTTTGTTCAACAACCCCATTTTTTTTAGGGGAATCCACACAAGAACTCTAATGAACAATCCCATTTTCTTAAAGATAAGTTCCTAAAATATCATTAAAATACTCTGTACCATTATCAGTATGTAAAATTTGAATGTGAGTCTGGAATTGTGTTTGAATCATTGAATGAAAACTGACAAAAATGGAACAGACTTTAGTTTTATCTTTCAACAAGAAAACCCAACAAAGACGAGTATGGTCATCAATAAAAATAACAAACCATTTCGTATAGGTGCGATTGATGGATCTTGAGGGTCCCCACAAATCACTGTGAATTATAGTAAATGAGTGGGATGGTTTGTATATGGATGGTGGGAAAGAAGCACGTTGATGTTTTGTAAGCTCACACACTTCACATTGAAACTTAGAAGGCATTTTATTTGAACAAGTAGACAGAAACAAATGTTTTAAATATTGAAAATTTGGGTGACCTATCCTAGAATGCCATGACAAAAGTTCACTATCTTTAAAAATAGATGCAGAATCACAAATTGCAGTATTACATCATTCACTTAAGCTTGCCTCCTCAAAGTAGTAGAGTCCCTCATACGCCTTAGCAGTGCCAATTGTCTTCCCCGATGATAGGTCCTGAAAAACACTATGAGATGAATCAAATTTAGCAGAGCAATTAGAGTCTTTTGTTAACTGGCTAATGGATAACAAGTTGCAAGATAACTTGGGAACATGAAGGACAAATTTTAAAGTCATAGGGTTGCAACACCAGTTGAGGTGGGTTTCTTCCTTTCGTCGGTAAGATAACCTAACCTCTCATTGCCTTCGATCTCAAGTTTGATGGACTGAGCCTACTCACGGAAATTTTTTCCATTCAATTTCTCCACCGAGAGTGGAAAGGCTGAGTTTTCTAGCCCATTCGAACCCATGATGGATGTTGCTTCAGAGTCGTCATCGAGTTTTTTAGAGGAGTATGAACCTTTGCTTTAATGGTGCCGTCAGCCATTGTTAGCTTAGGTTTAAAAACCCTAACTCTGATATCATGAAAACAGAATATAATTTCTGTATTTCTTGAATTCTGTACTTTTCGTACATCCCAATCTTACATTATATAGTACAATCACCTATTTTAAACAAGGAAATAATCCCCCTATAGAAAAATATAAAATCTTCTACATTTACCCCCTTTCCTAATTTATTCATTATTCACAAAGATACTTGGGATTTTAACAAGACTACTTGGCCTTTGGTGAGAAGAGGAAGAGGGCAATTCAGAAGTACCTGAGAAAATTGAAGGGTGTGGAAAACAAATGCTGCTTTTCTCCTTTGGACGATAGCTATGATATTATGTCCATGGCTAGATTGTTTACAGAATTGGAAGCAGTCACTTTCTCTGTGTTTGAATCCCTCTTGTCCTACATTTTTGGCCTAAAGGTGAAGTCAAGGCTGAGCGGTTGGTCATTGGTTTCCAAGTTGATCCACAAGAAGCACACAACGTGCGAGGAAGAAGCACTAGATACTAGTGAATTTGAGAAGGTGGCTTCAGCACTTCATGCTCTCATTGATTGCAAAGTGGGGAAATGCATCAGCCAGCATGTTGAGAATGTACAGAAAAGACTAGGAAAGTTGGAGTCAAGAGTTCAAGATCTTGAAGAAGGACTAGATTGCCTGTTCAAAAGCTTGATAAGAACCAGAGTTTCTCTTCTCAACATCTTAAATCACTAGCTCAAATATGAGGGGTCTCTTTGGCATCCAAAAATTTTGTAAATAACAAAAGTTTAGGCATACATATTCATGTATAGTTTACATCAAAGAGAACTACGAGTGTACTTCATCTTTGATTCTAAACTAATACAATTTTATTTACAAACAAGGCTTTATTAGTTGTTCTCGTTACTTCTTTGATTTCTGTTTCCAATGCATCTAGTTTGTAGTAAAAGATTACAAGCTTTGTCAAAGCATTGGAAACATAAACTTACATATATATTGCTAACAGCCATGAGTTTTGCACTTTGAATGCCCATGAATGTTAGTTTGCATTATCTCCAATAAAAACTAGAATGTGTCTCTTGCAGCCATCCTTGAAGTGGAATATACATTACTTTCCTATTTCTCAATTAAAGTATATGGATTTTCCCATTCCTTAATTACAGTAGATGTCCGCAGAAAATGCATTTCATGTTCTACATTTCATTCGATGTTTGTCATAATGATGGAAATTATATCAAACTTGATTATTGAGTGGTGAGAGGGATCAAGAGCCTTTTATATAGAAATTCGTAAGTAACTTAATCCATCAAAGTCATAAGCATACATATGATTTTTCCTTTCCTCCAAGGTGAATGTACATTGATTAAATGTGATACATTTCTTAATGATACACTAATTAAGGAGATTCATGATTTTGGTCAATGCATCTCCATTATTTCAATGTATCTTGATTAGGAGACTTTTCTTTGGTCATTGTATCTTATATAACAGTAAATAAGACACTTGACTTTGGTCAATGTACTCTTATATATACATTAATTAGTTGATATATAGCTTAATACTTAATTAAATATTTACACGTAGGCACACACACTATGTGATCATGAAGATCACCCACACACATATAAAAATTTCCAACATTTTCCTACTTGTTCAAATGATCACATCACGAAACACATTTCTTTTATTTAGACTAACATCCACTATACACTTAACTAAACAAATAACTAAAGTGGATCATGACGGTTTTATGTAAACTATCTAACATAATTCCTTCCATATATCACATGCTTAGAATTTATTTAGATTTGTCTTAATGAGAAAGAATATGAACTATTCAATTATAATCATATCATAAACTAGTCCTATAATAATATCAAAGCACTGAAAACATTTTCCATCATATTTCATTCTTAATAATGTGCGCATATGTAAATTGTAAAACATAAGTCAAGTCCATTGAATTTGCACGTTCATTATGCATTTAGGCGCCAACATCTTAATTAGTGGATCTACTCATCATCTTGGCACATAATGTGTTTAATCAACACCTTTTATCTCGCACCTTCTCTTTAATAATAAAGTATCTCAATTTCATGTGTTTGACTTTCTTAAACACTATTTTTTAGAAAAGAAGTTATCGTATGATGCTTTAAAGGGCCTTGAAATAAAATTCATTATTTCAAGTCCCAAAATGAGATTCCTCAACCAAATTTCTTGGGAGGTCATGACATAATTTCAACTTTCAATGCATAAAAAATATTGGTGCAAGTACATATATGAGTGTAGGGAAGGCAATATAGGGAACTTCATGGTGATCCATCAATAGAGAGAAGGTAATAGTGTGACTGATTTTCTCGTTAGAGAAGAAGAAATGTGAAATAATGTCATCTACGAAGAACAATATCTTTTATCACGTTCTCTGAAAGGTATTTTTCAGATAAATAGGTTGGGTCTCATTTCCTTTCGTCATTAGTTCAACCTCTCGATTTTTGTTTGGTGGGTTTAGATTTGTTTAAATTAATTATTATTATTATTATTATTATTATTATTATTATTATTATTATTATTATTATTATCTAGGCCTGTTTAGATTTGTTTCATATTTAACATTGTTTGGATTTGTAGTTCTGGTTTGGTTGGTTGTTGGTGTTGTTTTTGGGAGGAATTTAATTTTTTTTATATGTAATCTCCCCATGCTTGTCTTGTAATCACGATATTCCTCCGCCAAAAGTGAGGACATATCAATAAAGATTACATTTTTTTTTTTTAAGTACATGTATGAGTATAATTCATGTTTGCAACTAAAAATGCATATGGAATATTTTCATTTGCTTACATTCTCTTTCATTTACAAAACTTTGATTTTCAATTAATCTATAAAGTTTCGTGATAGGGTCTATAAATATTAAACCTTTCAAATTTTTTTTTTTTCTAAAAAAAACAAATATAGGCCTTTAGAGAAAAAATAGATATTCTCTTAAACCTACTATGATAAATTTCAATACCCAGCACACCAATGCATCTCTTATGTCTTTCCTTACAAAGTTCTTAGAAATTAAAGAAATACCATCCATAAATAAAATTAAAAATGCAAACTCGCTCTCACTAATCTCTAGATATACATTTATCATCATTATTTTCTTTGAAAGAAATAGTGGTATCATGAACCTTAACATGCTATTGGTAGGAAGCTTGTTTTAACTCATTTATAGATTTCTTTATTCTACCCGCTAGTTTCTATTATATGCTCTGGCATACCACTAACCCCATTATATTTCTTTTCAATCAAAGTTGCCATTAGTGTATGTGATAATGCCTAATTAGAAATTGAAATTGTTCTTAATCAACATAATTAGAACACTTGTAACTTTCATAAAACGTATCTCCTGAATCAAATTTGTCAATTGACTTTTGTGTTTCACCAATATAGATACACAAATCTAAGTCTAAATATTCTAACATAACAAAAATTTATTCCTTCCAATTTGAAAATTGGAACCTTCAACTCTAAAATATTAGATAAGCCTGAAAATGAATTTGAAGCAATAACTAAGAGTAACTTAAAAACATGTCAAGAGTCACTAAAAAATATAATGTGACATTTGATTATACTTACATTAAGTAATCTATTACATCATCATTTCCATCCTTTGGGTTAGATAATGATATACCATTGATTTACTCCATAATACCGTATGGCTTTCAATGCCCATTTTTTTTTTTTTTCAAATTAAAGCAAAATATTTAATCAATCAAACTTAAGAAACATATTAAATATGGCGCAAAAACACATGCTCTAGCTCTTTTTCTGACAAATAGGGGAAAAGGGAAAAGTGTTGGCTTTTCTAATAGTGGTCATAGTTTTGTTAAACCAAATGTTAGACTTAAAAGCTAGTTTCATTAAATAAAATGTTAAACTTAATGTACCTACTGGCAAGTATCCACTATGAAATTGATGCCTTTAGTTCCTTTTTATCCTATTGGAATCATATTATTTGGATGCCACTTTGGTAACTACCAATTTGGTTGATGAGATATTAAGATGTCCTCATATGTAAAGCAACTGTTATAGGTTCATAAAATAAGCTTCAACCTTATGCTCTAATACTACATGTTAGAAAATTTGTATAAAAAGGATTTTCAGCTTATTTTATGAACCATGATAAAGTAAAGATAAGAAAATAAATACAATATTTTTACTGAGACAATCAAATTTCAATGCAATTAGTCCTTCTTTCATTCAACTCTTGTTAATCAAGTTTTTATTATGCGGAATACTACTTGATCTTCTCTCCCCTTACTCACTCTCATGTTTGGCTTAGTAATGGAGATCTGTCAAACTTGATTATTGAGTGATGAGAGGGACCAAGGGACCTTCATATAGAAATTCACAAGTAGCTCAATCCATCAAAGAGTCATACATATACATATGACCTTTCCCTTCCTCCAAGGTGAATATACATTGATTAAATATGACACATTCCTTAATGATACACTAATTGAGAGACTTTTCATTAACCATTAAAGAAAGTGTAGATTTCTTTGCCAAACAGGGTAAATCTGGTATTTCTCAATTATATAGTTGCCAAGATGATCTTCCTCAGTAAGTCAGGGGAATGATTCGATTGGACTTGTTGGGTTTTCCTTCTTTGCGCTCATGATGTTTTGTGTTAATTCACTTTTAGTGGTTTAGTTTCTTAGTTTTTTGGTTGTTGGTATTTGGTTTTTTTGGTTTGGTTTATGTTGGTTAAATTAGTTTTAGGGTCTTGGAATTTTGTTTTTATTGTCCCAAAGTCTCAAAATTGTAACCACGGTTTTCCTCCGCCATAAGTGAGGGGCTTTCTAATAAAATTTAGGAGGTGC
This sequence comes from Malania oleifera, assembly GCF_029873635.1. Taxonomy (NCBI): domain Eukaryota; kingdom Viridiplantae; phylum Streptophyta; class Magnoliopsida; order Santalales; family Ximeniaceae; genus Malania; species Malania oleifera. The sequence goes on along the minus strand of NC_080426.1, from coordinate 34,705,643 downwards.
CGCCCTCTTTTACCAAAAAAAAAAAAATGATCATTATATCTTACATAACAGTAAATAAGGCACTTGCCTTTGGTCAATGCACCTTCATATATACATTAATTAGTTAAGATATTGCATCATGCTTAATTAATTATTTATATATAGGCACACATTGTGATCATGAAGATCACTCACACATAAAAGTTTCCAACACTGCCAAGATGCATCGCACACGCTAGGAAGGCTAATACTTACACAAGTAAATTGTTCTTGGGAAGTTACTGTTTAAGTAACCATTATGGTGTCACATGACTTAGAATTTTCATTTAGAAAGAGGAAAAGAAAATAAATTTAGAAAATAGAGGAGATTAGTTTCGACCAAAAGCATATTTTTCTCACGGGCATTTTAAATGTAGCAGTCATCAAGATTAAAATCATATAGAAATCTACCATCAGTAGCAGCTATAGAAGTTGTTCTGGCAGCTACAAAGTGAAGAAACCATGGAAATGATCAGCACAATCCGAAAGAACAGTAGTAGAAGACCCAGAAAACAGATGAGCTCTATAAACCAATCTCTCTTGATGCTATATATACATTCATAATTTATGAGTACCAAGTAGTAATTGCATTTTCTTTCTTTTTCTTTGCGGCCAAACACATTACTAATGTATCACGTGATCACATGATACTGATTTGGATTTAACCAATGCATCAGGCATTGTTTGCTCAATGTTTCCTCCCTTCCAAACTGAACAGAGTGTTTGTCTTACTTAGAGACAACAGAGAGACAGTAAGCATTGAAGAGGATGTGGCTACATATGTAATTCAAGGCATAGAATATTAAACACAGTGGCAGAACTGATTCCTTCCTTGTCTCCATCAGAGCTTTGATTTTAAATATTCTAAATTTTCCTCTCTCCACGAATTAAATTGCAAGTGAGGTTAACAGTCAATTTAACAAGAAATTATTAGATTGAGTTGTCTAATCACATACGTTTTAAATGGTCTTATGACATTATCAATTTCTGACCTTGCAAGTATTAAATTGCAATACAACATTGTTTTGGGTTTAATTTCTAATCTAGACAAAATCAAAATTCAAGATCTGAATCCAAGCTCACAAACACAATTACCCTTGTGTTTGGAAGCTTGGAATTCAGGCCTTTGACTTAGATTTATAGGATTAAACAAAATATAGTACAACATTGTATTCAATTCTTTTCAAAGGCACACAAATCCAATTCCAAGGCCAAAACATATGACCTCAAGCACAAAGTAAGAGATCCAAAGTAATAATTATCTAGTTTAACCAAGCAATCACCTAACACCCATAATTTTAAAATATCATTGATTCTCTAAGACTTGATGTGACTAAACCACCTAACCTAATCTTCTGTCATGACACTTGCTCAAATCATATGCCTTTTTTACTTTGCTAGGTAGAAAAAGATGAGGAAAATTACTAAGTAAAGAATCTCTTCTTACTCATCATGTGGGGCACAAAACTAAAGAAAGAAAATTGGTAAATACAAGTCTTATTAATCTTCCTAAATCAATTCTTAAATAAAAATGTAGTTTATGATGAAGACCAAACTTACTTCATCACCTTGTAAATTTCCGTCAGTCATTCATTGTTCTGTAAATAAATTTAAAAGTTTGCACTTATAGGTGGCATTCCAAATCCTTTCTCCTACACTACTTCAAGTAAACATTAATAATTAAACACTATCGGCAAGTTATTTAAAAAAAAAAAACAAACTCAAATGTTATTAGTACAAGACACACTGTATAATTGTAGTCCTTAGGGGATATGGTTAAAGTTTGAGACTTTCATATTACAAGTCATAGATTTGAGTTGTGAGGAGGCGAGATGGGGTACAGATGATGGGTAGCACACAACCTCAGCCTATTGTGCACATCTTAACCAAGATGGGTTACAATTCTTAATGTTTCATTAATTAAATGATTCTTCCTAAGTCGGAAAAGTCAATGGTAGACTGTAAGGTAGACCTCCAACTGACTGGACCATTAGAAAATGTAAAAATATATCCAGTAGTTGATCGACGTTTATCCAAATCACCTGCAAAATTTGAATTCACATATCCAACAACACGTTAATCAATAGTATTATTTTTCTCAAATACTTAGGGGTGAGCATAATTCGGTGAAAACTGAATTAACCGGCCGAAATTGGCTGGTTCGGTTCCGGTAAAAAACTCTATTCGGTCGGTTCGGTTAAAATTCTACAAAAGTCCGGTTAATTGGTTTCAGTTTGGTTAACGGTAACAAATATATCGGTTAACCGATTAACCGAATTACTACTTAATTACATTTTAAATATAATTTATGTGGGCAGTCGGGGGGCTCGGGCTTGGGGCTTGGGGCCTGAGGGGAAGAATGGTGGAGCCACGGAGGGAAGGGTCTCACTTCACTGAGACACTGAGTGGGAGAAAAGGGATTTGGGAATTGGGGATTAGAGTTAGGGCTAAGGTTTCCGTTTCTCTGTGCTCTGCTGATCTGCGCCGCAGCCCGCCGCCCGCAGCTCTCCATCAGAGTCATCGGACCACCTATCGGAGTTGGCAAATCCCCTCATCGAGTCTTCGGTAGCTCGGCTCTCCTGAGTTCAGCCTCTCGGCCCTCAGAGTCTCAGCCACTCCACTCAGTCCTCAGTGACTCAGCGTCTCAGCAGCTCAGTCTCTCTTCTCTGTCTCAGCTCGGCAGCCACCAGTGCACCACACTAGCTTGTCATGAAACCTGATAACTCTTCCTCTCCTCCTCCTCCTCTTCCTCTTCTTCTTCTTCTTCTTCTTCTTTAGTAATATAATTATCCGAATCCAACTTTCTTTATCTTTGAATTTATTTATTAAAAATATAAAAAAATAGATATTCTTCCATTAAAAAAAATTTATAATTGTTTTCTTTTTCTAGAAATTAATTTTAAATAATATCAGTTAAAATCGGTTAACCGAATTACCCTAATGGGCAATTCGGTCGGAGTCAGTTTGGTTTCCTTCGTCAATTCGGTTGGTTCGGTTAATGGTATTATTTAACCGAATTTTTCGGTTAAATTGGTTAATTACCCGAATTTAACCGAACTGACTGTTTGCTCACCCCTACAAATACTATACCAATATCAATCGTATTCATAATATATCTCAAAATCCATTTCACAGCTTGCCAATGTCTTTTACCCGGATCATGCATATACCTGCTCAACATACTAACAGCTTGTGAAATATCGGGTCTAGTACAAACAATTGCATTCATCAGACTACTAACAGCACTTGCATAAGGAACCTGTGACATATACTTACGTTCCTCATCTGATTTAGGAGATAAAGCAGCACTAAGTTTGAAATGAGGAGCAAGAGGGGTGCTTATAGGTTTTAATTGCTCAGACATGCCAAAACTCAGTACTACCTTCTTCAAATACTGTTTTTGACACAAACTAACTCTTCCTCTCATTCTGTCTCTACGAATCTCCATGCCAAGTATCTTCTTTGCTTCACCAAGATCTTTCATCTCAAACTCTTGATTTAACTGACTTTTCAACTTGTTGATTTCTTCCCTATTCTTTGAAGCTATCAACATATCATCAATATACAAGAGTAAATATATAAAAGATCCATTTTGTAGTCTGCGAAAATAAACACAATGATTATGTTTATTTTTGATGTACTTCTGACCCATCATAAACTGATGAAATCGTTTGTACCACTGTCTTGGAGACTGTTTTAAACCATACAATGATTTACCCAGTTTACATACCCAATTTTCTTTATTCAGCAACCTGAAATCCATCTAGCTGAGTCATATAGATTTCCTCTTCCAAATCACCATGTAAAAATGCAGTTTTTACATTGAGTTGAACTAGTTCAAGATCAAATTGTGTTACCAAAGCCAACAAAATTCTAATGGAAGAATGTTTAACAACTGGAGAAAATACCTCATTATAATCAATGCCTTCCTTCTATGCGTAGCCCTTAGCTACCAATCTAGCTTTGAAGCGAACATTATTTGCACCTAGAAATCCTTCTTTCTTTACATAAACCCATTTACAACCAATTGCTTTCTTACCCTTGGGCAGCTGGGCTAGCTCCCAAGTTTGATTCTGATGAAGAGACTGCATTTCTTCATCCATTGCTTTTTTCCACTTGTTTGATTCAGAGTTCCTCATTGCTTCTATGAAAGTGTAAGGAGCATTATCATCCACAACTGGAAGTGCATAGGCCACCATATCAGTTTACCGAGCAGGTTTTCGAATTTCCCGTCTTGACCTATAAGAAACAATTGATTCTTGTTGCTGTGAAGATTCTCGAATTGAAATCTCCTCTTCTTGTACACTATTCCCCACCGTAACTGGAGAGTTACCTTGTGTAGTCTCATTTCTCATTGGGTTTCCTAAAATTGTCTCGACCTCCACCTGTTGTTGAGTACCACTGGTTTTCTCTTCAACTCGTGACTCCTTGCATATTGTTTTCTTCATCATTGCAAGTTCATCAAAAGTTACATCTCTACTTAAAATCATTTTTTTCGTCTCTAGACACCAAAGACGGTATCCTTTGACTCCTGCACTTATCCCCAAGAATATTGCTTTCTTGGCTCTTCGATCCAACTTAGATTCTTTAACATGATAATAAGCCATAGTACCAAATACATGTAAAGAATCATAATCACTAGCAGACTTTTCAGACCATACCTCATAGGGTGTTTTTCCCCCTATTGCAGATGATGGTAGACGATTAATGAGATGACACGCATATCTAACAGCCTCAGCCCAAAACCTTTTGTTTAACCCAGCATTAGACAACATACAATGAACTTTCTCCAGCAAAGTCCGATTCATGCGCTTTGCCACCCCATTCTGCTGTGGTGTATTTCGAACTGTGAAGTGTCTAGCAATACCTTCATCCTGACATACCTTCATAAATGGGTCACTCGTGTATTCACCACCATTATCTGATCTGAGCCGTTTAATCTTTTTGCCAGTTTGAGTTTCAACTAATTTTTTTCACTTATGGAAAATATCACACACTTCATTTTTATGCTTCACAGAGTACACCCAAACTCTTCTAGAAAAATCATCAACAAAAGTGACAAAATAATGCATACCACCCAACGAAGCCGTTTTTGTGGGTCGCCATACATCTGTATGGATGTAGTCTAAAATACCTTCAGTCTGATGGATTGTTGTGCCAAATTTCACTCTAGTTTGTTTTCCTAGAAGGCAATGCTCAAAAAATTCAAGTTTGCACACCTTTGCGCCTTTTAACAAACCTCGCTTAGCTAATTGTTGCAAAGATTTTTCTCCTACATGTGCTAACTGCATATGCCATAACTTGGTTGTATCTAAACCTGCATCTTTCTCAGAAACAACAGCTGCTGAGCCAATAACTCTACTACCTTGTAAATAATACAAGTTATTTTTCCTTATTCCTTTCATCACCACTAGCGCACCTAATTTAATCTTTAAGGTTCCATCTTTCAAAGTGACAGTAAACTCTTTAGATTCTAAGGCACCCAATGAAATCAGATTTTTCTTTAGGCTTGGAACATACCTAACATCAGTCAAGGTCTTAATAGTTCCATCTTGACATTTCAACTGTATTGATCCTATTTGAGTTGTTTTACAAGTATTATCATTTCCCATAAAAACAACCCCACCATCTAATTCTTCAAAATTAGAAAATCATTCCTTATTGGGACACATGTGATAGGAACAACCAGAATCCAAAATCCACTCACCAAAATAATGTGACGAAGATGTTCCAACAAGAGAAAAATCTGACTCACTTCCATCATCATTGGCTATATTGGCATTAGAATGTGCTTTGCCCTTATTTTTCTGCTATAATTTAGGGCAGTTTTTCTTCCAATGCCCTCTCTCACGACAAAAGGCGCATTAATCTTTAGCAAGTCTCCCACGAGATTTACTCCTCCCATGAGATTTACTCTTCCTTCCAGGCATACGACTCTGAGAACGTCCCCTTATTGTTAGCGCTTTTGCTGTTTCCTTATGGACCATCTGATCTTTCTTTCTGCATTCAATACTAATTAATGCAGTACAAACAGCATAATAAGTAACTTTATCTTTCTCATACAATAAAGTGGTGGTCAAATGTTGATACTCATCAGGGAGAGAATTCAGTAACAATATGGCTTTATCCTCATCTTTCACCTTTTCATCCAAATTTAACAAATCAGCTAAAATTTTATTGAAAGCATTTATGTGATCATTAATCGAAATACCCGGTTGATACTGGAAGCGAAACAATTTCTTTTTCAAATAGAGCCGATTTTCCAGACTCTTGGTCATAAATGTATCTTCCAATGTCTTCCACAATTTCTTTGCAGATGTCTCCCTCATAACACAATATTTCTGATTTTTGGTGAAACACAGAAGAATCATACCACATGCTTGACGATTAATCTTTTCCCAATCTCTATCACCCATATCTACCGGTTTATCATCCAAAGCAATATCTAGTTCTTGTTGATACAAGATGTCCATCACCTCACATTGCCATATACCAAAATTATTGGTACCATCAAATTTCTCCACCTCAAACCGAGCATTAGCTATCGTCTTCGATGATGATGTCGAAGCCAAAAGGGTTGGAGTTCGTGTGGACAGAGTTTCTTCTACTGCTGCACTAGTTTCTGCCATCTTCTATATATTCAATAGCAACCAACAAAGCAAAAGGCCTAGGATGAATAGTACATACCAACTGTGTCTACTCTGTTTTATCCTATGAAATTCCACTTTGACCAGGTCGACCTCCAGGGAGCGACTGAGCCGTAATGGTCTCTGAGCACTCGCTTAGACAAGGTCTTTCTTAGGCATCAAACGTGGAATCAAAGATCCTAACAGAAAAACACCTCCGTATCGACACTATTCAACCTAATTCTGATACTAATTGTTGTGCCAGGCACTCTACTTGTGTCAAGTACCAATACTACAACTATTGCTATTGAATATATACGAAATTAAAGAAATGCAAAAACTAATAATAAAGCAATAAAAAGAATAAGACAAGAAATTGACGAGGGTGGGTATAAAATTACCTATGTCCTTGGGTGCCGATGATAAATCCACTACTTCTTGACAAAGTACAACTTTGAGGTGTGTTTTACAAATGAAGAGTTGAACTCTTTATATAACTTCAACTTCAAGTCTAAAAAACACTTCTCTCCAATGTGGGACAGATAATATAAAAAATTCAAAACAACCTTTTATACTAAGGTGGAAGTATTCTACCAATGTGGGACAAAAAACAACAGTTGGGTTACAATTCTTAATGTTTCATTAATTAAATGATTCTTCCTAAGCCCGAAAAGTCAATATAAAATTATAATCAAAATGATTATTATTGATTGATTGTGCAAGTGGAGGCAAGGTGCCAGTAGTGCCACTCGTGTATTTCAATCAGAATTCATGTTATAATTGTTCGAGTGTTGAAGGATAATACACACGCCCACACACAAACTCACTCATGCACAGCATATTTTATGGATCCGTGCAAGATATACAATGCAACAGCACATGATATCCAGATAGGCTTGTAACTTTCTAAATTTAAACAATGGGCTGATACATTGGTTGGCCTGCTGACAGGAATACACTGCACAGACATCGCCGAGATAGCCCTGAATCTAAATCAAAATCAAATTGCCTGCCTCTCATTGAGATTCCTCATGTCTTCTTTCCCATCCCCATGTTAATATATTATATATATAGACCAGATGCCAGTGCTAGGGAGGCAAGCTAGACTGACTTGCAGTAGATTCAAGTTTTAGACCTTCATTTTCTTTCAATGGCAGCCTCTCCTTTGAACCCGAAAGCCAATTATCATGTACGCTCCATAAGTCTACCTTCAAGACCTCACCCGCTTAACCTTCAATTTGAAGAGCATTTGTGCCGATTGAGAGCTTGTGAGGGCACTAGCTCTTCAACACTACCATCAATATGTGAAAAGATAGGTGTCCTTGTGGATTTGTTTGACTGTGCCCACGATTTGCTACTATTGCCACACATCCAACAACAAACCTCAGCCCAAGAGTGCCACAAACAATTTGCTGATAACGCATTGGATGGATCCCTTAGGCTCTTGGATGTGTGTGGCACTGCCAAGGATGTCTTGCTGCAGACAAAGGAAAGCACACAAGAACTTCAATCGATTCTGCGGAGAAGGCGGGGAGGTGAATTTGGGCTGGCGGACGAGATAGGAGTCTACTTTACCTTTGGTGAGAAGCGGAAGAGGGGAATTCAGAAGTACCTGAGAAAATTGAAGGGTGTGGAAAACAAATGCAGCTTTTCTCCTATGGACAGCAGCCATGATATTGTGGCCATAGCTAGCATGTTTACAGACTTGGAAGCAGTCACTTTCTCTGTGTTTGAATCCCTCTTGTCCTACATTTCTGGGCTAAAGGTGAAGTCGAGGCTGAGAGGTTGGTCATTGGTTTCCAGGTTGATGCACAGGAAACACACAGCATGCGAGGAAGAAGCATCAGATACTAGTGAATTTGAGAAGGTGGCTTTGGCGCTTCGTGCTCTCATTAGCTGCAAAGGGGGCAAATATATCAGCCAGCACGTTGAGAATGTGCAGAAAAGACTAGGAAAATTGGAGTCAAGAGTTCAAGATCTTGAAGAAGGACTAGACTGCCTGTTCAGAAGCTTGATAAGAACCAGAGTATCTCTTCTCAACATCCTAAATTACTAGCTCAAAATATGAGGCCTCTTAGGCATCCAAAAATTTTGTAACATAAAAGTTATTCTTGTACAGTGTACATGAAAGAGAGTTTCTAGTCTACTTCATATTTGAATTTAAATCAACACAATCTTATCTACAAACAAGACCTATTTCCAGCTTGCAATAAAAGAATTAATGTTGTCTGAGAACTGCAAACATAAATACTCATATATATTTCTACCAGCCATGAGTTTTCCACTTTTAATGCCCATGAATTTGTGTTCATATATCTCCAACAAAAACTAGAATAAAATTGTATCAGCCATGACAATAGAACAAAACTTGTTCTAAGAAATAAATGGGAAAAATCCCATCAAGAAAACAAATAAAAATGCTATTAAACCTCATGAGTTACCCCATTAGCAAAAATATGAACAATATTGGTTTTGTTTTGGGGCTCAAATCTTGTACCTTACCTCGAGGAAGGAGAGAATTAAAGGAAGGTCCCTCCATCCCATGAATTAGTTGGGCTTGAAAGAGAATTGGATGTCACGTTACAAATAGATTTATAAATAATTAGATTGGTCGTAAGAAGTTACCATTTTACGTAATCTCAGAGCTTACCCTTAGAAGTTGAAACTTCTATGAATCACCCGAGCTGGACTAGAAAATACAATATTGTAAGCAGATTCATCTAATTTTTAATTCCGATCCACTCCCAACCCATTTTATTCTCGTACATCAAACAGTGTTGAAGTTCATTGGAGAAACCTTAGCTGTCATGGGACTATTAGAATTTCACAATAAAGAAGAAAAGGAAACAAAATTTAGAGAATACAACAAAAATAAAAGCAAATTTATCTCATTCCGTCACTAGGTACCAAACATATGGTTAATTTTTTAATACTACAAAGCAATGAATTTCATAGTTCAAAATTAAGAAATTATAGAGAAAGATGAGGTATCATTGAGGGCATTAATCAATGACGAAGGAAAAAGATTGGAAGAAAGAGGTTTCCAAAGGAACATAATAGATATTGTACAAGTGTGTGTAGAAATCCTGAGTATCTTGGAAGTAATTTAGGGAGGTATATATGTAGAGGATTGTATATTATTGAAAGAGATTCCTTTAGGAGATTGTTTCCATATTTAGAATTCCCAATTGTATTATAAAAATTGTGTATTGGCTTGTACAAATTATTCAAGAAATATAGAAAACCTATTCTGATTTCAGTGTGGACAAGGTGCCAGCAGTGCCACTCGTGCAACTCAAAACTGTTTGCACTTGAAATTATGTAGATTACCAAGACAATGAAACGATTGGCGGTGGGTGGACATTGTGTTTAGATCCAATCAGAAAACATGTTGTGAATGACTGAAAGTTATAAAATGTAATACCACATGATATCCAGATAGGCTTGTAATTTGCAAATTTAAGCTATGGGATGATGAGTTGGTTGGCCTAGTGGGGGGAAGAAACTGCACAGACATCGCTGAGATAGCCCCAAACCTGAATCAGAATCAAGTTGCATACCTCTCATTGAGATTCCTCATGTCTTCATTTCCATCCTCAATGTTATATATTGAGCAGATTGCTGGGAAGGCAAACTGCTTGACTGACTTGTTGTACATTCAAGTTTTGAACCTTCATTTTCTCTCAATGGCAGCCTCCCCTTTGAACCCAAAAGACATAGGCTCTTGGATGTACGTGCCACTGCCAAGGATGCCTTGCTCCAGAAAAAGGAAAGTACAGAAGAGCTTCAATCTATTCTGCAGGGAAGGCAAGGCGACCAACTTGGTCTGGCAGATGAGGTTGGAGACTACTTGGCCTCGGGGAAGTGCCTAAGGAAATTAAGGGGAGTGAAAAATAAATGCAGCTTTTCTCCTTTGGATACAAGCCATGATATATATCGTGGCTAGCATGTTTACACAGTTGGAAGCAGTCGCTTTCTCTGTGTTTGAATCCCTCTTGGCCTACATTTATGGGCTAAAGGTGGTGGTCTCTGGTTTCCAAGTTGATGCACCAGAAACTCACACCATTTTGGGAAGAAGAACTGGATACCAGTGAATTTCACCAGGTGACTGCTGCACTGCATACACTAATCATTTGCAAGGGGAGAAAATTTGTTAGGAACCTGTGAGTATCCAGAAAGATGTGACACTAGAAATTTAACGTGGTTTGGTAAATATCGACCTACGTCCACGGAGTACACACCAAATATTCACTATTTCGCCAGAAAATTACAATTCTCACTCTCTTTCTCTCCCTCTCTTCCTCCTCTCTCTCCTCTTTGCTCTTTGACTCTCTGAGCTTCTCACTTATGTTGTGTATATATCACATTCCTCAGCTCTCTATTTATAGAGCTGAAATTTAAAACACAATTAATACATTAAATTGCAAATTTGGGAGTTTCATCTATCAAGATAAAATCTAAATGAATGGAGAGAAAATGGACCGTGTTTCTAACTCAGCTCCAGCTCCTGGCTGTCTCTTAGCTCTAGCTACAACAATCTCCCACTTGGAGACAGAGATGCCTTCTCAATCAGTATCATGAATAAGTGATGTGCTAAAAAAATATGTCTTCAGACATGAAGACCAACTGAAGTTGAACACAACTTCAGCTTCTCTGTAGTCACTACCTTCCTGTTTGCTCGATTCCTGCGGACTAATCTGATGGCTGTCAGTTTCACAACTGGTGCAAAGATGCCGGTGTAGTCAATCCCTTCCTTCTGTTCAAAGCCTTTGACTACCAACCAAGGCTTGTACCTTTTGGAGCCGTCATGATCCTTTTCGATTCTGTACACCCACTTGTTGTGAAGGCCTTTGGGCAACTCAACTAGTTCCCACGTTCTGTTGAAGGTGAAGGATTTCATCTCATCATTCATCGCAAGCTCCCACTTGCTCGTATCTGCCACCTAACATGCTTCATCATAGTATTCGGGCTCTCCTCCATTTGTAGGAAGTAAGTAATCAATATACCTTCTGTTTGGTATATGAGACTGAATAGATCTTCTAAGCTCCGGAACTGGAGTAGGAGACGGTGGTGCAAAGATCTGCTCCATTGGTTCCTCCACCTGAGGATTCTCGGCATTCTGTTGTTGTGTCCCGACACATTTTGAGTGGACTAGTTCTAGTCCCTTCTTCTTTGGGGCATAAGTGTTTATCTGGAAACTAACCCTCTTCTGTTTCCCGACTATACAATCCTCACACATGTCAATCTGCACTGACTGTAGACCACTCAATTTTCCCTTTGAGTGCATCACCCTGAGTCCCTTCTCGCTCATGTGACCGAGTCGTGGTTCCAGATGTTGCTGTCATCATTTCTTGCAGCAATTGAAATAGACATGGATGCATTGGAGGTTAGAAAAAGTGTTCTGCTTTTCTTACCTCGTGCAATTATTAGTACACCCTTCGAAACTTTCCATTCATCGCCAATGAATTTCGTCGTGTATCCCTCATTTGCCAGTTGATCAACTGAGATCAAATTCTTTCTCAGGTTTGGAATATATCTAACATCCTTCAACTTCTATACTGACCCGTTTATATTGATCTTCACAACTCCCTTGCCGATTATGTCACAAGGTTGATCATTGCCAAGGTACACCTCACCAAAATTACCTGGTGTGTACTCCTCTAGGCAATCTCTGTAGCAAGTGGCATGAAATGAGGCTCCAGAATCTAAGACCCAAGACTCCTGCTTGCTCTTCAAAGAGCAGATCAACATCTCATCATTTTCGGAAGCAATATTTACTTCTGTCTTTGTCCTTGTCTCATATTCTTTCTTCTGACTTCTACACTGGTTCTTGTAATGACCAGTTTTTCCACAGTTCCAGCACTCAATAACTTTTGTGCTCTGGGAACCTGTGTCCTGCGTACTTGGGGGATTTTGGATTTAAACCGCTTGGGCCTAGATCTGTCACGGTTGTTTGATCATCCATGCCTGTTTCCTCTGCCTCGACTCTCCATGTTCAAGGCTAAACTCGAAGTGGAGCCATGGTTCGACTACATTCTGATTTCCTCCGTCAAAATCATGTTGACGACCTCATCGTATACAAGCTTCGATTTTCATACGAAGCTATTGATGGCAGTAACGACACCATTCCAACTTTCAGGCAACTGAATGAGAATCAATAGGGCCCGAATCTCATTATCAAACGTTATCTCGATTGAGGCGAGTTGGTCCAACAACTCGTTGAAATTATTCAAATGCCTGCTGAAACTTTCACCTGCAGACATACGCATCGTAAATAGTATTTTCATGAGATGTACCTTGTTTGCGGCTGAAGGCTGCTCACACATATTAGAGAGCGCATCCATCAGAGACTTGGTGGATGTTATATGCTTGATATTGAACGCCATAGATTTCGACAACGTCATTCTGATGGCTCCGAGGGCTTTTCGAACAAGCAACTCTCACTCGTCCTCGTTCATGGATGCTGGCTTACCCTTCAATGGTAAGTGTAATTCCTTCCCAAATAAATAATCTTCTATCTGCAACTTCTAGAAACTAAAATTGTTGTCATTGAACATTTCGATTTTTGAGCTCTTTTCATTTGACATCTTCATTCACTAATCTAGAGATGGAATTAGCTCAAAAGGATAGTGCTGTTGGATCCGAAACAATTGAAAACCCTAGAAATGGTTCAAGTCGCTCGAAAAACGGACCCAAAACAATTCTGAAAAGCTCAGTCAAAGTTATGGTCAAACCTGGTCAACTATGCTGACGTGACACTTGCTGCCGGGGTAGTGGGTCCATCTGTTGACGTGTTACCCCTACTAACATGGCACTCCGGTTGACGTGGCACCCACCTGCTGACATGGCACCCCCAGCTGATGTGGCACCCCTTGTTTTGGATTGCCGATCCGGGTCGGATACGGATCCACGGATCGGGTCTTGGGTTGATCCGGTCTGAGTCAGTGTTCGGGTTGGGTCGGGTGTGTACCGGGTCGGGTTGAGGCTGTTCGGGAGTGGAAGACGCGTGGGCGCATGGAAGAGCTGGTGACCGGCGCGTGGCGAAGCGTCCTGCTCCGGCGAGGCACATGAGGGCGCGTGAGGCTTCGTTTGGACTCCGTTCGAGCTTGGGTCTGCACGGTTCTCTTCGTCTCAGCGAGCTGAATATTATGGTGGCCTCAAAACTTAGTTTTGATCCACTGGACAGAGCTCTGATTTCAGGATCACTTCCGATCTGGCTTTTTTGCTCCAATCGAGCTCTGATACCACTTGTTAGGAACCTGTGAGCATCCAGAAAGGTGTGACACCAGAAATTTAACGTGACCCTCTCTTCCTCCTCTTTCTCGTCTCTGCTCTTTGGCTCTCTGAGCTTCTCACTTATGTTGTGTATATCACATTCCTCAGCTCTCTATTTATAAAGCTGAAATTTAAAACACAATTAATACATTAAATTGCAAATTTGGGAGTTTCATCCATCAAGATAAAATCTAAATGAATGGAGACATAAATGGACCGCGTTTCCAACTCAACTCCAGCTCCTGACTGTCTCCTGGCTCCAGCTACAACAAAATCTATCAGCAAGCATGTTGAGTCACCACAGAAAATATTTAGGAAGCTGGAATCATGCATTCAATATCTTGAAGAAGGACTAGAATGCTTGTTCAGAAGCTTGATAAGAACTAGTGTATCTCTTCTCAACATCCTAAATCACTAGCCCAAAATATGAGGCCTCTTGGGCATCCAAAAATTTTGTAACATCAAGGTTCACATATACATCTTGCTGTACAGTGTACATGAAAGAGAAATGAAAGTCTACTTCATCTTTGATTGTAAATCAATACAATTTTATCTGTAAACATGACCTATTCCCTTTGAAATTTTCATTTCTGTTTCCAATTCATGTAGTTTGTAGTAAATAGAATTAATGTTGTGCCAAAGCACTAGGGACATAAATATTTAATATATGTACTTCTACCAGATATCAGTCATGAGTATTGCATGTCCTCCTCATCCAACATTTTCTTAGTTCTTATAATGGTGTCAAATAAATTGGTTAACCAAATAATTCTATTATCACCCAAGCATTTCCAAACTTAAATAGGGATGTCCATCCTATAGTTTTTCAAGCTTCATTTTTTAATGCAAACATAACTTCAGTAACTTTAATCTCATGAATAAATCTCAAGTTCTAACTTTTTCTCTTATTTGTCAATTCTAAGTTTAAACCTTGGTTTTCATTAAATAACTTAATAAAGTAACTTCGTTGTCTTTCTTTTATGTCTTCTTATTGAACCAAGACACTATCATCCACATTTTGTATTAACTAAGTCCTTACTCTCTCTTTCTTTAACTCTAGCAAGTTTGAATATGTCTCTTTTCCCTTCTTTTGCATCTAGTCTAGTATACAAATTATTATACACTCTTTGTATAGCTTCACTTTCTTGCCCTTTTATACTTTTCAAATTTTCCATGTTCCTTAATTTTTCCATGTTAAGCTAATTCTTTTCGTCAACTTATTCTATCAGTTAAGAGTGCTCATCAATCCATACATCATCTTGCAATAAAAGAAGTAAATTTAAACAACTCTGTAAAAAATGAAGTCATTCAAAATGTCAAATCCATGCATGCTTGGCTTGAAGAAAAAGGAAAAAACAAAAGCTCAACTGAAACAACCTCCAGGCTCCACTGAAACTATATTTTTGAATTCTTCATATAAAATAACACCATAAGTGGAAAAGATTAAATTATGAAGAGGTTGCAGCGAAGGAAAAGGAGCCAGAAACAATAAAACTACAATTTCATAAAAATACTGAAAGGGAAAATTTTCCTTATTAAAGTCAAGAAGGTTAAAAAAACAGTAGCATATGCATAGAAGGGGTAGACAAAAATAGGTAGTCAAAACAGTAAAACTGCAATTTCAGAAATATACTGAAAGCTAATATTGCTGCCAGCATAGAATAATTAGCATCGTACTTGCCTTAGTAAGTCTGCTAATTCTTGAGAATTCCACTTGTGAAATTTGTCTCACATTAGAAAAAGTGAGTTTTTGATGGGTGCTTATATACATGGTTGGACTCAAGATGTAATAGGCTTAAGCTTTTGAGTCAAATTGGTGCTCACTCATGTGTATGAAGCACACCTTTGGACTCGTCCGGTGCTAACAAGTGGTATCAGAGCCGACGGTTCATAACTCCGGGTGTGACAGTGTGTGACCGAGGCTAAGAAGGTTCATCTAAGCTGCCAAGATAGATCCAAATTGGGTCAAGACGTGGGAGGTAGGATTGGTTTGGAGGCGCCATTTTGAATACAATTCGAGACACGTAAGACGATCCACTTGAGCAAACTGTTGGAGAATTTGTCCCATGAGGGAGAAGATGACTTCTGTTCAAGGGGGAGCAGTTGGAACTCACATGTGGTGGGGCTTCCATTCAAGAAGGAGCAGTTGGAACTCTCAAGTGAGAGGGAGATTATTGAGAATTCCACTTGTGAAGTTTGTCCCACATTAGAAAAAGTGAGTATTTTATGGGTGCTTATATACATGGTGTAGCCCAAGACCCAATAGGCTTAAGCTTTTGGGTCAAGTTGGTGCTCACCCATGTGTATCAAGCACGCCTATGGACTCCTCCGATTCTAACACTAATAGCATGCAGTTACAATGAAAAGCAAATTCATTACGATGGTTTAAAAGAATTCATACATCATTCAATTTTTAAACAAAAAAATTAATAATGATTCAAACAAATGAAAATTGCACACCCTATGATACAATAAAAGATTGCAATTGAAGTAAATATCAGCATCAAATAAAGTTAGAAAAGACTACCATAGCTGGTGCTGATCAGAATAAATAGGCATATATAATGGAGAAAAAACATGGGTTGAACATGCATATCTGTACCAAATCAGCTCACATCCTTAAGTCTTTTAATCAGAGCATCCAGAGATTTTTTTTTTTGGATTCTGCTTAAGACTCCTTCCTCCAAATGATCCAAATAGCCGATCAGAAGGATCCCTTAATTTCTCTGAAATTATCATTACTTTCCTGCAGTCCAAAGTATTGTAACTCCTCTCCCTGATTACTGGATTCTGAAAATCAGAATAAATAAACATATATAATGGAGAAAGAACATGGGTTGAACATGCAAATCTGTACCAAATCAGGCACAATGCGGCAGCAATCAGGCACTGTATATGAAATTAAGGCAGTGTTTAGTAGATTTACACAAATTTCAATACAATTTTACCATACATTTTATCCGAATCCAATACAACTCAATATTCAATCCTCTCCGAACTTAGGTTAACTGTTTTTCATAAAAATAAATAAATAAATAAATAAAATTCTATTTTCTTTCATTAAGCAACTTTTCTCTTTTCTGCTCTAATTAGAAAAGCATCATCATTCATCAATAAAATAGCAGAAACAGAAAATTAAGATCAGATAAAAATATAAAATAAGCACTAGGCACGTCTTAAAACATAATGGAAAATGATCGTGCAGTAACATCTATGACAATATACTACACAATTGTTTATTGAATAAAACCTGTTGGTCCAAGGGAAGAAAATGGAAAACCCATAACAGGAAAATAAACAAAAATACCATTAAAAATATTTTATGATTGCATAAATTGACGGAAAAGGAATCATATAACCGACCTCACCTAGTGGGATTAAGAC
The DNA here is from genome assembly GCF_029873635.1 of Malania oleifera. Lineage (NCBI taxonomy): Eukaryota > Viridiplantae > Streptophyta > Magnoliopsida > Santalales > Ximeniaceae > Malania > Malania oleifera. The sequence continues at coordinate 34,688,340 of NC_080426.1, read as the reverse complement.
TTGATTTTATTGTTTGTCGCTGTTGTACTATTAAAAATATTGTTCGTTGGTAAGGAGATCGAATCTTGTACCTACTTACTTGAATAGAGTGGGCTTTAAAGCAGAATTTTTTTTCTTACAATAATATATTAAATAACGATTCGGTGGGAACTTTTTTTTCCCCAATTTGATGCGTCTCAAAACTCGCTAGATGGTACACTGAGTTTTTAAGGAAAATTCTGTCGACCATCCAGTGAGTTTTATACTATTTTCTTCAAAATGTAGTTTTTTTTTTTTTTAAAAAAAAAAAGTTCATTTTTTATGTTCAACTCATAAAATTACTATCCATTGTCATTGTCCCTTTTACTACACAAAATTTGAAAAAATATCAAAACATCCTTTTAAAAAAAAAACTTCATTAAGACTGCATATTTCTTTACCTTAATATGTTAAAACAAAAAATGCAATAATAATTACTTACCAAAATATTATTAACAAGTATCGCACTTGAATAAGTTTTGTATTTCAATTAAGATTTTAAATAACTATAATAAATGTCATTTTGTATTGCACAACTTTCATAGACATTTACAGTACATCGAATTACTGTAAAAATTTTGGTAGAGTTTCTTCTTAAAATCGAGTATATCCATTCATGCACCTGTTTAAAGAAAACATGTTCATCGACAATTGATACCAATATGTTCACAACTTTCATATTGCAATGTTGACATTCACAGTATGTTGAATTAATGTATAAATATCGGCAATTGATAACAGTATTTCACAACTTTTATACAGAACTTTTAGACACTCATAGTACATTGAATAACTGTAAAAATTTTGATAGAGACACCTCTTAAAATCGAATATATTCATCAATGCATATGTTCAAAGAAAACATTTTTCATTAGTAATTGATACTAGTATGTTCACAATTTTCATACGCAACTTTCATTCATATATACATTTTGCGGAACAACAAATAAACATCCCAATTATACAGAAATAGTGCAATGAGGGTATACAAATGAAATCAAAAGAATCGATAATATACCAATGAAATCAAAAGAATTGACTACTGTACAACACAATATAAGTATATATACAACAAATGGCTACTCAAGTACCACACGGAGGGCGTCTCCGGTCTCGAGTGGCTGTCGTCTGCATCCGCCCTCTCCTTCGTGGTCATCTCCATTCAGTCTCCTATCTTTTCGTCGTCCTGTAGGCCTATCATCTCCACCCTAAGGTACTAAATCATCATCATTTATATGAAGCGGATGGGGAGATGATTCATATAATGATGCTGGATGAAAACGAGGTGGCATGGTTGGTGCATCCACGTCCTTCACATCTACACTGTTGTCCAAGAGCAATGACATGGATGGGATGGGAGCAGTGTCGGAAGGAACATCTGCAACGTACAACCTGGAGGATAAAGGAACATTTGCAGTGTACGGCTTGCAGGGCAATGTATGTTGTGCAACTGACGACACCCTCATCTCGTCCCTCCACCTATACAAAATGAAAACATAAATATTAGAATGATTTTATCTACAAAAGTGAAATTTGGATCTTAAAATATAGTCAGAATAAGTTCTCAAAACAACTGAAAGTCACAAAATATGATTTTCAGTTGTTTTTTTTTTTTATATGGAAAAAATACAATTTTTTTTTTTTTTTTTTTTAAACTTAGAAACTGTCTCTCCCCGGCTTGCTAGAAATGCTAAAGAAAAAATATAAACAAGAAGGAAAAAACCAAAATAAGAAAAAACAAAATGCAAAAAAAATCCATAAAAAGAGCACTACCTTCAGGTTTTTATCAAGGTCAAAGAGTGGAAGGCCCCAAAAGAAACCCAACAAGTGCATCCACAAGGAGGTTGGGAAAGTCGCTCCATCGCACAAAAGCCCTAAGAAATTTGACTTCAGTTCTTGACATAAAGTGAAAAGTTGGTAACAAAAATAGAAAGCTAACAATGCAAATAAATGCTTTGTCATCACATATTTTTCACTATACTCTAAGAAAATATAAAAAAAAAAAAAAAAATGATACCAAACAACATCTAAATTTCTCTATAGGGGTAGGAGGAGGGCAATACAAACATAGATATAAATTGAATGATTAACTAATTGATTTGTTAAGCGAACTTGATATTTTAAATTCCATAGAGGGACTGGATTGTTAACATGGTCACGATTTGATTTTTTACAACTTTGGTATAGATAATGGAGGTGCCTTCATGGGTGTAAAATCTTCTTACATAGAAATTTTGTTTTAGTTCATTCTATTTGGTTGTGCCCTTTCCATTTTATATAAAAAACGTGAGTTGAAGTAGCTTCATGGTCTTTTTTTGCTATTGTTTTTGTAAATAGGCTATAAGAAATATAACATTTTTGTCATCGACTTGTTGAATGCCATAACGAGCTTAATAGCAACAACTGTCAAAGTTTCAAGACTAACAAAAATGGTAATTGCAATGCTTAAATTGACTGAACAATCATGGGACTCAGAACTTGCATTGTTATTCTTGCAGAATTCTAACTATTATAGAATCTTGATACCTCTTTTCAATGTTTCCAATGATTAATGTCTCATTAATTAAAAGTGAGCTATTGGTCGTAACCTAAATTTTTAATCTCTCCCACATATAATATGTTTCAAATTTCATTGGTAGAAATATGGATCCGCATGGTTGTGCGTTCATCTTGATTTTTCATTTGCTTGTATTTGTCTAATATTTGTTTTATTTTGTTTTTGTGGGGATTTCCATGGATCCAAATTAAGTGTATTAAATTTTTTTCTTTGGTGATGTAATTTTATTATTTCAACACTATTTCTTAAAAAAAAAATCATGTCAAATTATATTTGAAAGTTGAAACCCACTACATTTTATAAATGGAGGGTGATTATTGTTGTCTAGATGGGTTGGTTTTTTTTTTTGGAAAGAGCTGGAAGCCACCCACATAGCGGTCCTGTCCCAAGTTTATTAATAACCCTCACTTATGGCGGAGGAATACCATGGAAACAAAAGGACACTTGGGGCTTACATAATAACCAATAAAACACCCCATGCATTAAATCAAACAAAAGAAAAAAACAAACTTATACCAAAACCAAAAGGAAACCAACTAAACATACCTCATATAAGTCATATCTATCTTATCCAATTTATACAAACATTTGATAACTCTACGAAATCGACTACTATTTGTAAACAAATTATTTCTCCCCATGACCCCTTGTTGTTTCAAACCATTTCTTTTCTAAATTTTCGAATCTCCCATTGCAAAACTTATAATTCTCATTTCCCATTTCCTCCCACTGCACCCTCTCCTTCCTTGTTTGCTCAAATTCTAGCATTCGGGGCGCAAAAACACAAAAAGATCGGGGGTTTGGCTTTGGTCCCTTCCATCTTTCTTTCTTTATCTATCTAGCTCTCAAACTCTTCATTCATCTTTGTCCCCCGTCTCCATCTCATCTCTCTATAAGTAATGTATTATAGTAGGAGGAAGTATGCAAAGAGAAGTTGTGTGACTAAATGCTAAAAGGGGCTCTTTTATAATTACAGCAAGGTGAAATCTATGGTTAAGAATCAATCTGAACTCAAAATCAAAACTAATTATTAGCTCTACTTATTACGACTAAGAATTAATAGTTAAAAATTGATTTCTTAAATCTAAAAAGTTGCTAATTTAAATCCATAAATTCAAACATGTTTAATCCAAAAAAAAAAAAGAGTGTAAATCATATCCTGCAATAACATCCTTGCATCTAACTGCAAAAACTATTACTGAAATCTTAATATTGGAGGAACAAATTATTCAAAATAAGAAAAAAATTAAAAACTAAAAGAAAATTTTGCTCAAGTCTTGCATATGTTGGCAAGGTAGCATAATGTGCATGTGTTATGGGTTAGTCCAAGGCCCACTTCTTAACCCTACCCTGTAATATACCTAGTTTGGTTTGAAATCATACGTAAATGGAAGAACTCTTCTCACAACCAGTTGGGACACAAGTGTCTTCCTTAATTTGAAGTATTCTGATATGTACTCAACTCTAACAGTATATGTAATTGTGTATTGTGAATGTTGGATATTGTCCGAGGTGCCAAAAAAATGGAATGGTGATCCCAAAACAAGAAGAGTTTTGAAGAAAAAAGAGAGTAAAACAAATAAAAGCACATTACATGAAGTTGCCACCTTATTATTATTATTTTTTTAAAATATAGGGAAGATAAAGAAAAATCCTAAAAAAAGTCCAAAAAATTAGAGTTTGAGTTCTGAAGTACATTTATGTATAGGAAATATGATTAATTAACCATCTTAGTGAGAATTAGTCAACCAGCACCCATATTGACACTTGTTCACATAACAGTTACCACAATTACGTATGTGGGTCTTCAAAAAAGAAAAAAAAAAAAGAAAAAAGAGAAAAGATCTCTTTTGGTCCTCCAGTGTTAGTATTAATGTCCAAGCACTCCAATATGATTTTGAGAAGTTCAGAGTCTTACTATGAAAGGATTTAGCCTTATAACCCTAATTTTGATGAAAACATGATAATGATGCTGCTGATGATGATGATAATGATGATGAATGGTGAAAACAGTTAGTTTGAAAATGTCATACTTGTGTTATCGACTAGATAATCAAAGTTTGAGAAAATGGAGCACCGAACTTGTATTATCGGTGTTTAAAAAATGGTAAGTGAAAACAATGAATTTGGAAATGAGAGTTTGAATCAAAAAGTATGATGAAATGCATGACTTTTAGAAAAGTTAGGACTTCATCATCAATCATCTAAAAGCATTTTTATAAAACTATTCATCAATTGTCTAAAATAAAGAAAAAATCACTAGAAAACATATTTTTTTGGATTTTTCGAAGCATTTTTAGAAAACTACTCTGATATAAAGGCAAACAAACATAACATAGTTTGTTTGATCAACCTCTGTTGGTCAAGACCATAATCTTTCTCGTCATATACAATTTCAGAAAGTTAAAATTCTCTACCATGCTTTGAGATAAGGAGAAAAAGACACTATATAGTGAAGTCTCCTCCTTTAGAGTTGGAGCTTGAGCACACTGAAGCTTGACTAGACTTGACTCCTTTGCAGCCTTATATATAGGCAAGATATGCAATCTTCAAACACACCATACATATGCTCATGCATACACTGCATCCACACACACATGCATAAAATTAAACAACTCATACACATTCACACACACACACACACACACACACACTCACACACTCACACACATAGATATATGTAGGCATGATATGCGTTCTTCAAACACACCATGCACATGCTCACACACTGCACCCACACACTATGCATGCCTACATTCACACACACACACACACACACACACACACACACATGTGCGCAAATTGGAACACGCTCATGTATATCACCATAAAAATCCAAAAAGTAGAAGAGAGAGAGAGAGAGAGCTTGTAACGACCTGCCTATTTTTCCATATTATTTATTATTTTTTTCCACATAATAATAATATTAATAATTCTAACATCCTGCTAAACTGTCATAATCATAATCAACCTGGACCCATGAGTACCAGGGATATACTTATCATACAACTCTGATACCCTAACAGCCGAAAACATAAAATTACATACATGTCATACAACACCAGAAACCAAACCAGAGTTCTGCTGAATCTTTTGACGGGGTAGTTTGGTCAACTCTTACCGCTACGGAGCTTTATCCGCCCTTCTACCTGAATTTCCTGAAATGTTTGTATTACTGGGGTGAGACACCTCTCAGTATGGGAGATAAACTATATCAGTGTGTGGTAACATGAGTATTTTTCGTGATATACATATAAACAATACATAATTCATATCTGGTATAAACAGTTGTATCATATCTGAATAAAACAGATATGAGGTTTGTTTTGTAGGTCCTATTTTGTTTTGTTTTGTTTGGACTTATAACTCGGTTTTTGGATGGATGTTGGTGTTATTCTTTGGGAGGTTTTTAACGTGTTGTCTTTTGTTATCTCCCATTAATTGCCTTGTAACCATAGTTTTCCTCCGCCAAAAGTGAGGGGTTATCAATAAATAAATGGAGGTGCCGCCCTTCTTTAAAAATAAATAAAGAAATAAATAATATCTGAATAAAACATGATTTAACATAACATAGTTTAACGTACTAAATTTCTGTACTAAAAAATCATCTTGTATAATCATATCATACTGAATTATTACCCAGGATATATAGTTAGTTATTATCATGTCTTACACCCCACATGACAGGGTTGTGTGGCCCGTAGATGGGACCTAGCAATGGCTGGCCGACTATGCTAAGTCAAACATAGGTGTGTAAGTACGATGAGCATGTTCCACCTGTACCGGACTACCAGGGGAACTATGACACTCCCATAAGGTCACATCGACTGCCATCTCCCACACTCTACATAAGATGTGTGGTAGCACTAACATAAACATAATCGTGAACATATAGCTACGGTACCATACTTCGTAAAACTAAACTAAGCTATCTGGCTTCTGATAACATATACATACATTTCATATTATTAAAACATAGTTGTTTCATATTTCAGAGTAATATTTGACATAATTATATTTCATGATTTCTTACATATCATATATAATCACGGCATCTACGCTAACATAAATCATAACGTAAAAATCACAGCATTCACGCCGGCATAATTTATAATGTAAAAATCACGGCATTTATGCCAACATAATTCATAACGTAAAAATCACGGCATTCATGCCGGCATAATTTATAACGTAAAAATCACGGCATCTACGCCGGCATAATTCATAACATAATAAACATGAAATTCTTACACTGTTTAACATAATATTTTTAAAACCATAGTTCCTGTACTGTTTTTATGGTTTTCCTAAAAACTGTTATAACATGCTTATTTCAATATAACATAATTTTCATGGAAATATTATACTCATGCCACACAAATGTAAGTAGCCTTCTAAACTCATAGTTTGTTCTGAAATCATATTTTCTTATAAAATGTGTTAAAATCATTTCCCTATTCAATAACAGTATTCCCAAACATAATTCTATAACATACATATTTTCCTGAAAATAAATGTTGTATGATAATAAATAATTTCTTAAAAAATGCTGATTTAATTTATCCCCTTACCTGACTTATTACTGAGAAACCTACAAAATTAACCAAACCTATGTTCCCAGCTCAACACCCCGAAGTTACATTTTTTCCCAACAAAACTTCAGTATTATTTTATTTTAAGCATTTTTCTCAGTTCAGAAACACCAAACACCTTATAGAACTTAAAATAATCAACTTACCCAGATTTTGGGATGGTGCTCAAGTTGGCCTAACCAACAAACTACTCCAGTAGACTTGAAGAGAATCTTCCCAAGAGTAGCGTGGCGGCTTCCGATCGTCAAACCAGCGAAGAACGAAATCGAAAATCTAGAGAGAAGGTGAGGGAGTCGATTTCTAGAGAGGGAGAGGTAGTTTGCATGAGATTTCTTGCTGAAACCCAGAATTCATCATATTTATATGGTGCAGATTCGTCGACGAGACACATCCTCATCGACGAGTTCATGAAAGGAGTTTATCGATAAGCTCGTAACCCTCGTCAACGAAATTCAGGCTCTGCTAAACCCCTCTCGATAAGTTCTCATCAACGAGACACGAGTTCATGTCGATGATCCCAAGAAGGCTGCTCGTCGACGAGCGCTCTGCATTCGTTGACGAGACCCTGCCGAGTCCCTTTTGAAGAATCATTTTCTCTCTTTTCTTTTATTTACTTAATTCTTCGGGTCTCAGCCTGCAGCCCCTCCTTAAACGCCAGCCTTTCCAGGTTTATATAGGGAGAAGGAGAGGGTGGAAACGGAGAAAAAGGAGAGGAGAAAATAAAGAAAAGTAAAGCAAAAAATTAAAAAATATTATAAATAAAAATGGAGATGGTTGGCGCAACAGCCGAAGGTCGCAGGGAGGTCATGGTGGGCTACAAGGGGATTGAAGTGGGTGAGGAAGGGATCAAAGGGACAAGGGGTCGACTAGCATGAAGAAAAGGATAGAGACGAATGTCTCCGCCGTAAAAAGTGGATGCTCCAAGCCATTCACAGGCCAGACACCGCATGGAATGACAACCGGGGGGTGACACCAAAACGACATTGTTTTGCACCCCGTAGCCCTTACATATATATATATATATATATATATATATATATATATATAATAAGAATGAAACGACATCATTTTATTAAATGACATGCACGCATGCATGGTTATGAACCAGCTATTTTAAAGTAAATTTTTAATATTTTTTAAATCAAAACTAAAACAGCGTTGTTTTATAGGAGATGCGCGCATGCCCGCATGTGCATATGGCTGCTCCTCCACACACTGGTGTGTGCAGTTACACGCCAGCCCATTTTTTTATTTTTCATTTCATTTTTTTTAAAAAAATATTTTTATTATTTTTTTTTTATAAAAAAAGGGTATGCAAGGTCTACCAAAAATAGCTAAAAATTCTAGGAGTGTCTAGAAATGCTAGAAGACTACAAAAAAGTTAGAATTTCACCTTAATTTTTGTGTAAGAAGCCAAAATTACAGTTTAACCCTTCCTTACTATTTCAAACCGCTCTGGATCATTTGGTGCAATCAGATTTAGCTGAAAGAGAGTCGAAAAAAAAAATGATGAAACTTTCACCTTTGTTTTAGTTTGGAGAGAAAAATTACTACTTAACACTTTCTTATCTTTTTGGACTACTCTAGATCACTTGGTGAGGTCAGGATTGGTAGAAAAAAAATTGAAAAACTCAAATTGACAAAATTTTGCCTCGATTTTTGTACTCAAAGTAAAAATCATTATCAGATCTCTTCCTACTATTTTGAATTGTTACGAATCAGTTGGTGTAATCAGAATTGATGGAAAGAGAGTAAAAAAGTCGAGAATGACAGAGATTTTACCTTGCTTGTAGTGTCCATAGTCAAAATTACTATCAAACTTTTTCTTACCATTTCAAACTATACTGAATCACCCGGTGCAGTCTAAATTAGCAGGAAGAGAATAGAAAAGTCTAGAACGATAGAAGTTTTGCCTCGATTTACATACCCAAATTCAAAATCATAGTCAAATTTTTTTGACCATTTTAGATTATTACGAATCACCCAGTGTAGTCAAAATTGGCAAAAAAATAGCAAAAAAGTTTGGATTGACAGAAGTTTTGCCTCGATTTTTATGCCCAAAGTTAAAATTATTGTCAAACCTTTTTTGACCATTTTAGACTGTCCTGAATCATTCGGTTTAGTCAAAATTAGAAAAAAAAAAAAAAAAAGAGCAAAAAAAACCTAGAATGATAGGAATTTTGTCTCGATTTTTGTGTTTGAAGACAAAATCACTGTCAGATCTCTTCTTAACATTTAGGATGCACCAAATCATGCAATTAGTTACGATTGGTAGAAAGAGAGCAAAAAAACCCAAAAGACAGAGATTTTGTTTCTATTTACGTGTACAAAGTCAACTTAATTATTGGACACCTTATTATCATTTTGAACTATCCTGGATCATCTAGTATAGACAAAAATGACAAGAAATAAAAACAATAAGTAAAAGTTAGATTGAGGTAAAAAGAACTTGCCACTCTACGTTTTGGTCATTCAGTTAAAATGGTCATCGAGATATATGTATCATAAACATAATATTAAAAAAATAATAAAAAGGAGATCCTATCAACATTCCTAAAAAAATAAAAATAACACTTCTTTTATTTTTAATTGTTTCAAATTACAACTTTATCCCCTTGATTTTCACTCTGCAAATGAAAATGAGCAAGTTTTTCATTTCATGTATAGGAAAAAAATGATATGGTGCCAATGGTATTTTTTGAGTGCTAATAGTGTCTCTTAATAAATATCTATATATTTTGAATGGAATGGCTCCAAAATATATTTTTGAATGAACTTTGTCATTGCATTTTGTTGCTACTTAAAAAAAACATTTATTATCAATTAATGGGAAAATTATAAGGGGAACCGGTGCCTCCATGTGCCTCAACGCTTGGCGTTTAGATTGCGACATGTGGAATGCAGGCCTAGCTTGGTTAACCTCCCTTCAGTGCACGACACCAACACCATTTTGCTAATGTATTGAATTGTTAGTTTGAAAAAAACAAAAAAACAAAAAAGGCAAGTTGTGTCGTGCGAATATTGACAAATTTGCTTGTTGGATCATGCCCATGATGGCAAATTCACTGGCAAATCTGCCCCAGTGTCATGTGATCTGCCACTAATCAGTGCTAAAAATTATTAGACCATTACAACACAACAAAGTCAAGCCTTAGTCCCACTAAGTGGGGTCACTATATAAATCATTTTCCGCTAATTTATGCGATCGTGGACTATTTCTTTTAATAGATTCAAAGATATTAAATCCTTACTCACTGTCTCCTCCCAAGTTATTTTAGGTCTACCCCTACCCATTTTACTACCCTCCACAGCAACTAAGTCACTCTTTCTCACAAGTGTACTATGTGGCCTACGTTGTAAGTGTTTATACCATCTGAGTCGTCCCTCCCTTATCTTATCTTCTATAGGAGCTATACCTAACTTACCACGAATATGTTCATTCTTTAATTTATCTTTCAATGTTATACCACTCATCCATCTAAACAGTTTAATCTCGACAACTTTTACTTTTTGGATATTCATAGTAATCTGACAAATTTTATACTAGCTGTTAGTTACCTAACACAACTCTTATCTATTACAAGTCCAACTATTATTAGGAGGCAATTAAGTGCAAACGAACGAGGCACAAGGTATCATTATCAAAAAAAATATGGAGAAAAAATCAAAAACAAAAACAAGAAATCAAACAAAAAAATTAAAATATAAAGAAATGCAATGTTTGATAAGTATTAACAAAACAATGAAAATGCATGGTCGTTTTTGTCTTTTATTCAAATAACAAGGACTAACAAATATGGTAAGAATAATATGAAGGCAATAGAATACAAATCGAAAAATAATATAATGAAAATATAAATTAATAAAAACTATTTACTTAACTATAATATTCTAAGACTCAACTTGATACTAAAATTATAAACCTATTTTTTAAAAAATAAAAATTGAAAAATGGTAAATATTTTTTACAAAATTTTATGGATATTTTTATTTTAATTACTTATTAAGTTAGCATGGTCTTCTATTTTTTATTTTAAATTATGTACAAAATGATTTATATACAAAAGTGAAATTTGGATATAAAAATATAGTAACAAGAAATTGTCAAGACAATTGAAAAGTGCAATATCTTATTTTAGGTTTTTCTTTTATATAGAAAAAATATAATTTTATTAAAATTAAGAAATGGAGTACAAGATAGAGAAGGCAAAGGGTCCTCCCCGACCAGCTAGAAAAGTTGAAGAAAAACTATGAACAAGAGAGGGAATATACCAAAATAGGGGAAAAAAAAAAACAAAATACCATAAAATAAATTCAATTATTAGACTTTAGCAATGCTATATTTTTAATATCCTATGCACATTAAACCACTAGTAGCTTATGAATAAAATCCAACTTCAACTCAAAGAAAAATATTAGTAGAGATATAAAAAATAATAATTATAGAAGTAATATATTGTAGTAGGAGGAAGCATGCAAAGAGAAATTGTTTGATTAAATGCTAAAATGGGCTCTTTTGTAATTATAGCAAGGTGAAATTAGGGGTCCAGAATTAATTTGAACTCAAAATCAAAATTAATTATGTATCTCTACTTATTACTAAGAATTAATAGTTAAAAAATGATTTCTTAAATCTAGAAAGTTGCTAATTTAAATCCGTAAATTTAAACATGTTTAATCCAAAAATCGTTTTTCAAGCGTAAATCAAATCCTGCAATAACATCGTTGTAGACTTGAAAGATATTTAACTGCAAAAATTGTTACTAAAATCTAAATATTAGAGGGACAAATTATTCAAAATAAGAAGAAAAATTAAAATTAAAATTAAAATTTGCTCAACTCCTATATACTTTTGGCGAGGTAGCATGATGTGCATGTGTTATGGGTTAGTCCAATGGTATTTTTTGAGTGCTAATAGCGCCTCTTAACAAATATTTATATATTTTACATGGAATGGCTTGAAAATATATTTTTGAATGAACTTTGTCATTGCATTTAGTCGCTACTAAGAAAAACATTTGTACTGAAAATCACAAGGAAGAATGGTGCCTCCACGTGCCTCAACACCTAACATTTAGATTACGAGACGTGGCATCTCAGACCCAACTTGGTTGACCTCCTTTCAGTGCACAACGTCAACACCATTTCATTAATGCGTTGAAATGTTAGTTTGAAAAAACATTAAAAAAAAAAAACATGTTATGTCATGTGAATAATGACAAATTTGCCTGTTGGATCACGCCCACAATGGCAAATCCGCCCCATTGTGATGTGATCTCCCACTAATCAATGCTAAGTACTATTATACTATTATAATTCCAACTATTATGAGGAGGAGAGGAAATTAAGTGCAAACAAACAAGGCGTAAGGTATCATTGTAAAAAATTATGGAGAAAAAATAAAAAACTAAAATAAGAAATCAAAAATCAAAAACTAAATTATTTAAAATATGCAATGTTTAATAAGCATTATAAAAAAAATTAAAAATAGACGGTCTTTTTTGTCCTTGAATCAAATAACAACTAACAAATATGGTCAGAATAATATGAATGCAAAAGAATGCAAATTGAAAAATAATATAATAAAAATATAAATTAATGAAAACTGTTTACTTAAGTATAATTTTAAAAATCACTTTTTCATTCTCCAATTCTAATCTTTTTTTTTTTTTTAAATGACAACTGAAAAATGGTAAATATTTTAATAACTTTTATTAGTTTTGAAATTTATAAAATTTTATGGATATTTTAATTTTAATTACTTATTAAATTAGCATGGTCTTTTATCTTGCTTTTTTATTAAAAATTATGTATAGAATGATTTATCTACAAAAGTGAAGTTTGGATATTAAAATATCCTAACAAGAGTCTGTCAAAACTATTGAAAAGCACAAGATCTTATTTTAAGAAAAACTATAAACAACAGGGAATATACCAAAAAGGAAAAGCAAAATACCAAAAAAAAAAAAAAATCCATTATTAGTCTTTAGAAAAGTTAAACAGTGGAAGACTCCTAAACAAATCCAAAGTAGCACACACACAAGGAGGCTAGGAAAGTCGCTCTATCCCACAAAAGCCCTAAGCATGTTGATTAACTTCAATTTTGACATTTGAAAAATCTGCAACGAAAATAGCTAACAATGTAGATAAATGCTCCTATAAATACATATTTTTTCACCATATTCTAACAAAAAAAAAATGATATCAAACAACGCCTAAATTTCTCTATAATGGTAGGGGGAGGATAACACAAACATAAAATGGACAATTGAGTCATTGACTTGTCTGGCAAACGTGATATTTTGAATTCTATAAAGGAGGGATTGAAGTGCTAAGATGGTCTCAATTTGATTTTACAAGTTTGAATGGATAAGGGGGTGCCTTCAAGGGTGTGAAATTTTCTTATATAGAAATTTTATTTTAATTCATTTTAATGGGTTGTGTCTTTTCAATTTTATGTGAAAAATACGAGTTGAAGTAGCTTCATGGTTCTTTTTTACCACTATAACTATAAATAATTTATATGATTTTAGCATTTTTGTCAGTGATATACCTAAAATTAATAAGTTCATTCATGAGGGAACACGATTATGAAACCACCATTAATACCCCTACATAACAAACATACTAAAGTCAATAGGCACATTCATGACATGAAATGGTTATAAAACCGCTATTAAAGCCCCCTCGCATAAAATGCCCTTAAATTATTCATAACCTCTATAAACGCAATAATGCCCCCATAAATGCTAAATTGAAGGAGGGTCAACCTCTACCACTATAAAAGGGTACTCTGAGAGGATGTAGGCATCTCATTCTTACTCTCATTTTACTATTACTTGTTGCAATATAGAGCCTCCCACATTTCCTAACTTAGGCATCAAAGTGATGCCCTAGAGGACACCCAGGTCCTCCAAGTAATCTACATTTTGTTCTTTTCAGGTGGTTGCGGTTGAAGGACGATCCACAAATGTCGTTCGATTTTTGGCAACAATAGTTGGCACTGTGGGAATTGGGAGGTTTTCCATATTTGACCATGGTCACATCACCTTTTTCCAAGTCAGCTGCAAGAGACAAATGCCTCAAAAGATTAAAAATTGTTGATTTTGGCTACATTGAATGCCCTTTCTTATTGATAGGTGCCAATTTCCAATGCCCAATATTCAATACAATGTTTGCAATTGTTGATGTAGCCAATCCCTTCATCTTTGTTGGAGCATCCAAGACACTTATGCAGCCGAAATCTCATAAGCAAGCACCTACAACAGGCTGGCTTTCTCCATTGAAGTATGTTAAGGTGCGCCTCAAAATATTTGACATACCTAATCTGACTTGGCAAAACAAGCATTTTTCCATCAACAAATCTTTTCTAATTGAAGTAATCAATAAACTAATTTGCAGAGAAGACCTAGCCATTCCAGCTTGACAGTGCACAACGACAATGTTTTCAATATCCTCCTTCAACCATGAGCATGCACTTTGGCATGATGATATTATGAGTTGAATGGGAGGATAATTATGATCATCGAATGGGAAACTAGCTAACTTTCCTTCAAATAATGATGCATCATATAGTCTCTTAGAGCATAGATTATATGTAGTAGCCCGAACCTACAAACAATTTTTCATAGCGAAAGACCTCAAATTCATTATACCAAAGTACTAAATAACCTCATTATCACAAAAATAACAAATTTACTATTTAATCTAAATTGCGCTTTCTAACCCCACCCACGCTTTCGCTATGCTACTCTAATTTTGGTTATGCTCCTCAATGTATATGAAATGTTTGATAAAATTGGGGTGAGACACATCTCAGTAAGTAAGGACTAGATTATTATTAGTGTGTGGCTAAAATGAGCTGTGGTGTAAAAATAATTAATTTAATACTTCAATTGTTAAAACCACATTTATAAACAGAGAACCACATATATTTTCTATAATAAAAATTCCATTGTAACCTTTGGATCACATATATCAATGTATGTACTTTTTTTCAATGCAACATTAAGCCCATTAAATGGTCATAATCACATAAATACCCAAATATGTATAAAAGACTCTTTTTTGGCCGATGCATGTCATGTTTAACCCCTATGATCGGGTTTTGTAGTCCAAAAACTAGACTTAGCTTGATTTGATATCATGCATAAAATGGAAGAACTCCGTCTCACAACTAGTTGGGGCAAGAGTGTCTCCCTTAATTTGAAGCACTCTAATATGTACTCAACTCTAACAATATATGTAATTATGTATGTATCATAAACATAAGATATTTTTTTTCTTTGAAAGAAAGGGAGATACCATCGACATTCCCAAAAAAAATGAAATACAAATAGCACTTCTTTTATTTTTAATTGCATTAAATGACAAGTGAAAATGCGAAAATATTCATTTTATGCATAGGAAAAAAATGATATGGTGCCAATGGTGTTTTTTGAGTGCTAATAGCGCCTCTTAACAAATATTTATATATTTTATGTGGAATGGCTTGAAAATATATTTTTGAATGAACTTTGTCATTGCATTTAGTTGCTACTAAAAAAAACATTTGTACTTAATTAATGGGAAAATCACAAGGAAGAATGGTGCCTCCACGTGCCTTAACTCCTAACATTTAGATTACGAGACGTGGCATCTCAGACCCAACTTGGTTGACCTCCTTTCAGTGCACAATGTCAACACCATTTCATTAATGTGTTGAAATGTTAGTTTGAAAAAAAAAAAAGAGTAAGTTATGTCATGCGAATAATGACAAATTTGCCCATTGGAATTTATGCAATGTTTAATAAGCATTATAAAAAAATAAAAAATACACAGTCTTTTTTGTCCTTGAATCAAATAACAACTAACAAATATGGTTAGAATAATATGAATGCAAAAGAATGCAAATTGAAAAATGAGTGGTTCGGAAGTTATCCCAAGTATATAGGAGTTACATCGTATAATATTTAGCCCCCAAGGGTTAGATCATCTCCTTAGGGAATGCGTTTTAATCTCAAATTTTATGTTCGTCCAATCAAAAATAAAAATGTACTGAAGTTAGTTCAATTTCGGGTTGTACAAGATTGTTCAGATTTCTTTTGACCAATTAAAATAACATGCAATTTGAATCCTAAAACTAAAGCGCACTGAATTAACGAGCAAAAATGGAAACCCTAATCTACTCAAGGAAATACTAAAAGACGCGTTAACTAAAGATGGTAATTTTGAGTATGGAATTAAAACACAATCATGAAAACTCAATCGGACACAAACGCATACAATAAAAATTGAACCTTTATCACGAACTTGAACCTCAATCAAAATTTAAACACAACCATAAACTTTAACAAAAAAGGAACATTCAAATGATAATGGAATACGGTAAAACACGAACTTTAACAAAACCAACCCTAACTAAACCAAGTTTTGATAAAAAAAAGACTAAATTTTTGGAAAAACAATTTCAAAATGAAAACACTCTTCTTCTTCTTTTTTCCTTTTTTTTTTTTAATTATTATTTGGTTAGAAGTAAAACGAAATTTAAATTAAAGGAACGATAAATAAATAAATAAATAAATAAAACTAAATTAAACTCTTCCCACAATACAAAAAAAAAACAACTTTGGTATAAGAATAATACTCAATAAAAAAGGAAGAATTTAAAATTCCTAATAAATAACTCAACCCAAGTATACTGCAATTGAATTAACAATCATAAAAAAAACATTATTACTACTTAAAGTGAAATAACAGAGAAGGAAGGAAGAACAAAAGAGGGAGAGAGAGAAGAAGGGCCTGTTGCAGAGAGCCTTAAAGCTTGTGCTGCAGGGTGGAACAGCAGAGAGAGTCCTTGGGTTGGCCTGCTGATGGCTCACGGCTGCTGCAGGTTCGTGGGTGCTGGAGCTGGGACTCGGAAGGAACATGGAGCAGAGGCTGCTGTTCTTTGGCTCGAATCTGTGCAGCAATAGGAGGTCCGGGGCTGGTATGGTGGCTGCCACGGGTGCTGCTCTGCTGGAAGGGAGCTGGAGCTCCTGTGGGAATTTCTCCGGTGGGCTGGTTGGCAAGGCAGAGGGCCGAGGGACTGCTGGAGGTTGGTCTGTTGTTGGTGGCTTGCTGTGTTGGTGATGGCTGCTGGAAATAAAGAGAAAATTAACCGAGGGAGAAGGGAAGAGAGTATGTAAAAGTAATAGAAGGATATTGAAGAGAAGAAGACCAGAGGAAAGAAGAAAAAAAAAAAATAGAGTAAGAGAGAGAGTAAGGAGAGATGGTGTGCAGGGCACACTGCGCGCAGGGGAGAAGAGGGGATTAAATAGGAGGGGCTTTGTTGCCCTAGACCCATGAGACCAACCCGACCCGGCCGTGCATGGCCGCGTCAAATCAAAACTCATTTAAATATTATTTTTTTTTCTTTTTTGTTCTTCGAAAACGGCCAGTTTTGACCCTCCTGGAGCCTGTTTCGTGTGAAACTCAAAACACTAAAGTTGTAGATAATCTTTTTCTTTTTCTCAAAAAATTTCAATCGTCTCTATCAGAGTTCAGATGGAAAAGTTATGTACGAAATATGAACAAGTGTCGGTTTTGATTTCCCGAAATTTTCCTACGATAAGAAATTACCAAAAATTCATAAATGGTGCAATAAAACTCAAAAATGATAAATTCGGCACTTTAGTAAAATATTGGACAAATTTGAACACTTAATTAAAAATATAAGCCGTAAAGACTGGATTAAAGTGCCCCATTACACAGTTTTGACGTGTAATCAAGGTCAAGTATTATTAGACTATTATAATTCCAACTATTATGAGGAGGAGAGGAAATTAAATGCAAACAAACAAGGCGTATATGAATCCAACAACAAGCCTTAGTCCCACTAAGTGGGGTCGACTATATGAATCCTTTTCCGTCAATTTATGCGATCATGGATCATTTCTTTTGATAGATTCAAAGATATTAAATCCTTACTCACTAAGATAAGAAATCAAAAAATCAAAAATCAAAAACTAAAATAAGAAATCAAAAATCAAAAACTAAAATATTTAAAATATGCAATGTTTAGTAAGCATTATAAAAAAAATAAAAATACACGGTCTTTTTTGTCCTTGAATCAAATAACAACTAACAAATATGGTTAGAATAAAATGAATGCAAAAGAATGCAAATCGAAAAATAATATAATAAAAATATAAATTAATGTTTACTTAAGTATAATTTTAAAAATCACTTTTTCATTCTCCAATTCTAATCTTATTTTAAAAAAAAAATTGACAATTGAAAAATGGTAAATATTTTAATAACTTTCATTAGTTTTGAAATTTATAAATTTTTATGGATATTTTTATTTTAATTACTTATTAAATTAGCATCGTTTTAATTTTTCTTTCTATTAAAAATTATGTATAGAATGATTTATCTACAAAAGTGAAGTTTGGATATTAAAATATTCTAACAAGAGTCTGTCAAAACTATTGAAAAGTACAAGATCTTATTTTAAGAAAAACTATAAACAACAGGGAATATACCAAAAAGGAAAAAGAAATAACCAAAAAAAAAAAAATCCATTATTAGTCTTTAGCAAAGTTAAACTGTGGAAGGCTCCTAAACAAATCCAAAGTAGCATACACAAGGAGACTAGGAAAGTCGCTCTATCCCACAAAAGCCCTAAGCATGTTGATTAACTTCAATTTTGACATTTGGAAAACTTGCAACCAAAATAGCTAACAATGTAGACAAATGCCTTGTAAATACAGAATCTTTCACTATATTCTAACCAAAAAAATAAATAAATGATATCAAACAACGCCTAAATTTCTCTATTATAAGGGTAGGGGGAGGATAACACAAACATAGACATAAAATGGATAATTGAGTCGTTGATTTTTCAAACAAACGTGATATTTTGAATTCTATAAAGGAGGGATTGAAGTGCTAAGATGGTCTCAATTTGATTTTACAAGTTTGAATAGATAAGGGGGTGCCGGGTGTGAAATTTTCTTATATAGAAATTTTATTTTAATTCATTTTAATGGGTTGTGTCCTTTCAATTTTATGTGAAAAATACGAGTTGAAGTAGCTTCATGGTTCTTTTTTACCACTATAACTATAAATAATTTATATGATTATAGCATTTTTGTCAGTGATCTACCCAAAATTAATAAGTTCATTCATGAGGGGACACGATTATGAAACCACCATTAATACCCCTACATAACAAACATACTAAAGTCAATAGGCATATTCAGGATGGGAAATGCTTATAAAACCGCTATTAAACCCCCCCCCCCTAGGGCATAAAATGCCCTTAAATTATTCATAACCCCTATAAACGCAATAATGCACCCATAAATGTTAAATTGAATGAGGGTCAACCTCCACCACTATAAAAGGGTACTCCGAGAGGATGTAGGTATCTCATTCTTACCCTCATTTTTCCATTACTTGTTGCAATATAGAGTTTCCCACATTTCCTAAGTTATGCATCAAAGTGATTCCCTAGAGGACACCCAGGTCCTCCAAGTAATCTACATTTTGTTCTTTTCAGGTGGTCGCGGTTGAAGGACGATCCACAAATGTCGTTCGATTTTTGGCAGCAATAGTTGGCACTGTGGGAATTGGGAGGTTTTCCATATTTGACCATGGTCTCATCACCTTTTTCTAAGTTAGATGTCAATGCAAGAGACAAAAGTCTCAAAAGATTAAAAATTGTTGATTTTGGCTACATTGAATGCCCTTTCTTATTGATAGGTGCCAATTTCCAATGCCCAATATTCAATACAATGTTTGCAATTGTTGATGCAACCAATCCCTTCAGCTTTGTTGGAGCATCCAAGACACCTATGAGGCCGAAATCTCGTAAGCAGGCACCTACACTAGGCTGGCTTTCTCCATTGAAGTATGTTAAGGTGCGCCTCAAAATATTTGACATACCTAATCTGACTTGGCAAAACAAGCATTTTTCCATCAACAGATCTTTTCTAATTGAAGTAATCAATAGACTCAATTGTAGAGAAGACCTAGCCATTCCGGCCTTACAGTGCAAAACGACAACATTTTCAATATCCTCCTTCAACCATGAGCATGCACTTTGGCATCCTTAGAGACCATAGAGGTACTTTTGTGTTTGGTTTTTTAAAACATTTTTGTTCTTGTTCAAATAATGAAGTTGAATTGAGAGCTGTGTTAGAGGGAATAAAGATTTGCAAACATTTGGGCCGTAATAGTATTGATATTGAATGTGATTCGAAGATTGTTGTAAATTGGATAAGAACAAGGAGGTGCTCCTTGTCGTATTTATGGGATTTTTGGGAATAGCTGATTGGTTTATTGGAGGGAGTAGACTTTTCGATAAAGCATTGGTATAGAGAAGGAAATAAAGTGGCAGATGCCTTTGCTCGTCAAGGTGCTAGGGGGAGGAATAGGTTGTTTACAAATAGTAGTCAACTCCCTAGAGTTATCAATGGATTATATAAATTAGAGAAGATGGGTACGGCTTATTTGAGGTATGTTTAGCTAATTTCCTGTTGATTTTGGTCTATGCTTTATGTTATTTACCTTTTGTTTGTTTTGTTGTGTGATATTTGGTTTGTAGGTCCTTGTTTTGTGTTGATTTGATTGGTTTTGTAATCTTATTTTGGCTGGATGTTGGTGTTATTATTTGAGAGGCCTTTAAAGGTTTGTCTTTTGTCCCTCCCTTTAAATATCTTGTAACCACAGTATTCCTCTACCAAAAGTGAGGGTTTATCAATAAATAAATGGAGGTCCCGCCCTTCTTAAAAAAAAAAGAAAAGCATGCACTTTGGCATAATAATATTATGAGTTGGATGGGACGGTAATTATGATCATCGAATGGGAAACTAGCTAACTTTCCTTCAAATAATGATGCATCATATAGCCTTTTAGAGCATAGATTATATGTAGTAGCCCGAACCTACAAACAATTTTTCATAGTGAAAGACCTCAAATTCATTATAGCACAATACTAAATAACCTCATTATTACAAAAATAACAAATTTACTATTTAATCTAAATTGCGCTTTCTAACCCCACCCACACTTTCGCTATGCTACTCTAATTTCGGTTATGCCCCTCAATGTATTTGAAATGTTTGATAAAAATTGGGGTGAGACACATCTCAGTAAGTAACGACTAGATTATTATTAGTGTGTGGCTAAAATAAGCTATGGTGTAAAAATAATTAATTTAATACTTCAACTGTTAAAACCACATTTATAAACAGAGAACTACATATATTTTCTATAATAAAAATTCCATTGTAACCTTTGGATCACATATATCAATATACGTACTTTTTTTCAAAACAACATTAAGCACATTAAATGGTCATAATCACATAAATACCCAAATATGTATAAAAGACTCTTTTTTTGGCCGATGCATGTCATGTTTAACCCCCATGATTGGGTTTTGCAGTCCAAAAACTTTACTTAGCTTGGTTTGATATCATGCATAAAATGGAAGAATTCGTCTCACAACTAGATTGGGCAAGAGTGTCTCCCTTAATTTGAAGCACTCTAATAGAGTAATAGGTACTTAACTCTAACAATATATGTAATTATGTATGCATCAAAAACATAAGATATTTTTTTTCTTTGAAATAAAGGGAGATACTATCAACATTCCCAAAAAAAAAAATACAAATGCAAATAGCACTTCTTTTATTTTTAATTGCATTAAATGACAAGTTTAAATGCGCAAAATTTTCATTTTATGCATAGGAAAAAAATGATATGGTGCCAATGGTATTTTTTGAGTGCTAATAGCACCTCTTAACAAATATTTATATATTTTACGTGGAATGACTTGAAAATATATTTTTGAATGAACTTTGTCATTGCATTTAGTTGCTACTAAAAAAAACATTTGTACTTAATTAATGGAAAAATCACAAGGAAGAATGGTGCCTCCACGTGCCTCAACACCTAACATTTAGATTATGAGACGTGGCATCTCAGACCCAACTTGGTTGACCTCCTTTCAGTGCACAACGTCAACACCATTTCATTAATGCGTTGAAATGTTAGATTGAAAAAACAAAAAAAAAAAAAACAAAAAAAAGCAAGTTATGTCATGCAAATAATGACAAATTTGCCCATTGGATCACGCCCAAAATGGCAAATCCGCCCCACTGTGATGTGATCTCCCACTAATCAATGCTAAGTATTATTATACTATTATAATTCCAACTATTATCGGGAGGAGAGGAAATTAAATGCAAACAAAGGAGGCGTAAGGTACCATTGTAAAAAATTAATGAGAAAAAAATCAAAAACTAAAATAAGAAATCAAAAATCAAAAACTAAAATATTTAAAATATGCAATGTTTAATAAGCATTATAAAAAAATAAAAAATACACGGTCTTTTTTGTCCTTGAATCAAATAACAACTAACAAATATGGTTAGAATAAAATGAATGCAAATCGAAAAATAATATAATAAAAATATAAATTAATGTTTACTTAAGTATAATTTTAAAAATCACTTTTTCATTCTCCAATTCTAATCTTATTTAAAAAAAAAAATTGACAATTGAAAAATGGTAAATATTTTAATAACTTTCATTATTTTTGAAATTTATAAAATTTTATGGATATTTTTATTTTAATTACTTATTAAATTAGCATGGTTTTTAATTTTTCTTTTTATTAAAAATTGTGTATAGAATGATTTATCTACAAAAGTGAAGTTTGGATATTAAAATAACCTAACAAGAGTATGTCAAAACTATTGAAAAGCACAAGATCTTATTCTAAGTAAAACTATAAGCAACAGGGAATATACCAAAAAGGAAAAACAAAATACCAAAAAAAAAAAAATCCATTATTAGTCTTTAGAAAAGTTAAACAGTGGAAGACTCCTAAACAAATCCAAAGTAGCACACACACAAGGAGGCTAGGAAAGTTGCTCTATCCCACAAAAGCCCTAAGCATGTTGATTAACTTCAATTTTGACATTTGGAAAACTTGCAACAAAAATAACTAACAATGTAGATAAATGCCTTGTAAATACATAATTTTTCACTATATTCTAACAAAAAAAAAATGATATCAAACAACGCTTAAATGGACAAACATAGACATAAAATGGACAATTGAGTCATTGATTTGTCAAGCAAACGTGATATTTTTAATTCTATAAAGGAGGGATTGAAGTGCTAAGATGGTCTCAATTTGATTTTACAAGTTTGAATAGATAAGGGGGTGCTGGGTGTGAAATTTTCTTATATAGAAATTTTATTTTAATTCATTTTAATGGGTTGTGTCCTTTCAATTTTATGTGAGAAATACGAGTTGAAGTAGCTTCATGGTTCTTTTTTACCACTATAACTATAAATAATTTATATGATTTTAGCATTTTTGTCAGTGATCTATCCAAAATTAATAAGTTCATTCATGAGGGGACACGATTATGAAACCACCATTAATACCCCTGCATAACAAACATACTAAAGTCAATAGGCACATTCATGACATGAAATGGTTATAAAACCGCTATTAAAGCCCCCTCACATAAAATGCCCTTAAATTATTCATAACCCCTATAAACGCAATAATGCGCCCATAAATGCTAAATTGAAGGAGGGTCAACCTCTACCACTATAAAAGGGTACTCCAAGAGGATGTAGGCATCTCATTCTTACCCTCATTTTTCTATTACTTGTTGCAATGTAGAGTTTCCCACATTTCCTAACTTATGCATCAAAATGATTCCCTTGAGGACACCCAAGTCCTCCAAGTAATCTACATTTTGTTCTTTTCAAGTGGTCGCGGTTGAAGGACGATCCACAAATGTCATTCGATTTTTGGCAGCAATAGTTGGTACTGTGGGAATTGGGAGGTTTTCCATATTTGACCATGGTCTCATCACCTTTTTCCAAGTCAGATGTCGCTGCAAGAGAGAAAAGCCTCAAAAGATTAAAAATTGTTGATTTTGGCTACATTAAATGCCCTTTCTTATTGATAGGTTCCAATTTCGAATGCCCAATATTCAATACAATGTTTGCAATTGTTGATGCAACCAATCCCTTTAGTTCTGTTGGAGCATCCAAGACACCTATGAAGCCGAAATCTCGTAAGCAGGCACCTACAGCAAGCTGGCTTTCTCCATTGAAGTATGTTAAGGTGCACCTCAAAATATTTGACATACCTAATCTGACTTGGCAAAACAAGCATTCCATCAACATATCTTTTCTAATTGAAGTAATCAATAGACTCAATTGTAGAGAATAATTTAGAAAGAGGAGGAGGCTAGAAATGATCAATCATGTCCTAGCCATTCCAGCCTTACAGTGCACAACTACAACATTTTCAATATCCTCCTTCAACCATGAGCATGCACTTTGCCATGATGATATTATGAGTTGAATGGGAGGGTAATTATGATCATCGAATGGGAAACTAGCTAGCTTTCCTTCAAATAATGATGCATCATATAGCCTTTTAGAGCATAGATTATATGTAGTAGCCCGAACCTACAACCAATTTTTCATAGCGAAAGACCTCAATTTCATTATACCAGAATACTAAATAACCTCATTATCACAAAAATAATAAATTTACTATTTAATCTAAATTGCGCTTTCTTGATTATTATTAGTGTGTGGCTAAAATGAGTCGTGGTATAAAAATAATTAATTTAATACTTCAACTATTAAAACCACATTTATAAACAGAGAACCACATATATTTTCTATAATAACAATTCCATTGTAACCTTTGGATCACATATATCAATGTACGTACTTTTCTTCAAAATAACATTAAACCCATTAAATGGTTATAATCACATAAATACCCAAATATGTATAAAAGACTCTTTTTTTTGGCTGATGCATGTCATGTTTAACCCCCATGATCGGGTTTTGCAGTTCGAAGACTGGACTTAGCTTAGTTGACCGACCAAGGCTAAATCAAAACTTTATGTCTGTAAGTGCGATTTGCCTCACATCCTAGTTCGGAAACAAGTGTGTACTCCCCTACTTAGGCCAAATCCATTATCCATCGCCTACACTTTCACAACAATGTGGTTACACTAATACTCATCTGTAGCTACAGTACCGAACATCCACCACATCTGGCCCATCAGGTTTCTCAAAACATATAATTGCAATTTATGCAATAACACAGTATAATACTCTCATCATTTTTCCCAACGTAAAATTTGTGATAAATCTCATCATTATTCCCAATTAAACACGTAACAAATATAATACCATAAAATCCCTAATCTTGCTCAATTATGCAATAAAATAAAATAAACTCATGCCACACAATTTATATAATAATTATAATTCCACAACTTGCTTGTAAAATTCTTATATATATTTATATTGGTATATTTAAATAAAAACGCGGGTATGATCAACTTCTCATATTTAAATTTAATCCCCAATATATTTTGAAAAACTCAAATATGATCAAATCCCCGCAATATAATTTAATTTAGGCATATGGATATAATTAAAATAAAAATAATCAATTTAAATCAGGCATATTTTACAATAAAACCTAACATAATCTAACCCACTTACCCTAACCTTGGAATGGTGCCTACGACATGTAGAAGACGAAATTTCTTCAGTTAAATCCTTGAAGAGTGGAACTAGGACCCGGGAATGATGTCCATTCTTCAATTTTTCCGAGAAATGACAGAGAGAGAGAGAGAGAGAGAGAGAGAGAGAGAGAGAGAGAGAGAGAACGGAGAGAGTGAGAGAGATGAGAGAACATGAGAGAGCAGGGGGTCTTCTCTGAAGACTCAGGATTCTTCTTGAGTCTTCATAACATATATATATTATATTATTTAATTAATAATTAATTTTATTTTTAATTTGTAATTTAATTTAATTTTTTATTTTTTTAACACTTACATGTATATTATTTTTGGAGTCATTACATTCTCCCCTCATAAAAATTTTATCCTCGAAATTTTGCTAAATATAACCTTAAATAAAATCTATTGTTAACGCATAACACTAGAATAGGTTTAAAAATATCCTAACCTACCCATTCGTACCCTTATCCTAATTCATACCTATACTCTATTAAAAATTATTCCTAAAGTTTATAGAATCTATATCCTGCTGCTCTGATACCAACTGCAGTAATCCAAAAATTTGTTCTGAAACCAACTGTAGTAGCCCGAACCTACAAACAATTTTTCATAGTGGAAAACCTCAAATTCATTATACCAGAGTACTAAATAACCTCATTATCACAAAAATAACAAATTTACTATTTAATCTAAATTGAGCTTTCTAACCTCACCCATGCTTCCGCTACGCTATTCTGATTTTGGTTATGCTCCTCAAGGTATCTGAAATGTTTGATAAAAATTGGGGTGAGACACCTTTTAGTAAATAAAGACTAGATTATTATCAGTGTATGGCTAAAATGAGTTATGGTAAAAAAAATAATTAATTTAATACTTCAACTGTTAAAACCACATTTATAAACAAAGAACCACATATATTTTCTATAATAAAAATTTCATTGTAACCTGTGGATCACATATATCAATATACGTACTTTTCTTCAAAACAACATTAAGCCCATTAAATGACCATAATCACATAAATACCAAAATATGTATAAAAGACTCATTTTTGGCCGATGCATGTCATGTATAACTCCCATGATTAGGTTTTGCGGTCCGAAGACTGGACTTAGCTTGGTTGGCCAACCAAGGCTAAATCAAAACATTATGTCTGTAAGTGCGATTTGCCTCACATCCTGGTCCGGAAACAAGTGTGTACTCCCCTACTCAGACCAAATCCACTATCCACCGCCAATACTTTCACAATAGTGTGACTGCACTAATACGCATCTGTAGCTATGGTACCGAGCATCCACCACATCAGGCCCATCAGGGTTCTCAAAACATATAATTGCAATTTATGCAATAACACAATATAATACTCTCATTATTTTCCCAACAAATATAACAACGTAAAATCTCCAATCTTGCTCAATTATGCAATAAAATAAAATAAACTCATGCCACACAATTTATTCAATAAATATAATTCTATAACTTGCCTGTGAAATTCTTATATATATTTATATTGATAGATTAAAATAAAAATGCGGGTATGATCAACTCCCAATATTTAAATTTAATCCCCAATCTAACGACCCCAAAAATAGTTATACAAGATTAGTATAACAATTTTAAAATAATTAATTAATTAAACAGTTTGGAAACCCAAATTGAACCCCCTTGTAGTCGTGCTCTCTCTCTCTCTCTCTCTCTCTCTCTCTCTCTCTCTCTCTCTCTCTCTCTCTCTCTTCAATTTCCCTCTGTTCGTAAGCCGAATAAAAAAACGAACATCATATCTGTTGGAATTGGTGTATTCGCAAGAGTGGGTGAATTAGGTATTTAAAATTTTTTGCCTAGGTTCAATTCAAAACCATAATCAGTATATCTCAACCTAGGGTTTGTCTAAGCAAATACCAATAACCCAATAACACAAGACTGAGCAAATAAATAAAACATATACAACAGGCTCAGTATTTCTCAATCATTTACAATAATTAATGCATGCGCACATTCATAATAAATTTAAATCTAAGCATGCATGTGTAGAAATATAAGTGTGGAATATTAAGATCAGACACCAGATATGATATTGAGGTTTGGCCAATACTGCCTACGTCCCCACCTCAAGCTCACAAGTAAGAGGATTCCACTAGTTGCTCGCTTATGGATGGAGCGACATCGATTACAATACCCTTTCCTTACTGAGCAAGGGAATACCCCAGATCAAATTAACAAGGCTGACCCCAACCTTCACTACAAAAAATAAGGTTATTAGTGAAAGATCAAAATCGTTACTAATAATCACAAAACCGTCACTAATACTATTAGTGATAGTTTTGTGATTATTAGTGATGGTTTTGAATTAGTCGCTATAACTGCAATTACTACTACTTATTAATAACGAATCTTAAAAGCATCACTAATAATAGAGTATTAGTGACAAACTATAACCATCACTAAAACCCTAATACCGACACTATAAATTCTACATTGGTTCGGCTCAAAATCGTCACTTATAGTAGAGTAGTAGTGACAAATTTCAAAACCGTCACTACAAGAAACATAAACATGAAAAGCCATCCACATACAATGACAAATATGAATATCAGACGAGCATCCAAGTTTTCTAGAACCAAAGACACCTTGAACTAGTTTCCAGCCAATATTTCCATTACTATCCAATAATATAAAACTTGCACTTTTTGCACCATAAGCATGGGCTAGAATATTGCAATGCTACTTTGCATTTAGTCCATGATTTATAGAACCAAACTTTTACAACATCAATATCTTTTAGTATAGCCTTGTATGTGCACTTAATGCTCTGTGTCAAGCATTAGGTTATTTTAAAAAATGAGTCCCTAGTTTTCAAAATTTAGTGAGTTTCGGTCATTTTCAAAAAATGAGTCCAAGTTTTTTTTAAGTTGAGTCCTGGTATTTTCAAAATAAGTCCTGGTTGTTTTTAAATTAAGTTTTTTAAGTTTTAACCTAAGTTTTTCAATTTAAGCCCTTTTAATTTTTAAATTGAGTCTTTCAAATTTTTGGTATTAAGTTGTTTGATTTAAAATTGAATTCTTTAAATTTTATTGAGTCATTTTTAATCGATTTTGAGTCCTTCTATTTCCTGGAATCAAGCTTCATTTTTAAAACTCGGGACTTTCCTTGGAAAGAAAAAATTGGACAAGAAAAAATAAATAAATAAATAAGAATTAAAAAAAAAGAAAAGCATGTGCGCCTTGGGGAAATGATTCCCTCCCAAAAAAAAAAAAAGGCATGTATAGGGGGAAGGAATATTTTCTGTTAGGATATTTTCTACTTCCTGCGGGCTTTTGTGCACCAATTTGCACCACTCAGAACCCTATAAAGCATAGGACCTGCACAGAGGGAGGATCACATACGTAGAGGGGGGAGAGATTTCATGCACTGTTCACGCGTTGCCTTTTCTTTCTAGCTTTCTCCTAGAGCCTCCATCATTCATCACCTTATGACTCTCTCTTATTTCTCGCTCATCTTCCTTCTCATCTCCATCATCATCTCCCTCAACCACCACCCCACACCAACACCACCATCATGCAACCCAGCACCCTTGATCTCTCTCCGACCTTCATCCTTATCTCCCCTCCATGAAGCTCTCTTTCACCCTTTCTCTCTCACCCGAGCTCGTTCCTTATCTTCGGCGAGCTTCTCCATCTCTCGGTACTCACACTCGCACAGGGGAGCCTGTGTTATTCACCATCCACATAAGGCAGAAAACAGTTTCAGGGGAGGGAGGTCTCTTTTTCTTCACTATCATATCATCACCCCTACGAACCCTCAACCTCCAGCTGCTCCCTCTTCTCCGGCATCAGCCACCTACTCACCGAACACACCCCTCACATGTAGTTGAGAAGCATCCCACCATCTCTCCATTCCCACGATAACACACACTTTTCCTGGTGGTCTTCCCGCCCCGCGTAGGCGCACGTCGTGACAACTTGGCGACTCCACTGGGGATGTAGAGAGTCTAGCTAGTAATTAATTGAGGATTATCCCAATTTCAAATTTAATAAGCCTTTTAATTACTCCACCATATTTTGTACATAGTGTTAACATTTTATTTTTATAGTATATGTATGCACCATTCTTTGATTGATTGTTTTTTCCATAGTTGTTTGAATAAGCATGATTAATTATGAATACATTGTCTCCATATGATAAATTGTGAATATTCAGTTTCCATTTTTTTGAATAAGCATGAGAATTGTGAATATGTGTTTCCACATTTTTGAATAAGCCTATGAATTGTGAATATTTGTCTTTGTATTTTTGAATAAGCATGTGAATATCTCTATTTACTTGTGAATATTTGTTTCTGTGTATGTTTTAAATAGCATGAGAATAAATGTGGGGATAGTGAGATTAGGCTAAGCTTATGAATTCACACACCTTCACCAGCCTTCTACCTGGGCTTCACCCTTTTAGGAATAGAAAGGAGCACAGTACCGTTAGCCCTCATGGGACATGTTCCTTGGGGGCACGCGAACCACTACGCTCAGTTTGAACTTTGTCCGGACCCCTATAAGGGAGGGTTGAAGTTTCAAACTAGGAACTTGGTGTCTATAGGGATTAGAGCTTAACCACACATGATTAACCAAGATCTCTTGCCTAGGGTAGAGCCTCGAAGAAACCCTATGAAATCTATGAATCCTCTCGGGGTGGGGATGGAAGCCACATCCTTCTCCACATATTGTAATCCCTGTCTTTTGTACATATGTTGGTGAAATGCTTTGTGTTGTGTCATACATGCTGCATGTAGAGACTCAGGAAATATTTATGAAAAATAATGAAGGAAAGAGAAAGGAAAAGAAAAAGAAAAAGAAAAAGAAAAGAAATGAAAGAGAAGGAAAAAGGGGGATCAGTAGGGGTTCGTCAACGAACCAATGGTCTTCATCGACAAATGTCCCTTTAAGTCTCGTCAACAAAGTACACGTGTCTCGACGATGAGAAGATACCAAAATTTAGGGAAATTAAGAGAATTTCAGGTTCGTCGACGAACCAGCTTCCTCATCGACGAGGTGTCTTCATGGCTTCGTCAACGAATCACTTTAACTTGTCGACAAATGTTGGCCTATAAAAAGGGAATTCGTCATTTTTAGCGTGATTCTTCTCTCTCTCTCTCTCTCTCTTTGATTTTCGCTCCGTATAAAACCGTTTCTACGATCAACAACTACCATGGGGTTCATGGGGAGATTCTCTACAACTTATCCAGAGCAAATTGTTGATTTGGAGTTCTTGGGCACCACTCAAAAATCAGGGTAAGTAAGGATATTTTAAGGTTTTAATGTTTATTTGGAGTATATTGGGCTTAGGAAGTGCTAAATGAGTAATATTTTGGGAGATGAGGTGATTGATGTGGGAAAATTTTGAATTTTAGGATTTTTGAGTTTCGAACGCCGCGGCAGTAGGATTTGGGTTTTTCCTAACCTCTTAGTAAGTTAGGTAAAGGGAACAAATTATAACAGTTGTTTTGAAAATTACTGGTTGACTTAATACGTGGAAATGAGAATATGATATTTTGCTTGAAATTATTATGATACGATTATCAGATAAAATTGTGTGGCATATGAGTCATATTGAATTGTGAAGTTTTGGGATTTGAAATATATGAAATGATGAATTATGATAAACCAATGTGTATTTTACTCGAAAGTGATGGAATGTGAAATATGAATAGAGAAATGTTTTCTATGATAAATAGGGAAATATGAAATGATGATATGTTTTATTAAGAAATGTTGAAATACACGAAATGAGATAAATACTATCATGAGAATGGAATGTGTATTGAAAAGATGAGAAAGAAACAGAAAATGATGAGAATATTCAAATGTGATATATACCATTTTAAGATGAGATGTGAATACTGAAAATGTGAATATTGGAATGTGAATGTTGAAATGTGAGTATTGGAATGTGAATATGAAAATGTGAATATTGCAATATGAATGTTGCAATGTTTTGAAATGTGAATACTAGAAATGTGAATATTGCAATGAGAAGTGAATACAAAATGTGAATGATGAAATGAGAACCCTGATGGACGCTTGTTGATATAGGGCACGGTACTATTGCTAGCGAGGTGTTAGTGCAAGCACATTGTTTCGTGGAGAGTGTGGTGTGATAGTTGAATGGACCTTCGGAGAGATGTTGACTGCCCCTAGGTCTAAACTAGGTTGTGGTGATCCAATCGTACTACAGACGAACAGGTAGAGTTCTTCTTTTGATCTAACTAGGTCGGCCAATCGTGGCTTAGATCCAACTTTCAGACCGCACAACCTTGACCATAGGGGGAAGCACAGTGTGGAGAATATCCTCAGGGCAACCATGAGTTACATAGGGCACATGGATTGGTTACCGAGGACACTCATGAGTTGGATGTGACATGGAAATGAGAAATGAAAGAGCGTGAGTTTAATAACATAAATAATTAGGGTGAAGTAAAACTCTTCGCCTGAGGGCTTACTGAGTAAGGTGAGTTCCCTGATAAGTATTAGTTGGAGTCTCACCTGAGTTAATCGGGCAAGGTTACAAATGATATCAGAGCAGAGGGGAGCTACATGTATGGGCGTGTAGTCTTCCCTATCCACGAGAACTTTCACTGATAAATATGAGTTGTATGTGAATGAATTTGAAAATGGAATTAAAGCTTATAAATCTTATGTTTTATATCTATATGATTATGAGTATAATTGGTATATTTTTCTCAGATGGTATTATCACTGAAATGAGTATATTATGATATAATGAAACTCATTCTGCCACGCACTGTATATAATTTATTCCGTCTTACTAAGATGTGTCTCACCCAAATTTCAAAATATTTCAGGTTATCGTGACAAACCAGGGGATAGAGCTTCGAGATAGAAGGGAGTTGGTACCCTAATAGACAAGGTGAGTGTTTTGAGCTAGGGATGTATGTTCCCCTAGAGTTTTTGGTTGATTTTTTGAGATGTGTTGGATATGTATATATATGGATGGTTAGAGCTCTGGTTATTTGTATTTTGAATGGTTTATAAATATTGACTTCCTTTGTTAGGATTGTTTGTATGATTGTATACCCGACACCCACTTCGGGTCGGGTTATGTTTAAATGGTATCAGAGTTTTGACGTGGCCTATGTTTGATTAATATTTATTATTTATTTATATTTATTGGGAAAAAATGGTATGAAAGTCGATGCATCGCGGTTTGGTATCAGATCCTAGGTTGCTTGGTTCTGTAAACTTTAGTTAACAACGGAATACAATACTAGAGTATAGGAATGGATTTTGAGGAGAATAAAGGATGTGTAGGTTGAGATATGAGTCAGTCGTTGTGGAGGATAAGATGGAAATTTAGGGTTCTATCTTGCGACTTGGAGGCAGGAGTTCTGTGGTTGTTTCTGTGATTTTCTTGGGGTGACGACTTCAAGAAAATCATAGTAAACTATCGCCGGTTCTTGTTTCTGAGTGGTAGGACTGAATCTTAAATTGGGATTGAGGATATTGGAGATGGATGGTCATAGAGGAATATTTTATGAGTTTAGTTTGTTGAGTGTATTAGTGATGTTGAGATGATAGAGTTCTAAGACTGTTTTATACCATTTTCAAAATTGAGCCTCGAAGTAGCAGTGCACATGCTGGAGGTGATGATGCAGGGCCTTTCAGTATGGGTTGTGGAGACCCCAAGCATTGCTACATAGCGTCACCCAGCAGGTGATGGCAGATATGGCTAGGGGTGCAGGGGAGCGGATCTGCACAATTGAGCAGTTCATATGCATAAGACCTTCGTCGTTCTCCGAAGAGGCTGACCCACTAGTAGCTGAGAATTGGGTTTAGGACATAGAGGATATGTTGGCAATTCTTCCATGTATAGATGAGCAGAAGGTACTATATGTAACTTTTAAGTTGACTGGGGAAGCTAAACGCTGGTGGAGATCAGCGAGACTGTTAGAGGAGCAAAGACTTGAGCCTGTAGCGATGACTTGGAGCCACTTCAGGGAATTATTTTTCGAGCAATATTTTCCTACTATTGTTAGAAGTGCGAAGGCAGCGGAGTCTTTGCACTTGACGTAGGGGCAGATGCGGTACAACAGTATGCAGCTAAATTTATCGAGCTATCCCGATTTGGCCCGTACTTAGTGCCAAATGAGGAGAAAAAGGCGAGAAAGTTTGAGGAGGGCCTAAGACAGAGTTTGTTTGAGCAGGTTGTAGGTTTCTGGGCCTAGAATTTTTTAAAGATAGTGGATCGAATTACAGTGATTGAGAGTGGCCTATAGAGGGGCATTGCGGCATAGAGTCGGGGAAAGAGATCCGCGCTTCTAGATTTTCAAGCAGGGTCCAACTGAGAGCCTTGAAGGAGACAAGATAGCAAAGGAGGTCAGAGACAGAGGATGGGAGATCGAGTGGTACAGGACAGACCAATGCCTCCTCTCAGTCATATATGCTACAGAAGACACCCAGGAGAGTGCCGGGTTAGAGAGGTGGTATGTTACCAATGCCATCAGACTGGTCATATAGCAAGGGATTATCAAGCATCGCTAGTGAATGCGCCTGCTCATAGACCATACCAAAGAGGTCACCGAGCACCTTAAGGCAGACAGCAAAGGAATACCACCCCAAAACGAATCTATGCGTTGACGCTGAGAGATGCTGAGGCGGCAGGAGATGTCGTGATAGGTACTGTTTCAATACTGTCATATAAATCTAATGCTTTGTTTGATTCAGGGGTGACTCATTCTTTTATCGCCCGGGAATTTGTTAAATTTTGTGGGATAGAAACTCATAAATAAGAAATTAGTATGTCCATTTCTACACTGACTAGGGTAGTAGTGTTGTGTAGGAAGGTACTCAGGAACTGTCCAGTCTATATTCAGGGGAGATCTTTACTAGTTAATTTGGTGATTTTAGAGATACATGGGTTCGAGGTGATTCTGGGGATGGACTGGCTAGCTGCCCACTATGCTAGTATTGATTGCCATCAGAGAGAGGTAGTGTTTAGACCTCTAGGAGGACAAGAGTATAGATTTGTGGGATCACTTGTGTGCACCCCACCACAGTTGTTATCCGCTATTCAGGCAAAGAGGTTGTTGTTAGAGGATTGTCAGGGATATTTAGCCTATGTGAAGGAAGTATTAGAAGGGGATTTAAGGTTAGAGGAAATCCCGGTGGTGAGGGATTTTCCTAATGTTTTCCTCTGAGGATTTGCTGGGACTACTTCCTGATCATGAAGTAGGGTTTACTATTGATCTAGTTCTGGGGACAGCACCGATTTCTAAAGCACTATATAGAATGACATCGGCAGAACTAAAAGAGTTGAAAGAACAATTGCAGGAACTGTTAGATAAGGGGTTTATTCGGCCCAGCATGTCACCTTAGGGACCGCCGATTTTATTTGTGAGAAAGAAGGATGGGTCGATGAGAATGTGCATCGACTATAGGGAAATAAATAGAGTGACTATCAAGAATAAGTGCCCGCTTCCTCACATTGATGATTTATTTGACCAGCTATAGGGGACACAAACTTTCTCAAAGATAGATCTATGGTCTAAGTACCATCAGGTAAAGGTCAAAGTAGAGGATGTTCTAAAGACAGCATTTAGGACTCGGGTGGCCACTACAAATTCTTGGTTATGAAGTTTGGACTGACAAATGCTCCTACAGTATTTATGGATTTGATGAACCGGGTCTTCTACCAGTATTTAGATCAGTTTGTAGTAGTGTTAATAGATGACATACTGGTGTATTCAAAGAGCCTAGAGTAGCACGAGGAACATCTAAGGATAGTGCTTTAGGTGCTGAGAGAAAAAAAGTTGTATGAAAAATTCAAAAAGTGCGAGCTCTAACTGAGGCAAGTTACCTTCCTTGGACATGTGGTATCTAGGGGTGGTATACTAGTGGATCCGAGCAAGATTGAGGTGGTGGTAAACTGGGTACGACCGAAGAATGTGCAGGAAATCAGAAGCTTCTTGGGTTTGGCTGGGTACTACCGTAGATTTGTTGAGGGTTTCTCTATATTTTCGGGGTCCTTTAACGAGATTGACCAGCAAAGGTGTGAAGTTTGAGTGGTCTGATAAATGTGAACGAAGTTTCCAGGAGTTGAAGCAACGGCTCATCACTGCACCGGTGTTGACGATTCCTTAAGGAGAAGAGAGTTTCTTAATTTACAATGATGTGTCACATAAAGGGCTCGGATGTGTTCTGATACAAAAGGGGAGAGTGGTAGCATATGCATCCCGATAGCTAAAAGAATATGAGAAGAATTACACTACCCATGATCTGGAGTTAGCAACAATGGTTTATGCGCTGAAAATTTGGAGACACTATTTGTATAGGGGTAGGTGTGAGATTTTCACTGATCACAAGAGTTTAAAATACTTCTTCGCACAAAAATAATTAAACATGAGGCAGAGGAGATGGCTGGAGCTGATTAAAGATTACGACTACACCGTCAGTTACCACCCGGGAAAGGCTAATATGGTAGCTGATGCTCTGAGCCAAAAATCAGTGGGAGCAACAGTGTCAGTATGAATGATTCAGCATCCAACCCAGATGGATTTAGAAAGGCTCGGTGTGGAGCTGGTGGAGGGTGATCACCAGGCCTTTACTACGAATCTAGTATTATGGCTGACCCTACAGGAAAGAATTAAAACGGCTTAGAGGAGTGATGCTGTAACGACCCAAAAATTCATACTATTTTATTATTTATTTTATAATTATTTTTTAAAAAAATAGTTGTAAACTGTATTACTTTAATACCCCTGTAGTATCTATTATAGTATCTCAGTCCAAAAGTGGGCACCGAGGAATCCCTGTTCATAAGACAATACACCTATGCAGCAGAAAACATAAAATCATTTAACCATAAACACAATACCAGAATTCAGTATTTTCCCAAAACATATATATACATCACTCCAGTATTCACCACAAGATCATCTAGTATTTACACAAAAATACATCTCTTATCATACACTTACCCTACAGATAGGGCAATATAGGATCCCCTTTATCTTCAAGTCTAATCTTCTCATCTAACTGGATCACCTGGAATATTTTAAATTACTAGGATGAGACAACTCTCAGTAAGACGAAATATGCTATTACCAGTGTGTGGCAACTGAGTATACATGAACAATATACTATTAATCAACTGAAACTGAGATAAAATGTAAAATATAATATAGTATAACTCACACCTATGTGGCTTAGAATATAACTGATTCTGAACTTTCTATTTAATCATACTTTTAGTATCTATAGGTATACCTACTATTTTCTGTAAATCTGTATAAGTATACAAAACTGTGTAAACTTCCCTGGATGGCTGTATGTCATGATTTAACCCCTCATGATAGGGTTGTGCAGCCTGTAGCTAGGACGTAACACTGGTTGGCCTACCAGGATAAGTCACTGAAACCTCTATCGTCAGATTGGCCACCTCAACCCGGACTACCGAGGAGCCTGCAATCTCTCTTAAGGCACGATCGGCTACTCATAAAAACCACAGATTATCTAGGACATATGGTTGCACTCTATACTGTGTAGTTACGGTACCGTGCTATGTAATCTGATCCGTTCTATCAGGGTCTGATACTATATAATACTGCTATATATCTTACTGATTTACCATGATTTTGTTCAACTATAATGACCATGATTCTTTAAAACTGTGTTAACCATAACGCTATAATAAACTGATATATATAAACTGTATATTTGTATGTTATGGCTTTGTAATAACTGTATATCATGGTTTTATAATCTGTATATTATAATACTAAAACTTGTATGTCTGAATAAAACTATATATCTAAATAAAACTATATATCCAAATAGCCGTAGCTCTGTAAAAATTGTATATTTTGTGAAGTATAATTCTATAAAACTATATAATCGTAATTCTGTACTATACCAATATTTCTCATGCCACACAAGTAAATAATACTCATTAACTATAATCTGTAAAATTGTATAATTTCTTACTTTGGAAACCCATAAACATATACTACACTTTTCTGGTAAAAATTTATGATTTAACTAATACAACATATTTCCCTTACCTAACTGACTGGGAAGCCTGACTCCCACTTTATTCTTACGCCCTCAATGTACCAAACTCCAAACCATGAAATAGTGTACATTTCCTAATTTAATCAACCCAAACAGAATAATAACTACACTCACCTTTTCCCCGAGCTCGCGTATCTCTTTTATCCATAAAATTCTAAACTACTAATCATTTATCAATGTTACCTGAGTTCCTGAGAAAACACCCGTTGGGATCCTCAACCCATGCCTATGGTGTTTGGAAATTCAAACCCTAAAATCACAACACCCTAGTTTAATCATCTCATACTTCAGTATATTTCCATCTAACACAAGATTTGGGTCTAGAAAAGCCTACTAACTATATAAATCCTAAAATAACCTACTTATCCTGTTTTTGGAATGGTGCCTAGACTTCTCAAAGCAAAATTATGCTCAAGATAAGCTGTAGAGAATCTCCCTAAGATCATCGTGGTAACTTCTGATCGTCGAAACGGGGCGAATCAAAGCCGGAATCGTGGAGAGAAGTCAAAGAGTTCGAATTCAAGAGAGAGAAAATGGAGAAAGGAGGGTTTTCTCGCCAAAAATCTGATTTTTGCATATTTATAGGTGGCTGGCCACGTGGCTTCGTCGACGAGACATGTGGACTCGTCAACGAGCCGAAGAAGGCAGTTCGTCGATGAAGGTAATGAGTTCTTAGACAAACCAAGGTCTGAAATTTTCCCCTCTTGGTATCTTTTCGTTGACGAGACATTGAGGCTCATCCATGAATCATACGAGGGCGTTCATCGACGAAAATAGGGCATTCATCGACGAAAAGTCCCTTTTTGAATTTTCCTTTCTCCCTATTATTTAATTGCTATTATTTTTCGGGTCTCTACATTCTCCCCTCATAAAATTTCATCTTCAAAATTTGCTATCTGTGCTATATACTATCCTCTAAGAAAAAATTGCTACTTATTTTATTAATTACCCTTACTTATGGCGATGGAATACTGTGGCTACAATTTATGGTTCTGGGAGATTACAAGTATACACATAAAAGAAAATTCTCTCAAAACCAAAAATACTACTTATTCTATAATCTAAAGTGCAACTTATACATACATTATCATGCTCTGCATATAATAAAATAGCAAACTGTATTTACTTTACCTGAATTATTACTGTTTCTTTTCCTGTCTAATGATGGTCCCCACTAAACAGATGTGGGTGTTTCTGTCGTATCTTCTCCTTTAGCTCCCACAAGGCCTCCTCCACTGCATGATTCCTCTATAGGACTTTTACTAATGAAATTTTCTTGGTGCGCAACTCCTGTTCTTTTCTATCTAGAATCTACATTGGTGTTTCCTCATATACTAAAGTATCTCCAAGCTCTATCTCCTCGTAGCTGATAACGTGAGAAGGATCTGGGACGTATTTCCTCATCATAGAAACATGAAACACATTGTGAATCCTGGATAGATCCGGTGGTTAAGCTAGCGTATAAGCGACTGAACCCACTCTCTCAAGTATCTCGAATGGGCCAATAAACCTAGGGCTCAATTTACCCTTCCTTCCAAATCTCATAACTCCCTCAGCGGTGCTATTCTAAAAAATATTTGATCTCCCACATCAAATTCCAATTCTCGATAGTGTGTATCTGCGTAACTTTTCTGCCGACTTTGAGCTGCACTGATTTTGTTTTTAATAAGTCGGACTTTATCACATGCTTTCTACACAAACTCTAGTCCCAGAACTCACCTCTCACCCATTTCATCCCAGCATAAAGGAGAACGACACCTCCTACCATATAATGTCTCGTAAGGTGTCATCCCGATGTTGGTCTGGTAGCTATTATTATACGCAAATTCAACCAGCGGCATATACTAGGTTCAACTACCCCCGAAATTTAGCACACATGCTCGTAGCATATCCTCGAGTACCTGGATCGTCCTCTTTGTCTGCCCATTAGTCTGAGGATGAAAGGCTGTGTTGAATGATAACTGAGACCCTAAAGCTTCCTGTCAACTCCTCCAAAATCGTGAGGTGAAACATGGCTCTCTGTCTGAAACTATAGATACTAGCACTCCATGGGGTTGAACTATCTCCTAAATGTATAACTCTGCTAGTATGTTCATAGAGTACTTGATTTTAATAGGGAGAAAATGAGCGGTCTTCGTCAGTCAGTCTACGACCACCCAAATAGTGTTCTACCCATGCAACGCCGACAGTAACTGTAACAACCTGCTATTTAAATGGGTTTTTTTTTTTTAGACCATAACATTTAACATGCTCTGATACCATACTGGATTAAACCCAATTATCAACCTAAGCAGCAAGAAGCAGAAATCAAATAAATATAACCATATGTGATTATATACAATACCAGAGTGCAAAATTGTTTCCCAAAATATACATATATAATTGTTCCCCAGAAATATCTTCATCTGGCTGGGGCTATACAAAAATACTTCTAAACAAATACTCACTCTCTACTAATAGGGCAATACTGAAGCCCCTTTAATCGCGAGCCTGATCTGCTGGCCTACCTGGATCACCTGAAAAATGTTAAAGTAATTGGGATGAGCCAACGCTCAGTAAGACGAAATATGCTATTGCTAGTGTGTGGCAAATGAGTTACAATACTATGAAAATCTATCACTATATAGTCATGTATTATTGAATTTGTAAAGTACAATACTAGTAATATAAATCTTCATCTTTTACTTGTTGTTTAACATTTCTGTACTTTAGGTTTCTACTCAAAATACGGCTAATATTGATATATATATATATATATATTCTGTTTCTGTAAAACTG
Source organism: Malania oleifera (assembly GCF_029873635.1). Classification (NCBI taxonomy): domain Eukaryota; kingdom Viridiplantae; phylum Streptophyta; class Magnoliopsida; order Santalales; family Ximeniaceae; genus Malania; species Malania oleifera. Next base: position 34,647,770 of record NC_080426.1, on the reverse strand, counting down.
TATAAACATAGTAATAACTATAAACTTCCCTGTGGATAATTGTGTGTCATGATTTAACCCCTCATGACAGGGTTGTGCGGCCCGTAGGCGGGATTTACCCTGGCTGGCAATCAGGAATAAATCACTATACTCCATAGTCTGATCAGCCCTCCTAAACCCATATCTAATGGGGAGCCTGTCCACTCGTGGGCTCTATGCGATCGACCTTTATACCACGTATTATCTGAATAGGTGGTTGCACTCTATATACTGTATGTAGCTACAGTACCGTGCTCTGTAAACTGTATGGTTCAACTGAGTCTGATACTATATAATACATCTCTATATACAACTATCTATTTTACCATGATTCTGTAATAACTGTATAAATCATGACGCTGTGAAAAACTGTATCTATATCAACTGTGTTTCTGTAATTAACTGTAAATCTGTATGTCATGGTACTGTAAAATTGTATAATCATGGTATTTCTATAATTACTGTAAAATATATTCACTGTCTGTGTATTCTGTAAAACATAACTCAAGAAAATACTGTAAAACATATTTCTGTACTATATCTATATTCTTAAGCCACATAGTAATTCTAAAGCATATTAATCATACTTGATAAACTATATAAATCTCTATTGTGAATAATACTCTGGTAGAACATTTAAAATTTTATATTGAAAACATACTCAAATAACCTAGCATAGCATATTTCCCTTACCTATTTCCTGCTAAAAATCTCTCACTATAACGGATCCAACACCCGCAAGGTTCTCCGCTCAACACCCTAAAAATCATATATCCCAGAACAAAACATTGCTATTTCTACATCTATAGCATTTCCTACAATTGCTCGAAAGTCAAATTCCGAATAAAAGGTCTTACCCTAGATTTGGGATGAATTCCAATTTCGTTTCACCAATGATCCGCTCCGGCAGACTTGAAGAGAACTCCGCCAGGAGCATCGTGGTGGCCTCAGATCATCGATCCGGAGACTGACAGGGCTGAAATCGAAGGAAGAAGAGGGAGGAGCTGTAGGGGTATAGAGAGAGAGGGTTTACGACAAATTTCTGCGATTAAAATCATTTTAAAGCTACTTATACTGTGGGATTCGTTGATGAGCCACGTCATCTCGTCGACGAGTCCTTCAATAATTTTGTCAACGAACTTCCTCCTTCGTCGATGAATTTCAATTTGTCCTAAAACCCCTTCTTTGTATCTTCTCGTCGACGACATCCTAAAGAACCCTCGTCGATGAAACCCGTATGTTCATCAATGAGGCCTAGGGCGCGTTCGTCGACGAAGTTGGCTGCCTCCTTCTGTTACTGATTCCACTTCCCTCTCTCTTTATTGTTTAAATACCATTATTTTTTGGGTTGTTACAGTAATTCTGTAACGAAATCCATGGATATATGATCCCACTTCCACTCAAGGATGTGAAGTGGCTGCAATTGTCCCACTGGTCTCTGGTGCTCAACCTTTACCTGTTGGCACATCAAACACTGCTCTACAAACTCAGTTATCTCCCTCTTCATGCCACTCCACTAGAAGGATTCCCGCAGGTCCGATACATTTTAGTGCTTCCTGGATGCACTATGTAAAGGGATCTGTGTGCCTCCTTAAGGATAGCTCTCCTAATCTCAGCCTACACAGGTATGCACAGCTTGGTATGAAACCTCATAGCTCCATCATCTGATATACTGAACTCCTCCCCTTGTCTGTTCTCTACTTTATCTATTGGCTCTACCAATTCTATGTCATTCTTCTGGGCAGCTTTAATCCTCTTCTACAAAGTAGGTTGTAACATTAGGCTGGCAATAAATGCCTGATGATCATTTTCTATTAGCTCCACACCGAGCCTTTCCAAATCCATCTGAATTGGATGCTGAATCTCCACTGCTAATAATACTACTCCCACTGATTTTTGGCTCAAAGCATCAGCCACCACGTTTGCCTTCCATGGGTGATAGCTGATAGTATAACTATAATCTTTAATGAGCTATAACCATCTTCTCTGCCTCATATTCAATTCTTTATGGGTGAAGAAATACTTCAAACTTTTATAGTTAGTGAAGATTTTATATCTCACACCATAAAGATAATGCCTCCAAATCTTTAGAGCATACACCACTGCAACTAACTCTAAATAAGGTACTGGGTAGTTCTTTTCATACTCTTTAAACTGTCGTGAAGCATAAGCAATAACCCTCTCGTGCTGCATCAATACACACCTGAGTCCCTTCTGGGACGCGTCACTATATATAACAAATCCATCCTCTCCTGATGGAATAGATAATACTGGTGCAGTGACCAATCGCTGCTTCAACTCCTGGAAACTTTGCTCACACTCGTCGGTCCATTTAAATCTCATATTTTTCCTTGAGAGTCATGTCAGTGGACCCGATAATATGGAAAAACCATCCAAAAAACTCCGGTAGTACCCTGCCAGACCTAGGAAGCTTCTTATCTCCTGAACATTCACCGATCTCACCCAATTCACCACTGCTTCTATCTTGCTCGGGTTTACTGATATGCCATCCTCAGAGGTCACATGCCCGAGAAAAATGACCTGCCTCAGCCAGAATTCACATTTCTTGAATTTAGCGTATAACTTCTTTTCCCTTAATACCTACAATACCAGTCTCAGATGATTTTTGTGCTCCTCAAAACTCTTCGAGTAGACCATTATATCATCAATAAATACCACAACAAACTGGTCCAAATACTAATGGAACACCTGATTCATTAGGTCCATAGATTCATTAGGTCCATAAACATTGTCGGTGCATTCGTTAATCCGAATGGCATTACCAAAAACTCGTAGTGCTCATACCTGGTTCGGAAAACAGTCTTTGAAACATCCTCTACTTTAACTTTCACTTGGTGATATCCCGACCGAAGGTCAATCATGGAGTAGACCTGGGTCCCCTAGAGTTGATCAAATAAATCATCAATTCTAGGAAGAGGATATTTATTCTTAACTGTCATTTTATTTGTATCTCTATAATCAATGCACATCCTTATAGTCTCGTCTTTCTTCTTCACGAACAAGACTGGTGCTCCCCAAGGCAACACGCTAGTTCTAATAAATCTTTTATCCAATAATTCCTGCAATTGATCCTTCAATTATTTTAGTTTGGCTGGAGCCATTCTATAGGGCGCTTTAGATATTGGTGCTGTCCCTGGTAGTAAATCCAAGACAAATTCAATCTCTCAATCGGGTGGTAAGCCAAGTAACTCTTCTAGAAAAACATCTGAAAATTCTCTTACTACTAGAATATCATCTTGTTTCAATTCTTCATTTGGCATCTCCTTTATATATGCAACATACCCCTGGCAACCACCTTGAAGTAGCTTTCTAACCTGAATAGCCGACACTAACTGTGGCAAGACGCGCACACTTGATCCCACGAATTTGAATTCCTACTCACCTGGGGGTCTGAAGATCACTTTTTTTTTTATGGCAATCAATACTAGCGTAGTAAGCTACCAGCCAGTCCATACCCAATATTATATCGAACCCCTGCATGTCTAATACCAAAAGATCGGCTGGTAATACCTTCTCCTGAATGCCCACTGGATAGTTTTTAAGTACCTTCCTACATCTCACTACTAATCCAGTCAACGTAACTACTGACAACTCAACATCTAATAGTTGTGTCTCAAACCTAGATAGTCTAACATATGCCATTGACACAAAAGAATGGGTGGCACCTGAGTCAAACAAAACAAGAACTTTATATGGTAAAGTAATAAGAATACCTATCACAACGTCACCAACAGCCTTAACATCTTCTAACGTTAGTGCATAAACCCTCGTCGAAGCTGTGTTCTTCTACTGGCCTCCTTGGGGTGCCTGATAACCTCTCTGAAATGGTCTATGAACTAGTACGTAGGTCGGTAGTCTCTCACATGATCGTGTCATATGACCGGATCTTCCACACCGGTAATAGACGTTCTCTCCTAAACAACATTCTCTCATATGTCTCTGGCCACACATAGGGCAGGTGGGATAAATATGCTCGCCCTAGAAACCGCGATGTCCCATCATATGCCTCTTGCCTCCACCGTACCGGTCTCTTATCCATGAGCCTCGGCTGGAACCCGCCTGAAAACCTGGAGGCATGGGCCTTTTCCTCTGGCTCTGCGTCTCAGCATCCCTCGATATACTCTCCCCTACTACTGTAGCCTTGTCTACTAGCTCAGAGAAATATTGCACTTTTAGAACTGCCACCTGTCTAAAAATTTCCTACTTCAAGCCCCTCTCAAACATTCTTACTTTCTTAACCTCGTCTGGCACAATATAGGGAGCAAAATGTGACAACTCGATGAACTTCACCGCATATTGCTGGATCGTAAGATTTCTTTGAATTACGGTGTTATCCCAAGAGGGGGGTGAATTGGGCATTTTCAAAAATTAAGTCCTTTAAGTTCTAATTTTGAAAACTATCAATTACAAACTTGCAATCTACTTAATACCTTGCTTAATATTTCACAATTAATCAATTTAATGTGTGTCTTTATCAAGCATACAATTTTACCCAATTACACTCAGACTTATCAAATGCTTAACTCATACACAATAAATAGATAAGTTAAAAGCAAGCATAAATTAAAAGGAGTTAAGGGAAGAGAGAAGACAAACACGATTTTTACGAGGTTCGGCCTACCCCATCCCATGTTCTCGCCTTTAGCAACACACTCAAGGATTCTACTAAAAAATCCGCTCCTTTAACTGGGACGGGGCTTCCCTTACAATCTTCTGCTTACAAGAGGCGTAGCTTCCTCTTCAACCCTGAATCACAGCCCGAACCGTGAATACAATAGAAAATTACAATTTCTACAACTCAAATGCTACTACACAAAACTAGTGAGTACAATAGAAACATAATACATACTCATATGATAAAAGTTGAAGCTCAATATGTATGTAATGATAAAATCATTATATGAATAATGATATGCATCACAAATTTACCCTTTAATCAATTTCTCCCAAAAATAATTTCTTATAAGTAAAAACTTTAGAGATCTTAGGGTTCGATTTCAAAACACTTTATGCAAGAATAAAAAATAAGATCCTTTCAAAAATAATCTTGAATAATGCACAGATCTATATTCTTGCTATCAAATAATTTGTAAAGTTGAATCTTTGAATAAATATATGACTTTGAATATTGCAAAGATTTAAACAATATTATTCAAAAGATATTCCTGAAGAATATGTATTCAGAAGCTCTTAGTATTTGCAATCAAATAATTTTTGCAATAACCAAGTAGCAAATCTTTGAATGAAAATATAGTTTAGAATATCTCAAAGATTTTGGTTTTATAAAATTTTTCTCAAGTATTTTATTCAATCAATGAATATAAAATACACAGATTATGATTTTTGCTCCCAAGAAATATATTAAATATAATGAGTATGGGAAAACAAAAATAAGATTTGAATGTTTAAAATACTCAAACCTCAATACCAACGATGCTTGCAAAATATGAGCATGAATGCCTTTTGACTAACGTAACAAATGCCCAAACTCAATGAGTATGCTTTGGAGTGAAGGCAAGAGTCTTTCAATATGTTCAAGGCTTCTCAAAAGTATGCCAAAGATTTATGCAATATGTTGAAAGCTCTCAAGAGATAGGTAAAAAAGTGGTGCTCTAGGGTTTAGAAATTAGGTTTATAAATGTTCTCGGCAGTTGATCAAATCCTAGCCGTTAAATCATTTAAAAATAAGGGTTTTGCGTTCGTGTCCGCACTGAAACGTCAATCTACGTCACGACCTTTGTCGAAGAATGGGTATGTTTGTCAACAAGTGTACAACACTCATTCGTCAGCGAGGCCATAAGTTTGTCGATGAGAGCAATGTCTAAACTTTTTGGGCTCTCAGTATTTTTTCATCGACGAGACAAAACTGTTCATTGCTGAGTGGCCCTCATACGTTCGTCGACGAGGCCATAGGGTTCATCAACGAGGCCTCTAAAATTTTCTTCGAAAAATTTATTCAACCTAGAACTAATGTAAATGAATCTTTCATGAAATGCATGAGTCCTAAGGTCTGTCTAAGGTATATTTGAGCTTCGAATTAAATCATATAAAATATGTAAATACATTCAATTCTAAATACTCATTCCCATTGAAGATCTTGAACTTGAAGCTTACTTCTTCATCTTTTCATTGTTCTAGTTCCATGGATTGAGCCAAGTGGTATGTTCTCTAGATTCCTCGTGGCTTCCATATCATGCTTACCATTCGCGCATTCTAACTTATGATCTTGTTCTCAAACTCAATTGTACAGGTTAAATACCAAGTGATTTGTCATTATCAAAACAGAATTTGACTCATAGAATCAACAATATCTCTCAGTCAAATTCATAAATTCTACTACTTTAACCTCTCTGATAGTGGCAAGAAAGTATTTGTCGAAAAATACCTCCCTGAACCGATTCCAGGTCCTAGGCACTAGTATGGGTCTCTACTCCTCCAATAATTTCGTAGAAGTCCACCATCTCTTGGCCTTGCCTATCAACTTATTCATGGAATAAAGGACCCTCTGCTCATCGGTGTAGTGGAGCACCGTTAATACTTTCTCAATCTCTTGCATCCAATTCT